>NC_058519.1:200586950-200889980 GCF_904849725.1 Hordeum vulgare subsp. vulgare | reverse complement strand
AGAATAATTTTTCATCATCTCATCCAATAGTTTCGTGGCAGCACCAAGTGTAGTTGACATAAAGTTTCCTCTTGCGGCCGAGTCTAACAGATTCCGCGAGGTAAAGTTCAATCCTGCATAGAAAGTTTGGATAACCATCCAAGTAGTCAAACCATGTGTAGGGCAATTCTTAACAAGAGATTTCATACGTTCCCAAGCTTGGGCAACGTGTTCATTATCCAGTTGCCTAAAATTCACAATGTTACTTCTTAACTGGATAATCCTAGCAGGCGGGTAATACTTCCCAATAAAAGCATCTTTGCGCTTATCCCAAGAATCTATGCTATTCCTAGGCAAAGATTGAAGCCACACTGAAAAGGACGTGGATGTCGCCTAGAGGGGGGGTGAATAGGCGCTTTAAAAAGTTAAGGTTTAGGCTTGAACAAATGCGGAATAAAACTAATCGTTTAATATGTCAAGCACAAAACCTACAAACAACTAGGCTCACCTATGTGCACCAACAACTTATGCTAAGCAAGATAAACAACTAAGTGATAGCAAGATCTATTACAATAAAGAATATGTCTATCACAAAGTAAAGTGCATAAGTAAAGGGTTCGGGTAAGAGATAACCGAGGCACAGGGAGACGAGGATGTATCCCGAAGTTCACACCCTTGCGGATGCTAATCTCCGTTAGAGCAGTGTGGAGGCACAATGCTCCCCAAGATGCCACTAAGGCCACCGTAATCTCCTCACGCCCTCGCACAATGCAAGATGTCGTGATTCCACTAAGGGACCCTTGAGGGCGGTCACCGAACCCGTACAAATGGCAACCCTTGGGGGCGGTCACCGAACCCGTACACGTGGCAACCCTTGGGGGCGGTTACCGGTACCCGTACAAATTGCTCGGGGCAATCTCCACAACCTAATTGGAGACCCCGACGCTTCCCGGAGCTTCACACCACACTGATTGAGCTCCGAGACACCACCAAGCTTCTAGGACACCAAAGCATCCACGAAGAACAATATCAAGGGTACTAAGTACCAAAGGTAGTAAGCTTCTCAACTTCTCACTTCCACGTATCACCGTGGAGAACTCAAACCGATGCAACTAATGCAATGGCAAGAACACACGAAGTGGTCAAGTCCCTCACACCCAAATCCCTCCACAACAACAAAAGCTATGGAGAAATATGAGAGGAAGAACAAGGAGCTCACAAAGAACTCCAAGATCAAGATCCAAGGGGTTCCCCTCACATAGAGGAGAAAGTGATTGGTGGAGATGTGGATCTAGATCTCCTCTCTCTTTTCCCTCAAGAACAAGCAAGAATCATTGGAGGGATAGAGAGTAATCAAGCTCTAAGAATGTCAACAATGGAGATAGAACAAGAGCTCAACGGATGGATAAGTCCAAGGGGGAAGAAGACCCCCTTTATATAGTGGGGGAAGGAATCAGACCGTTACCCCCACTTTCTGCCCGAGCTCCAGCGGTACTACTGCTGGCTGCAGCGGTACTACCGCCAGCTAGCGGTACTACCGCTGGCCCCAGCGGTACTACCGCTGGGCCCCTGGTAGTGCAACGGCACTACCACCGCCAAGAAAGTCTTCGCAAAAAGGTTCGTCCACGAACAACCGCTAGGCAGGCGGTACTAAGCTCCTGGAGCGGTACTACCGCTGACCAGGGGCGGTACTACCGCCAGCCAGCGGTACTACCGCTTGGGCCAGCGGTACTACCACCAACTCTAGCGGTACTACCGCTAGGTCCAGCGGTACTACCGCTCGCCACTGAAACAGCCATAACTTTCGCATACGAGCTCCGAATCGAGCAAACCCAAGCTTGTTGGATTCAGGACGACAAGGGCTATCCAAACAGCTTGTTGGAAATCTTAAGACCATGCGGTTATGAAAATGCCAATGATATAAAGATGTGAGTCCTCTAAGAATTAAGAACCGGCAAAAACTCCAACATCGAAAACATCATAGTAGTTGCATATGGACTCCGTTTTCGATGAACTCGAGCTTGTCATGAAGATGACCATAAGCTCTAAAACTCACAAAGAGAAACACCAAATAAGAACCAAGAAGTATGATGCAATGATGCAAATGGTTTGAGCTCTCAACGAACGATACGATCAAGCTACTCACTTGAGAGCCCCCCTTGATAGTACATCAATCTATCCTAAACAGAAAACCTATCAAGGGCAAACCTATACCTTGCACCTCGTCCTCTTGAGCTAGATGATGATGATCTTGGCTTCCTCAAGATGGACCACCTTTCTTGATTGCGTTGGCTTGACGAAGACTAGTTGATTGCTCCCCCATACTCACTATGGGTGAGCCACTCTTCAGCACATCTTCACAAGACCATTGCCACCACAATGAACAGCAGGCTTCAAGCAGGATATCTTCGTGTTGATCCACTTGAACTTGCACACCGCCATCTTGATGACGATCACCACTTGACGTCATCCTTCATGGGTTGTATGAGATCTTCCTCTAGACGCAAGCCCATGAAAACACACCTAACCCCCACATAGAACTCTCACAAAGACCATGGGTTAGTACACAAACACGTAATGGACAATGCTTACCAGACCATGGGATCACTTGATCCCTCTCGGTACATCTTGTACGATTTGTGTGTTGATCATCTTGATTTACTCTTTGTCTGAGATCTTGATCAACCATGTGTCTCTATGACCATTCTTTGGATAATACCTTGAATACCATCTCGGTCATCATATAAACTCCTTGAACCCAACTGATGGACTTCAAGAAGTGCCTATGGACAAATCCATACCATGGGATCACTTGATCCCTCTCGGTACATCTTGTACTCTTTGTGTGTTGATCATCTTGATTTACTCTTTGTCTGAGATCTTGATCAACCATGTGTCTCTATGACCATTCTTTGGATAATACCTTGAATACCATCTTGGTCATCATATAAACTCCTTGAACCCAACAGATGGACTTCAAGAAGTGCCTATGGACAAATCCTATAAATGTAACTTAAGGCAACCATTAGTCCATAGGAATTGTCATCAAGTACCAAAACCACATATGGAGATATATGCTCCAACACACACTTTAGCTCCTCCTCTCAAGGAGAAAGGAAAAAAAGCTTAAGTTTAACAATACCACCATCTACTTCTTTATAGTTTTGCATATCACAAAGCTCAACAAAATTATTCAAGTGCAAAGCAACAACATCTCCAGCACCGGAGAATTAATCTTTCATAACTAGGTTCAGTAATGCAGGTTTAATCGCATAGGAGGTAGCCCCAGTGGCAGGAGTAGCAATAGGAATGCAGATAAAGTCATTGTTGTTGTGACTAGTGAAGTCACACAACTTGGTGTTTTCTGTGAAACCCATAACAGCATCAACAAGCAAGAACAAAGCAACTAACAAGACTAAAAAAGCAAAGATAAAGGATAGTGTGCAACTCCCCTATCTTGAAGACTGGAGTCCCCGGCAGCGGCGCCAGAAATTTGCTTGATGACGAGTTGATGGATATACTTCTCGCCCCTCGTTGGTTACCCCAAGTGGAAGGTGGAGATGTAGTCAGCAGCAGATTTCCCTTACACGGGGACTGTAAGGTTTATCGAACCAGGAGGACTCCGAGGATCAACAAGTAGGTGTCCGCTGCTCTAGCGCCAGCAGAATACGTGAACCTGCACACACAACAAATAACTTTGCTCCCAACAAGTACAGAGAGGTTGTCAATCTCTCCGACCTTGTAGTTTGCAAAGGAGCAAAACTCAAGCGGAAATAGTGATAGTGATTGCAACGGAAAAGTAAATGAAAGCAGTAAATGATGGAGGTGTAAGCAATGGTGGTAATATGGACCTGAGTCACATGATGTTCACTAGTGATGTCTCTCTCCCAAAAGATGATAGACAACTATGTAAGGGTAAACAAATTACAGCTCGGCAATTGATATAAATTATAAATGCACCGCAATGCTAATTATGCTACTTGAAAGTTAGAGGCTCATACGAAACTCACAAGGGTTAATCATTGAAGCACAAGATTAGAGAGAAGACATCACATAGCTACTGGTCATGAACTCATGGTCCAAGGAGGACTACTCACGGCACGTCCGAAAAGCGTCCATGGAGGTGGAGAAGCTCCCGGAGGTTAATCCTCCCTCCAGCAGGATGCCGGGAAGAGGTCTCCTGACGCTCCCGATCTTGGAAGCGCTGCGGCGACGGAACGATGGAGAAATTCGTGATTCTGAATATGATTGAAGGGTTTCCGATCGGAGGGGTAAATATAGGACAAAGGAGGGTGTCAGAGGAGGTGGGGCCCACCCAGGCATCCTGTTGACGCACGCAGGGGCCAGTCCACGCAGGGAGGTCGCCTGGGCAGCCCCTGGCTCCCCTTTGACCCATCTTCGGTGCTCCGGAAGCTTCCGTCATGGTGATTTTTATATATTATTCTCGGGATTTTTTGGGCTTTGTAAATTTGGGTAAAAGTCCTTGCAAAAAAACATAAGCACACAAGAACTGAAAATGGGTGCACTGAGTTAGTAGGTTAATTCAAATATGTGTAAAAAGATATGAAAATGTAGCAAAATATATAACAATGTCATCCAAAAGATCATGAAACAAGCAGAAATTATAGATTCCTTCCCTCACCGTAGATGTCGTACATCGCCGCCACCCGAACCCGCTCGAGCTTGCGCTCAACGGCCCGCGATCGTGCCCGTGCACCTCGCGACGCGCGCGTCGCTTCCTAGCCGCACCCTGGCACGTGACCGATGTCTGCCTTGTGACTGCGCTGCCCGCGCTTCAACCGGTCGCCAGGCACGCTGCCCCACGCTGCAGTTGCTCGCACCGGCTTGCCGCCCGCTACCGCGTTGCTCTATTGTCGCGGTCGCTTTCGTGCTACTACTGCTGCCTCCTACGCCGCTGCCCTGCTCTCCCTGCTGTTGCAATCCCTGCTCTCTGTTGATCTTCTATTGTTGTTGCTTACTGCTCGGCCATTCACTGCTCGCTGCTGCTGTATGCTATTGTCCTTGGTTGCTGCTCCTAGCTGCCATGCTTTGTTGTTGCTTGCCGATGTTGCTAGCCAAGGCCATGGCTGTGTGCATGAACGTGAGTCTGTGTGCGCTATGGATGAGCGTGAGAGTGTGTGTACAATTAGTTTGGACTTATTTTCTACTCCCTCCGTTCCTAAATATAAGTCTTTTTAAAGGTTTCACTATAGGACTTTATACGGATGTATTTAGACGTACTTTAGAATATAGATTCACTCATTTTGCTTTGTATGTAGTCTCTTAGTGAAATCTCTTAAAAGACTTATATTTAGGAACGGAGGGAGTATTAGTTAGGAGTTAACTTGCTAGTTTAGTTAGTGTGTCAATGACATGTGGACCCCAATGCCTAAAATAACCTTTCACCTAAAATATGTCACTCACATTCACGTCCCACAATCACTATTCCCCCTTTTTGACCCGTCAAATTGACTTGGTCAATTCGGATTAAGTAAATGCAGAAAATTTCAGAAATTCAATAAAATTTGAAAAAATCATATAAAACAAACCATAACTCGGATGAAAATAAATTATATATGAAAATTTATTAAAAAATATGACGAATACGATTATGTCATCCACATGTTTGTGGGCCCCCTCTAACCTTGTGAACATGAACATTTTGTATTAGGATCATCTGTCCGAAAAATACTTGGAGCCGAGAAAATATTGCAGATATTTTCTACTTCTTTTAAAATGCTTAGGGATGCATTAGAGCATGTTACCCACACATGTTACCTTCCATTGCATTTGTGTTGCATTTGATTGCTCCGTCATTTACTTGTTCCCCCCCCCCCCGTTACTTATTTTTCGGTAGACCTCGATACTGCGATAGACCCCAAGACCGATGTTGATCCGGTGATCGACTACTTCACCATCGAGGTTCCATATCTGTCTGCACAACAACAAGGCAAGCAAGCCCCCCTTGATCATCCCTATATCGCCTATTTCTTTCTCCCTCATGCTTGCATTAGAATTTTGCTAGTTTATAGTTAGCTCCTACTCTGATGCATAGCCTAATTTTGATGAACTGCTACTTTCCAGTACCATACTTTAAACTGCTTAGTATAGGTGGCTCAGTCATCCCCTCTGACATTTAGTCCAGTTGCCCCGCTTTATCGTCAAGTCTCGATCCCTGATCAACGAGCCAAGACCCAACACAGCACTCACACACCCCCCCCCCTTAGTTGTACGACGTTGCAGACCTACTATCGGGTACCGAGGGTGACACCTCGCGAAGTACTCATGATGCTATCTCTGTAGTGCAGCTAGTCGGTCATGGTTATTGATGGTGATTCCTCCTTCACCACTCCCGACGATGACTCTATCGTGCAACCCCTCAAGTGTGAGACCCTAGAGGGTGATTCCTCTAAGTCCACCTTGACGGTACAGGGTGATACCTCGGATCCCCCTGATGTTACAACCACACAGTTACTTGACCATGTTATTGGAAACATTGATGAATAAATGTTAGGCAGGTGGATTCCCGCGTGGATGTGTTGATGAATTAATTAAAATGTTAATGGATTTGGGTATTTGATTTGGGTTGGTCGGAGACCTTTTCGCACTAACCGGCTACCGTGGGAGAAGTTATGGGTACTCGACGTCGTGGTATCAGCCGAATCTCTTCAGACGTCAGCAATGGAGCGGCGCGCGCCCGAGCGGTCCGGATAGGCATCGCGCTTGTAATACGGGGTGCTAGGATTGACCTTGGTCGTCCACGCATCATGCAGGAGTGCCAAGGGTGATCGGCCCATGACCCCTACGTGCTTAGGATTTAGACCGACGGGCTGGTCTCTCTGTTGAGTCTAGGTGGGGTCGCGACGTGTCGATGTTCCGAGGTCGGGCATGACCCCGGAAAGTGTGTTCGGCTAGAGTTTATCGAGCGTGACGGGAAACTTGCTGCACCCTTGGAGGGATGAAAATTAACTATTCGGATAGCCGTGTCCACGGTTACAGGACGACTTGGAGTTGTGCCCCGATCCTATACAACTACAACTGTTACTTTAACTGGAATGTTTCCTCCGGGATTGCTTCTTCGTAGGGAGTCGAGGAAGAATCTCTGGGCGTGACTTTAATTAATATTGTTGCATAAAATATGACTATTAATTGTGTTACTTGTTCTACTCTCGTCTATTGCTGCAAGACCCCTGAAGATGTTAGTCTTCGATAGGACTAGGCCTTCTCTCTCTACCCTCGCATTGCAGTAGTCAGTCCACATATAACCCTTCCTTTGATACTAATGCATACTTAGTATAGTTCTGATGTCAGTCTTGCGAGTACTTTGGATGAGTACTCACCGTTGCTTTGCTCCCCCCTTTTTCCCCTTGATCTGTTGTTGCAACCAGATGATGGAGCCCAGCAGATGGCGTATCCCGCCGACGACGACTGCTACCCGACGGTGCCTACTACTACATGGAGGCCGCTGAAGACCAGGAATAGTTAGGAGGTTCCCAGGCAGGAGGCCTCGCCTCGTTCGATCGCTGTATCTTTTGTGCTAGCCTTCCCTAAGGCATTTTCATGCTTCATGTCTGTACTCAGATATTTGTTGCTTCCGCTGACTCGTGTGTTTATCGAGCTTTTGTATTCTAGCCCTCGAGGGCCCTGGCTTGTAATATGAAGCTTGTATGTTTTATCTGTGTCTAGAATTGTGTTGTGATATCTTCCCCTGAGTCCTTGAGCTTGGTTGTACGCATTTGCGTGTATGATTAGTGTACGATCAAATCGAGGGCGTCACAATGGTCCCTTAGAGGTGGCTTCGGCCAGCCCAACAGGGGCTGGTTTGCCTCCTCTCTTTGCCCATGAAGCCCTAGGGTACCCTCCCGGCATTCCCGGTACACTGCCGATGAGCCCGAAACTTTTCCGGTGACCAAAATAGGACTTCCTATATATCAATCTTTACCTACGGACCATTCCGGAGCTCCTCGTGACGTCTAGGATCTCATCCGGGACTCCGAACAACCTTCGATCACCAACACCTATAACTCAACTCTACCGAAACGTCACCGAACCTTAAGCATGCAGACCCCGCGGGTTCGAGAACTATGCAGACATGACCTGAGACACTCTTCGGTCAATAACCAATAGCGGGACCTGGATGTCCATATTGGCTCCTACATATTCTACGAAGAACTCTATCGGTTAAACCTCTATGTCAAGGATTCAGTTAATCCCGTATGTTGTTCCCTTTGTCCTTCAGTATGTTACTTGCCCAAGATTCGATCGTCCGTATCTCTATACCTAGTTCAATCTCATTACCGGCAAGTCTCTTTACTCGTTGTGTAATACAAGATTCTGTGACTAACTCTCTAGTCACATTGCTTGCAAGTCTTATTGTGATGTTGTATTACCGATTGGGCCCCCGAGATACCTCTCTGTCACACGGAGTGAAAAATCCCAGTCTCGATTCACGCCAACCCAACAGACTCCTTCGGAGATACCTATAGAGCACCTTTATAGTCACCCAGTTACGTTGCGACGTTTGATACACATAAGGCATTCCTTCGGTGTCCGGGAGTTGCATGATCTCATGGTCATAGGAACAGATACATTGACATGCAGAAAACAGTAGCAATAAACTGACACGATCATATGCTACGTTCATAGTTTGGGTCTTTGTCCATCACATCATTCTCCTAATGATGTGATCCCGTTATCAAGTGACAACACTTGTCTATGGCCAGGAAACCTTTACCATCTTTGATCAACGAGCTAGTCAACTAGAGGCTCACTAGGGATAGTGTGTTGTCTATGTATCCACACATGTATTTGAGTTTCCAATCAATACAGTTCTAGCGTGGATAATAATATGATTATCATGAGCAAGGAAATGTAATAATAACCAATTTATTATTGTCTCTAGGGAATATTTCCAACAGTACCGCCAACGGTCGAGGTGGATTTTGTAGGCGGAGCAGTAGGACTCGAGCATAGCCACCTCCTCTGCCACATTCGCATCCGACGCGGTCGCCCTGCCGTTGTCGAGCTGCTTGTCAGCCTGCCGGTGCTCCTCGAGGGGTTAAAGGTTGTAGGCCGTGTCGGCTTGCGCCTTCTGGAACTGCCCCCGCTCATCCAGCACCATGCCCATGTAATGGGAACGAGCCTCGTAGATGGTCATGGTGCAATGCACCGGCGAAGGCGGCACTCACGAGGAGAATGGCACCAGCTCATCGTGAGTCACGTCCTCCACTACGATGTCATCAGCCGTCGGCTGCCTGCTGCCCTGCTAGCCGATAGCAATGGCGGCCATCACCTTCTTCTGCTCTAGTGTGAACCTGTCCCAGAGAGATTTGGAGCACAAGGAGGCCAGGGTAATGGTGCGGAGAAGAGAAAGGGATCGAAGGAGGATGAGAGCCGGCTATGCCCATGGATGAGTATATATGGCGGGGCGAATGGCAATGGTGGGTGGCATGTAGATGGACGGGCGTGCGACAATAGGTTTCTCGTCAACCACGTGCCAATAATGTGGGCTATAGAGGGACGAACGTGTGTCCATGGTGTCGTTTGAACACGGGGGGTGCTCTCTCGACTAGCATGCCACTTCAATGCCGACACCAATGAGAGCTCACATTCACTCTAGCCGGGCATGAATGCAGCCACTGACGCTGTGGAGCGGCGCTGACTATTTTGGGGATGGAAGCATGCGTGGGCGAGGGAGGCGTTTTTTGTGGGCCATGGCGCTGAGAAGCGAGGGTGTCAGTGGTCCGAACGCCCGCAAAACCCACCACTTTGTCCGGTTTGCGGTAAAAAAACATGTCATCACCTCCCACAAGGTCTGTTGATCCCATTGTTTAGGAGGTTCACAAATAACTACAAAATGGGCCTATTGAACTCCAAATGTCATCTCAACATCCTTTCTAGGTGCTTCTTGTCTTTGGAAAAAGTGAGACTTTGTCTGGCCTTGTGGGTTAGAGATGATGCTCACAAAAGTAGCCCACTGAGGATAGATACCATCAACCACACATTAGCCCATGTTGTACTCATGTCCATTGACAATATAATGGTAAGGAGAAGCTTTTCCTTCAGTCAACCTCGCAAACAACGGTGATTGTTGCAGCACATTGATGTCATTGTGAGACCCGGTCATGTCAAAGAAAGCATGCCAAATCCAAAGATCATATAATGTAACTGCTTCAAGAATGATGGTGAGCTTCTTAAGATGACCCTGATATTGCCCTTGTAAAGCCTTCGGTCAGTTCTTCTATTTACAATGAATGTCGTTAAGAGATCCAAGCAAACCTAGCCACCCTCTTGCTTCTGAGATCACCAAGAGCCTCTCAATGTTCGCCAAAATTGGTTCTATCAGGTATTGAGGTCCAAACACCTCGACCACGACAGTTGCAAACCTGACCATGACATCTTCACATGTGCTCTTAGACATTCGTAGGTACTCGTCCCACAAATAAGCGGTTGTGCCATATGCAAGCATCCGAAGAGTGGTCGAGCACTTCTGTTAACCAGAGAAGACAATTGTTCCCACAATGTCCTTCTTCAAGATGAAATATTCATCATAGGACCCGACGCCATGGTACAAACGATCAAAGACAATCGTGCCGTCCATAAGTGCCGACGAAAATGGTCAGTAAAGAGTGTCTCCGACGCATCCAGGGCAAAGTAGTCGGCCATCAGTGTCAAATGGTCATGCGCCCTGTTGCTGTTGAGTACTCAAGGACCCTTGGCCGATCCCCTGAACTTAAGAACATGCTCCTTCACACGCTTCGCATCTTCAAGGACCGCCTGCATCATCGCCGTCTCATCTGTGTAGTCCTCCTCGCTGAACGAGCCGTCAGATGAACCAACATAGTGCTCATATATGTACTCAAATCGGAATCCATCACTAGCAAAAAGGAGGAATTTTCTACCTCCGATAATTCATCGAACAATTGATGGGCATGGTGAGTATACCACTAGCAGAGTGTACCTGTTAGGGTGGTGGGAGGAGAGGCGTTGACCGGCGACAGAGGAGAGGCGGTCTGGAGCCAGATTGGAACGCTGGAGGTGACAGAGATGTAGAGTTCCGGTAGGGGTGTGGCATGGTGGCCGGTGGTGGAGCGGCAAGAAAGACAAAAGAGAAAGAAGGAAAGAGAGAAAATGGGAAGGATGAAGGCGCAGGGTCCGGGAAGGGTTTTCTCGAAACAGGATTTCGCCCCGCTTTATATATAAAGCAAAGATTCTAGCATCCACACAACCACAGCCCAACAGAGTGATAAAACATAAAAAACGCTCGGGCAACAGCACAGTCACGCCCAAGAAAAAAAAGAAACAAAATATGCCATCATAGGGGAAAGCTAATCAGCATGCGAGTGAGCGGAGAGCCGTCGGGCGGACGTCATCAACGCGTCCAGATAGCGCTGAAGCCGGTCTCGGGTCCTAGCGAGTGGATACCAGTGCTGCAAGAAGGCAAGGAATTTGAAGAATGAGTCAGATGCATGCCACTCAAACACCCGCTCAATCACCATTTTGTTGCGAGTAGTCCAAAGAGTCCACATCATCGCTGCAAAGACCAGCCAGAACAGTCGGCGCTTACGGCCAACCTGGATGGCCCTTACGTGCAGAAATTCTGCAAGGTCATGAGCCTCCCACTCTGGTCCCAGAGCCTCACGCACAAAGCACCAAAGGGCATGTGCCGCAATGCAGGAGAATAGAATGTGAGTTCTAGTCTCCGGGACGTGGCATAGGGGACAAGTGGTGTTACCCAGACCATGGCGTTTCAGCACCTCGGTCCCTGAAGGCAAACGATCGCGGAGGAGCTTCCAAACGAAAATCTTGATCTTCACGGGCAATGGTGCCTTCCAAAGTGGGGATAACCACGGAAGGACCAGCATCCGGCACAGTGCCAGATAAGCCGAACTAACGGAGAATTCTCCCGAAGGAGAAAGACTCCAAGAAACACTATCACTGACCGACGAGTCTGGGAGGGGAACCACTGCCTGCAAGATCTCCCAATCCTGGACCGAGGGGGCGGTGGAACGCAAAATGACATCCGTCCTCCAAGGCAGACACAGAGACAAGGACAGATCGATCGACGCAAATAGCAAAAAGCCTCGGAAATCGCAAGCATAAAGGTTCTCCATCCAGCCACGGGTCCAACCAAAACTGGGTCCCAGACCCATTGCCCACCGAGACCCGCAGACCCAACCTAATATCGTTCTTGATGCCCTCGATAGATTTCCAGAACTGTGACCCAGTCGCGAGCGAGCAGGCCAAGAGGGGCCTACCCCGCAGGTACTTGGCCTCAGTCGGTTGTAGCCACAAACCCCCATCTCCCTGCAGGATCCTCCACACCCAACACAGCATGAGGGCAATGCTCATGCGGCGGGATGCAGGGATGCCCAAGCCCCCTCGGTGTTTCGGCAGGCAGATATCGGCCCACTTCACCAAGTGGTATTTGGGTCTACCATCCCGTGCCTGCCAGAAGAACCTAGCCAGCTCCTTGTCAAAGGCGCTATGCACACCTTCGGGCAAGATATACATCCCCATCATATACATGGGGTGGCTTGCAAGGTTAGAACTAATGAGGACGGTCTTGTTGCCCTTAGACGTGAACCTGCCGCACCAGGGCTCCGCACGGGATGCTACTCGTCCCACGAGCGGATCAAACCCGCTAACCAAGATCCTGGACTCAGCCAGGGGCATCCCCAAATATGAGATGGGGAAGGCAGCCAGCTTGCAGTTAAGGTTGTCAGCGATCCTCTGATGCTCAGCCTCGGAGTAGCCAAGGACCACAACCTCACTCTTATCAAAGTTAATCTTAAGTCCACACATTTCCTCGAAGCAAAGCAAAAGGAACTTAAGATTAGCAATGTCCGAGTCGGAACCTACGACCATGATCATGGTGTCGTCCGCATATTGGAGGTGGGAAAGACCACCACCCGAGATGAGGTGGCCAACCACCCCCTGAATATGATCGGCTAGCTTGGCCTTATCCAGGATGCCAGCAAGGGCGTCGACAGTGATGTTAAAAAGCAGGGGGGATATAGGATCCCCTTGCTTTACCCCCGTGGAAGCCTGGAAAAAGGGGGCCACTTCACCATTGATGTTGATCGCCATGTTACCAGATCTGACCAGTTGCATGATCTAGGAACACCACCTCTCGTCAAATCCACGTCGTTGCATCACCAACCTCAAAAAGTACCAATCAAGACGGTCATACGCCTTCTGGAAGTCCAATTTGAGGAAGACCCCCTTGAGCCCCTTGGACGCCACCTCGTGGACAATCTCGTGGAGGGCAAGAATCCCATCATGAATCTGCCTGCCCTTCAGGAATGCAGACTAGAGGGGGTGAGCAATCCATTCGGCCACAGGGGACAGACGAGTGGCGCAGACCTTTGCGAAGATTCGCGCCAACACGTTAATCACCGTGATGGGAGGAATTGCCGGATATCCGAAGCCCCAACTACTTTGGGGGTGAGAGCAATGACGCCAAAGTTAATCCTGCCCATGTCCAAGGTGCCTATATAGAATTCATGGAACATGGGCATGATGAGCGGGCTCAGGGTCTCCCAGAATCTCTGGAAGAAGACAGCCGGGAGGCCATCCGGCCCCGGGGCCGAGCACGCCTTCATAGAGGCAATCACCTGACCCACCTCCTCCGAGGAGAACAGGAGAGTAAGCTCTGCATTCTCCGCGTCGGACACCTGACCAGCTAGCGGCCAGAAGCCCTCACAAAGGGAGGTGCCTCCACGCGGCTCAGCCGAGAACAACTCCTTATAGAAAGAGTAAATATGGGATGAGATGTCCTCTCGGCTTTCCAGGAGAGCATCCCCATCCCAGAGGAAAGGAATGATGCATTTCCGCCTACCACCATTAGCAATGTCCTGAAAGTAGGCGGTGTCCGCATCACCCTTTAGGAGCCAGTTCTGGCCCCCTCGACGCTGCCAGAACAGTTCCTCGCTCTTGAAGATTTCCATGACCGAGGTCTCGAGGGAGTATCTCCGGATCCAGTCGTCCAGGAACAGACCCGACCCGTCTTCCAAGTCATCCAGAGCCTTAATATGACCCAGCAGGACCCCTTTACGGGCCCGGAGGTCAGCACCCAAGTTCACACCCCAGCCCTTCATGGACTGTCGAGCCAACTCAGCACAGTGGTGCCATATATCCACCGCACAGAAGACATGCGGTGGGGACGAGGCCGCAAGACACCAGCGGTCGTGAACCAGCTTGCAGAAACCAGGCTGCTCCAGCCAGAACGTTTCAAAGCGGAAGCAACGGGATCTAGGGGGGACCCTTCCCCCGACGAGAAAATCAGGGGCGTATGGTCGGAGCCAATCCGCGTGACCGCCTTAAGGCCACAAAGATGGAACATCACTTACCATTGGGCCGACACAAAGACCCAATCCAAGACACTCCGGATGGGGTCCGCCTGTTTATTCGACCACGTGAACCTAGCCCCAATGCGGGCTATCTCACGGAGCGCCAGGTCCGCAATGCAATCATTGAAGAGACGCATTCGGGGCCGATCCACATTTGGAGAGTTTTATCAGAAGCCCACCTAATCAGGTTAAAGTCGTCAGCCACCACCACCGGGGTGGTGCACCTCTCCACCTTGTTTTTCAACTCGGCAAGGAAGTCGGCCGAGCGGACATGGTCCGCCGGACCATAGACGATAATCACCTCCCAACTGAGGTGAACTCGTCGGTCAGTGACGGACATGCTCACGAAGAACTCCCCACGGTCCATGTCCTCAATCGAGAACACATCCTCCCTAACACCAAACAGGATTCCCCCAGAGTGGCCCGCAGCAGGGAGGCACTACCAGGCAAACTGGTGACGGGAAAGCCTATGGAGCTCATGCATGCTAAAATCCTGGCAAATCATCTCCTGTAGTCCCACTATGTCAATCTCTTCCTGACGCAAATACTCGATGAGCTGCCGCCGCCGGCCAGTGATGCCAAAGCCCCTGATGTTCCAACATAGGAGCTTCATTTAATAACCTCGTCTGGATTCCTAGGCCCCGCAAGCGGGGCCGATCTAGCCCGCCCGTCAATCGCGGGACGGGGGATAACCTTAGACGGATGGCCACGCTGCCCCCGCGCAGCGGGGGCAGCCGTGACCCCCGGTCCGAGGGAGGTGGATCGGGAGCTAGACCTACGCACCTCGAGGCGGTGCTCCGTGGGGTTTAGGCGTGTGGGAGGTCGACCGCGTGGCTCCCTCAGCGGGGAGGGAACTAACATGGAAGTCCCAGCCATAGTTGCCAACGAGGGGGCAGTACCACCCCTGGTCTCTCTATGACCAGGGTCAGTGGTCTCCTGGGAGCTGGGATCACCACGCGCAGCAAAGGCACGGGATTCCGCCAGCGCCCCCTCAAGCTTCTCCTTGGCGCAAATCGCGGAAATCTGCTCCAGGATGGGCCCCTTCTCACCCCGAAACACAATGCCACTATCGGAAGCCACTTCAGCCAGATGGGACAACGACTTGCAACCAAGAATGGAGAACCGAGAGGTCGAGCGAGAAGGAGCGAGAGGGAGGGAGGAGGTACCTGGGGACAGGTCAAGCGCGCAGGGAGGCCTTCTCCTGGATCGTAGTGACCCAGCCATCTAGGAGGAGGCGCGACTGGCTGAGCCTCGCACGCTGACGCGCAGACACCACCGGAGAGTCCGCACCACGAGCCTTGGGGCCAGCAGCCTCCGGGGTCACCGCCAACAGACCCAAGTCTAGGGGCGACGGCAGAACCCGCTCCGGGGATCCCAAGGTTGGAGAAGGCGACCCCGGCGAGCGCGAGTAGCAGACCACCCCCGGAGAGCGCGGCGATGACAAGGGGCACACCTCCATCCCCACACTCAGCACGTCCGCCTCCTCGAACTCCAGGTTAGCGGCCGTAGTAGTGACAGGGAGGAGCCGCCCAGGACCTCCCCTTGTCCACGACCACCAGGTCAGAGATGACCGGCGGGAGCCCGACGAGGACGACGGGCTCACTCCCAGACGCCACCCGAGAGGCCACCCCTGGCAGTGCCGAAAGGGCCATCAGTAGTGGAGACCATGGTACGCCGGCCATCAGCCGCGACCGGCGGGACCCCGTCATCACCAACATCCTCCTCAAAAAAGGAGCTCTCCTCAGACGAACCCCCATCTCCATCCTACCCGTCATCACCAACAGCGGCACCAAGGGTCGGGCCGTGCAGGTCAACCGAGGCCAGGGACTCGAGCTCAAAGGTGAGGCGGCGCCCTCTGGAGCCAAAGTAGAAGATGAGGGACAGACCATCAATCTCTGCCGGGGCAGGGCAGAGGATCTCAATACGGGCAGGGCCATCATCCTCGAAGGAGGCCAAATCCGCGGTGACCAACTTGCCCACCGGCTCGGAGATCGCCTTAAGGATGTGCATTAGCTTGCCTCCCCGCGGAGCCGCCAGGCCACCCC
Source organism: Hordeum vulgare subsp. vulgare (assembly GCF_904849725.1). Lineage (NCBI taxonomy): Eukaryota > Viridiplantae > Streptophyta > Magnoliopsida > Poales > Poaceae > Hordeum > Hordeum vulgare. The sequence continues at coordinate 200,873,605 of NC_058519.1, read as the reverse complement.
TAGGAAGTCCGTAGACGAGCACCCACACCTTCTCCAGAGGCGGAACAAGCTCAGACTCCGCCGTCGCAGCATGAACGGAGATCAAGAACTTGTTGATGGGGTAGCGGATGAAGTCATGGGAGCACACCCGGAGCAGCTTGGCCGAGGGGAAGGGGACCGAGAAAACGAGTGGAGCCGTCTCAGTCACCTCCCATGTGAAGTCAGAATCACGAAAGTCCCCAATGTATGCGGCGAGCTCGGCCTGAATGAGGTCAGCCAAGATCACTAACCCAGGCGGCAGGACCTTCTCGGGGGCAAGGGTGACCGACGCCAAGTGTGGTCGTGCCACCTCCTCCTCGATCTCCGCATCCACAAAGTAGAAGCTCCCCCTCTTGGTCCCATACCCGAGATACGCTAGGGTCGTGGGGCACCGCAGGGGGCTTCACACTCCGAGCGAAAGTGACCCGCGCACCCACAGTTGATGCACATCGTGTCTTCGCGGGAGCGCTGGCGACCGACCCGATCAGGGGGCTCCGTAGCCACCTGCTTAGGAACCCCCACCGGAGCCGGACAGGCGGACACTCCACGGATCGCACCAGACGCCTTCTTCTTCTTAGGTTTCTTCTTCTTCTTGGCCAAAGCCGGCATCGCCGACTGCTCAGCAGATCGATGCCCCGGGGACCTACGACCGGGAGACCAGTCATCCCGGCGCGAGTCCCGTCCATCCACCCTAGATGGGAGCCAAACAGACCGACGACCAGACTTATGGGTCGGCCTCCGGTGCTCATCACGAAGCGGACTAGGGGCATCCCGACGAGCCTTGCGGGAGGAGCCGCCACGTCCCCGGCGCCAGTCCGGCTCCGAGGGCCTTGTGGCTGTCACCCGAGAGGCCGGCTCCCGAGGGGCCAGGCCGTCCCGGGCCCTAGCGGCTGCCGGCGGGTGCGCCACCAACTCGGCCCGAAGCTCGTCCTCCCTGTCGACATCCTCGCATCGCAGGCGGGCAGCCTCCCGGCGGCGAACATCCCCCCGCGAGCCCGGAAGCGGCAGGCGGGGGTTTCATGTCGGATCCCGGGGAGGCGGGGGGCGGCGCAGGGAGGTGCCGGAGTAGAACACCGGGGACCTCTCCGGCCGATCAGTCCCGCCCCGGCCGGAACGCGAGGAGGCCGCACCGGACATCACCTTCGGGGCAGACGCAGGAACACCGGACTCGGGCCGGGGCGCCGAGCTAGCCGGGAGCGGCCGCTTCGGCCTTGCCAGACCGTCTCCGAACGACCGGGGCATCAGCGCGTCCCGGTACGAGAGGCGTGGCACAGGGGCACAGGGGCTCGGAGCCGCGAAGGGAGGGGGCGAAGGGACGTGCACACCGGGCGCCGCGAGCAACGGCGCAAGCAGGGGACGGGTCGGCGCTGGCGAGGCGAGCACGGGCAGGGGAACTCGGGCGGGAGGCGGCATGGGAAGGGAGGCAGTGGCAGGTGGCGGCGCGGACACGGGCACTCGGGCAGGGAGCGGCTCGGCCTGGGAAACGCGAGTTGGCGGTGGCTCGATCTGGGAGCGCTGGAGGGTAGGGGAAACCCTACCCCAACGTTCCACGTCAGCGTGAGTGGCCGGCCACCCCGACCGCGGGCCTGGGCCGCCCCGTTGGACCCAGAGCTAACGGGCCGGATCGGCCAGCGCCAGGGCCCACGGCCTATTGGCCCATTCCAAGATTGAGTCCGCGCGCCTAGAAGCACCGAGCACCCGCCTGGGCCGAAAGCTCACCAGGTCCACCCCAATCCGGCCCACACGGGCGACGGCCGGCCCAGCCGCCAGCCAACGGCCCCATCGAGCTAGGGCACAACCCCCGCATCCTCGCAGCCCGGCCGGCCCCGACCATGCCTCCGGCACCGCCGGCGCGGACGAGGACGTGGCTCCGGCGACAACAGGGCAACCATCGGCATGGGGAACGGGCGTCGCTGTGGGGGATAACCCGGGCAACGCGCCGGACCTCGCTAGGGCAGAGGGGGGACGTGATCTGCCGGCCATAGAGGGTCATTGCCGCGGGGACGCCATAGCCAGCCGAGACGCCACCGACCTCGCTCGCGGCCTAGCCGGCCAAGCCGCCTCCAAGAACACGCCCAACTTCGGCAACGCGAGGGAGATCGGAAGTTCCATCGGCCCCGCATCATCCGGCTCCTCCGCCCAGTCGGCCCAAGCCTTCGGCGAGCGCTTGAAGGAGAGGGTGGGAGCGGCAGCGGCCGCCACCGGCGGAGAGACACGTCCCTGCCGACGGGAGGGGAGCCACCATGGCACACCGCCGGTGACCACCCTCGCTCAGAGCGCGAGGAACCTGTTCACCTGAAGATACCTAGATCCCGTTTCGCGGAAGACGACACTCCCCGTCGAACCGGCCCAAAATTGCGGCATCGGGCACGGGTGCTCACCTCGACGCGCAGAGAATCGCGTCCTCCGAGGCCGGCGGGGGTATGCGCGGGGCGGATTCGTCCCGGCGAGATTCCGCGCGACCGCGGCTGGATCAGAGGGCGGGCGCCGCGAGAGAAGTGTTTTGGGGTGGACCAGATTTGTCGTGATCGTATGAAAGGTCAAATTTATTTTTAAAATATATTCAGAATTTGTCTGATTTTTTGTTAAATTGTTATGTTTCTTTTCTTCATATAAGGTATATATATACGCAGGAATCAAACGTTGCCGTGCTGAATCGTGCGCCTTTATTAGCGTTTGCTAAGATACGTTTCTTCGCAAATTAACATGGCTTCGTTGGCGTAGGATTTCGATGCAACAGGCGGCAAAAGAAAGATGAATCGTGTGCCTTTTATTAGCGTTTGCTAAGAAACGTTTCTTTTTGCAAATTAACGAGCCGTCACCTGTCGACACAAGTAAGTTGCACCAATCCTAGAGCTCGCCGCATTCCGCTGGCTCGAACGACAGCACGCCCCCGTCAAGATCATACAGAAAGTGCATGCTCTGCTGCTGCAGGCTGCCGAGCACCGACATCCCCCGCATGCTCACCATCCCGAGGCAGGCCACCCCGGCGTTCCGGTCCTCCACGACATAGCTCTCCCTGGGAAACACCATGTCCGCGCCGTCCAAGTGGAACACCAGGCGCGGCACGTCCACCGCTTCGGTCTTCCCCTCCGGTGCAGCGAAGCAGAGGCTGAGCCCGAGGTGCGCGCCGCTGGCCAGCGGGAGCCCCACGCGTGCCGCGACCGCGCGGGCCAGCACAACGAACGCGCGCTCCTCCAGCGCGGTGAACGTTGTGCCGGAATCGATGATGAACCCGCCGCCGCCCATTGGCGACAGCTGGAAGGCGGCGGGGTCGATCGGCAGCAGGGTCTCGCCGACGGTGATCCCTTCCAGCGTGAGGTAGTAATACGAGCTCCTGCGCCCGCCGGCTGGGTTCGGCGCGAACGGCGTGGACTGGGCGGTGGTCGAGAGGGTCGCCGACGGGCCCAGGAAGAGAGGGCTCGCCGTCTTGTCGCTGAAGGGCGTGAAGCAGTAGGAGAACCTGGTGATGCCCAGCTGAGACGCCAGCGAGAGTGGCCCCCTTCCCATCCCGACTAGGCCGGACGAGTTGTCCGTGCTGCCTAGGTTCTCCGTGCCGCAGCCAAACGCGATGCCGCGCACGGTGGTGCCTGAGCCGAGCGTCAGCGTCTCGGTGGCGAGGGTGCCGTCTGTAGAAGTGCCGTCGCCATAGGAGAAGTAGTACGCACAGCCGGGATCGGGGGCCGAGCAATGGTACCTCGGGTTCCGGAGCGCCTCGCACAGCGATGAGCGGCACGACACGTTGGCGTATGTCGCCGACCTGGCCGGCGCGTACATTGGCGTCGGCTGAGGGAAGCACTTCCGGCAGGGCGCGTCGCACTGCGTCCAGATGAGGTCGCTGCCCGTGTCGAGGACGGCGGTGATCGGTAGTGGCGGCGTGCCGATGGCGAGGTCGACGAGGTACGTTGCCGCGCTCGCGTGAACGGCCGCTGTTTCATCAGCGCCGCCGCTCTGCAGCGTTGCAGGGGATGGCGGGGCCGCGGCGAGGAGGCTGTTGACGCGGCGGTGGCTCCGGTCGGCAGCGCGACGGATGCGCTCGATCCCCGTGAAGTCACCGCCGGTGTCAGCGTGCGTTAGCTCGAGGCGGATACCACGGCACGATGCCGAGGAAATGGGAAACGATGGCAATACGAGGAGCAACCAGAGAAGAAGACAACTCCCCGAGGCCATTGTTCTCAAGAAGAGATACGAGATGTCAGTATAGCTTATTGGTTATTTTGGGTTTTCTATCATTGCTGATGTAGTCATATTCATGTTTTAGATCGTGCTGGATAGATTTATACTTGACAAATGAGAAATGTTCTCGATGTTGGCTGTTACTGTATTTATTTGCAGCATGGATGATGGCTGCGAAGTGCATCCGCACGTCGCTACAACCTTTGTCGTCTGTCCGCCAGCTCTCTTGTAGATGGACGGTCCTAATTATTTGGATCTACCTCTTTCGTGTTTTTAGGCCAACATTACCGCGGAACCAGGGGCGGAGACGGGGACGACTAGGGGCCTGTTTCAACAATTGATAATACCTGAAGTATTTAATGTATATTTTTCTGATATGCGCGGTCTTCCTTGTCAACGGCTATATTTAAATCCTGGCTACGCCACTTCGTATGACCCCATCTGGTCCGGTGCATTTGTTTGGTGTAGAACAGACTATGGATAAATGTTCGTTTTTGTCCGTTTTCGATCCATCTCCAGCCCAAACTTACGCGGCGTTTGGGGAGAAACGGACAGCGCGCAGACGGGCAGGACGCACGCCCTTGTCCTCTCCTGGACCGTCTGTCGGGGCCTCTGCCGATTCATTCTCCCTCCCGCCCAAGCCTCCACTGGCCCCTCCCCGCCCAACCCCGTCGTCGGCGCCGCCACTATTATCCGGTCGCCTCCTCGCTGCTCGCCCCCCGGCCGTCCATACCAAAACCACGTCTCACCATGGCCGCCACCTGTAGCCCGTCGCCATCCGCCCCCGCTGCCTCGAGGTGATTCGCAGCCTCTTCGCCACCCCCGCAAGGTGTTTGACACTTTGCCCACAAAGGTATGGACGGTGGAGATGATTTTTTCTTCAACCACTTCATTTGTTCATCATATGATTCGTCCTCGAATGACGAAGAACTTGTGGTGGCTGCACTAGTCGTTCATGACCACATTCAAAGGAAGGGCCTCGGTACAGAGGGTCGGTGCCTGGCCGTGCGCCCAACCTGAACCGCGCGCGAGAGAGAGAGGCCACGCCTTGCTCTATGTTGATTACTTTGAGAATATCGCACTCTTCAAACCGGAGAAATTTCGTCGTCGTTTTCGTGTGTCAAGGCATGTGTTCAATCGCATCCGTGAGGAAGTGGTTCAGCATGACGCATTCTTTGAGTGCAAAACGGATGCCCTTGGCAAGCTTGGATTCTCCTCTTATCAGAAATGCATCGCCGCCATTCGCATGCTTGCATATGGAATTCCAGGCGATCTTGTGGATGAGTGCGTGCGCATGAGTGAGTCCACATGTCTGCTGTTAATGTACAACTTCTGCAAGGCCGTGGTAGCGGTGTTTGGCCCCGAGTACTTGAGGCAGCCAAATGTTGCTGACACAGAAAGACTGTTGGCAATCAACGTCGATAGAGGCTTTCCAGGCATGCTTGGTAGTATATATTGTATGCACTAGGAGTGGAAGAACCGTCCATTTGCTTGGTAGGGCCGGTACAAGGGTCATGTGAAAGTGTGCACTGTCATATTAGAAGCGGTGGCTTCACACAATCTTTGGATATGACATTCTTTCTTTGACATGGCCGGTTCTCACAATGATATCAACGTGCTGCAGCGTTCCCCAGTATTCGCTAGGCTTGCAGAAGGCCACTACCCACCTGTCAACTTTGAGATTAATGGCCATCACTAAAACAAGGGATACTACCTGGCTTATGGTATATATCCTCAGTGGTCAACTTTTGTGAAGACAATCTCAAACCCCCAAGGAGATAAGAGAAAGAGATTTGCCCAAATGCAAGAGAGTGCTAGAAAGGATGTGGAGCGTGCTTTTGGTGTGCTTCGATCCCGATGGGGTATCGTTCAAAACCCTGCATTGACATGGGATGAAGGGAAGCTTTGGGAGGTGATGATTGCTTGTGTGATCATGCACAACATGATCGTCGAGGACGAGCGTGATGACTCCATTTTCGACCAAGGATTTGATTTTCAAGGTAACAATGGTGAGCCCCCTGCACCAAGAACCGGCCACGTTTGAGCAGTTTACCCTATTCCATCGTGAAATCCGTGATTGGAACACTTATTTGCAGCTTCAAAATGACTTGGTTGAGCACATGTGGGATCACATTGGAAACCAATAGATGTACTGGTTAATTATCTTTATTCAAGACAATTTCTGATTTGGTTGTAAAACTATTTTATTCAAGACAATTTCGATTGGGTTATAAAACTATTTTTATTAGAGACAAATGATATTTGGATGTGCAAACGTATTTAAAACATTGATAAATATGAACGTATGGGCATATTGGCCGTGGCGGACAGGATACGGCCGAAGGATGCGTCAGCGTGTTGGGCGCACGGCCACTGCTTCCCAGGACAGACCCGGACACGACCCCATCGCCCGTCTCGAATGAATAGGATCCGGGCCAAACGGGCATCCGGATAGGGTCACGCGTTGGAGTTGGCCTTATAGGATAGTAGATAAGAAAGGACAGTTAGGCGATGGCTAGTGAGCCTGTCTTCTCCAGATATTTATGTGACCATTGAAAAAAAATGCGTTGAATCAAGAGGAAAACAGAAAACACATGTTAATCAAAGAAGAGCCAACGCGCACAACTTCAAATTCACGAGAGCTAGCCTAACTTAGTAGCTTTAATACTTTGTTATGTTATATTATAATCCAGATGTACTCAGTCGTGAAGTACATTTCTAAACATTATATTCCCTCCATCCCAAAATAACTGTCTCAAGTTTAATACAATTTTGTACTAGAACTAGTATAAAGTTGAGACACTTATTTCAGGACGGAGGGAGTATGATTATAAGGTGGCTTTGGGTGCGTTGGGACCCCATTGAGAGGCCATGGAAGAGGATTTTTTTTTCAAAACTAATATGAAGTTTGAAATAAATTTGAAAAGAATGTATCCGTTTTAAAAAATGCCAGAAGTAGCACCCTGTCAGCCTGTGGGTGGTCGATGGGGGACCTGTCGGCCTCTGGGTGGCCGATGGGGAGCTGTCGGCCTGCAGGTGGTCGAAGTGCCACCTGTCGGCCTGGGGGTGGCCGAAGAGGGGCCGTCGGCCTCCAGGAGGCTGAAGTGCCCCTCGATAGCCCTGCTGCCCCCTTCTTCCTCCTCCTTCCTCCTCATTTCTCGGTTTCTCTTTTCTCTCTCGTTTTTCCCCGAATTTGCCCCCCTCCGATCTCCTCCATCTTCAGCCCTTTTTCCTATTCAATCCACGGAATCAATAGATCCTACCCATCTTCACCGGCTTACTGTCTCATTTTGTGCGGTGCGGTAGTTTTGGATGGTGGAGTTGTGGATGGTGAGGTGAGGAGGTGGTGTGGTGTAGAGGAAGAAGAAGGTGGAGAGGAAGAAGAAGGGGACACACGCATCGAAGGTATACCAATTTTTTACTGTAGGTTCTTTTTAGTGTTGGTTTATTTAGTGTACGTATGTTTATGTTTGTATAAATTTGTTCGTCGCGAATAATGACAAGATGGCAATGTATGACAGGTAAAAAATGTTTGAATCTGTAAATTTGACTATTTATTATGGCCCTGGTAATGTTCTGTATAATGAGTTGGGGGTTGATCTTAGCGAGTTTAAGAAAGGGATGCTGACACTCTGAGACCCGGACAGACTGGACATTAGGCAGTTGAAGCACTGGTTGACTACTAGTTTTGGGTTGGATCCTGAAGTCTGTTCCGTCAGTATTCATGCATTGTGGACCAAATCCTGTAAAAATGTCAAGTGGGAGTTGATGCCGATAGATAGGAGCCAGCATTGGTTGTCCCTGTTAAGTCGTTCCAGAGACCGAAGAATCCACCCATATGTCCTAGTGCAACCAGTGGCGAAGGAGGATAATTTCGTACAAGTCAATGTGAGGTATGAACCAGGACAGGGTAGTCATGTATCCGGGTCACAGCCACCGGATGTGGATGCTATCCAAGCCGAGAAAGAGTCAAATTATGTGCCACACAATGAGACTCGGCAGATTATTCAGTCGATACTATTAGCTGGCTCTCGTGTTGCTGATGGGGATGAGGAAGGTGATGAAATGCAGAGGGTGATGGAGGAAGAGAACGAGGATGGGTTTGCGGAGGATCTGGATTCTGAAAATTCCAAGGATGAAGTGGATGTACCGATTCCTTCCGGATGGGATAAGGACATGCCGGATGAGACTCTATGGCAATATAATCTGAACCAAGTCCAGATCGGGGCTATGTTTGACACAAAGAAAAAATTGAAGTATGCGCTGATAAGGTGGGCTATATCTACGCAGAGGGTTTTCCGGACACACATATCGACTCCAACAAAATATATCGTGAATTGTGTTGAAACAGGTTGTCCTGCAAAGGTGCACGAGCACGTAGCAAAGTATAACATCACTGGGTTGTCACCAATGTGGTCCCACATAATTGTGTGAGGAAAAATCTGTTGGTTCGTCATCCAAACCTGAGTTCAACTCTCATAGCACAACTCATGTATACTGAGATAGTTGAGAAGAAAGATACGGAAGCAAAACATATCCAGAAAGCAGTGAAGGTCAGATGGAATTATGACATTCCATATGGGAAGGCTTGGAGGGCTAAGCAGAAGGCTATGAAGGAAAGGTTTGGGACGTTCTTTGACTCATATGATAATGTTGTCCGTCTCCTTGACATACTGAAGGAGAGGAATCCCGGCACTTATGTTAACATACAACACACGATGTTGGAGATTATACCAGATTAGAAGGTGTTGAAACGAGTATTCTTCTCTTTAGGTTTGTGCATCGAAGCTTTCCGGCATTGCCCTTCTGTGATGTTTGCGGGTGGTACATTCCTGACTGGTCAATACAAAGGGCAAATCCTTACTGCTATTGGTGTGGACGGGAGCAACCAAATCATCCCACTAGCCATGGCATTTGTGGAGGGTGAGAACTTTCTGAGCTGGGTATGGTTCTTCCGGCAAGTTAAAATTGCGATCGTGAAGGACCGACCAAACGTGTGTGTCATTCATGACAGACATCCTGGTATATTAAAGGCCGTGAAGACACTAAGTAATCCAACAGCTGACGAGCCAACACCTTGGAAGGACTTGCAAAGCCGGTGGTGCATGCGCCATCTGGGTGCAAAAATTTTCTCACAGTTCAAGAACATACGGTTGATGAACTTGTTCAAAAAGTTATGCAAGCAGAACCAGCAGCGCAAATACGAATTTATTTGGTCAAAACTAGATGAGTTTACTAAGAAGCGGGTCCTTGCTAGGAAGAAAATGGAAAAAGACCAGGTTAAATTAACAACACTCATCTCGGAGCTAGAGGAGCCAGTAGGTCTTTGTGACTTGTCAGCAATTGAGCATCCTAATACAAAGTGAAAGAAGGGCAGGGCAATAAAGCATTTTTCTGAGTGGATAGAGAAAGAGCCTCCAGTGAATTGGTCTTTGCTGCATGACACCCATGGAGCCAGGTATGGCCACATGACAACCAATCTTGCAGAGGTGTATAACTTTGTACTCGGAGGGAATAGAGCATTGCCAGTGACAACTATTGTGGAGGGTGTATTCCATGGGACTTTGAGATATTTCAGAGAAATGCACGAGTTAGCAAAGAAGCATATTGAAGTTAATCAGAACACACCTTATTGTAGCCGTGTTATGGAGTACATGGATCAGAAGATAAAGAAAGCAAAAAAGCACTGGATAATTCTGCTGCATAATTCAATACAAATTCTAGTGCTGGATAGTTCAACTACTGAATAGTTCAACTACTGGATAATTCAATACAAATTCTACTACTAGATAGTTCAACTACTGGATAGTTCAATACAAATTCAACCATTACATACTTAAAATTCATCACAGATCTCCTTCAACTTCTTCACCTTGTCCTTATAGCCATGGTTCTGTTTCATCATATCAGAAATGATGTTCTCCAGCTTCTTCTCTTCCTTCTTTTGGTCTCTCTCTAGCACAAGCTGGTCCCTCTCCTTCTCTGCCTTCGCCCTGAGTACCTGATGTAGATTGGTGGAAGAATGGTGTGCCAACTTCTTCTTCTCAAGCTCCTCTTTCAGATCACTGATAGCCAACCTAGCACTGCCAAGCTCACTAATAGCCTCCTGTTTGTCAGCCACCATTTTTGCAAAATCAAGTTTGAAAAAACGAAGCTCTTCCTCCATCCTCCTCTTTTCTCCAACTATTTTGAATTTTTCTTCACCCAGCTTCAGATTATCTCTGATTCTGTCCTCGTTTTCTTTGTCATGCATGCTCCACAATTGACATATGCAAAATTGCATAACAACTGACCACTCAGGGTCTATCCACTCCAGATAGCAGCACTTTTCTTCTGCCTAAAATTCAAAACAATTTCAGTGATTAACATACATGAAATTGACTGGAGCAAAAAACTAACTAAGATTAACTAATTACAGTGCAACATACCTTCTCCTTTGCACAAGGAAGAAAACGCCGTCCAGTGTCAGTAGATTGAAATGCAACTTGCCTGAGGCAAGGCTCTAGATGCATACGACGAGAAGATGGTTCATGAGCAATGCCACTCCATTCATAGCATGGGATAGTCCTAGGAAGCTAAAAACAAAAGACATCAAACTGTTTTGAAATCCCAAAATGAAGAACGGTAAACCTACCCCGTAAATGCTGGAAACCCGAAATTAACGTACCTGGCTAGTCACACTATCGTCATCCCAAGAAGAGGTTGATCCCTCGCTCCAAGAAACCATGACAGATTAATTGGCAGAACTAAATCTACCGGAGAACCTAAATATAAATAAACAAGTTAACTAGCAGATTTAATATCTAAAAATATTTAAACAACTTAACTATTTTAAACTACTTAACTGAGTCACCTAAATATATCCAAATCTACCGAAGCCTACGGAAACGATTGTTGAATTTATCTTTGAAACGTGCGAAGAAACGACGAACACTGAACGACCACCACCACCTTTACCCACACCTCCACCTCTAAAATGAGACCGTAGGCCGGTGAAGATGGGTAGGATGTGTTGATTCAGCGGATTGAATAGGAAAATGGGCAAGGGATGGAGGAGATCGGAGGGGGCAAAATGGGGGGAAAACGAGAGAGAGAAGAGAAACCAGAGAAAAGAGGAAATGAGGAGGAAGGAGGAGGAAGAAGGGGGTCGGCAGGGGCTATCCAGGGGCTCTTCGGCCTCCTGGAGGCCGACAGCCCCTCTTCGGCCACCCCTAGGCCGACAGGTGGCACTTCGGCCACCTGTAGGCCGACAGGCACCCATCGGCCACCCAGAGGTCGACAGGTCCCCCATCGGCCACCCACAGGCCGACGGGGTGTTAATTTTTGCATTTTTAAAAACGGATACATTTTTTTAAATTTATTACAAATTTCGTATTAGTTTTGAAAAAAAGTCATGGAAGAGTTCGCCTGTTCCTTTACCATGTCCTTTTGGCTGCTGCTACTTCCGTGACTGTCGAGGATGGGAAGTTGGCTCTGTTCGACGCGATGCATGGCTGGGTGGTATTGGCGTATTGCATCAAAGGATATTGCTGAATTGCTCCATCTTTGCAAGCTATCACCAGCAGAAAGTTAAGAACAACTTTCTCTGCACTTCAAAACGACGACTGGTTCAGTGGCCTTGCGCTTGGACTCTCCGCGGAGATGGCTCACGAAGTGACAACTTTGACACATTTATTACAGCCCATCACTCTTCGTCCTGACGTCCTGGACTCAATTGTGTGCAAAATTTGCAACTCTCTGGTCTACTCAGCTAAATCAGCCTATCACATGCAGTTTGAGGGCCTAATCCAAGCCTTCTTCTCAGTTGTTTGGAAAGCCTGGCCCCCCTTGAAATGAAAAAGTTTTCTCTGGACGACAGTTCAGCAGCGCATCATGACGGCTGATGTCTTGCTACGTCAGGGTTGGAAGAATGATTATTTTTGCCCGTTGTGTCGGCGGTATCCGGAGACGGCAAATTATCTGTTGTTCTGTTGTTGTTTTTTTGAAACGGAGATATTGCCTTATCTATTAAATAAGCAGAAAAGAATTGCTCAGTTAATTACAGAAAACTGGACAAAAACCGATACAACAAGGGCCTAGCCCACTCCCATAGACTGACACACTCAGTGCAAAGCACAACCTTATCGACGACACGTCGACCTACGGCCAGACAAGCAGCTCCATCTCTGACACAGAACTCTGTAGGACAAAATCAGGCACGGTTGGCGCCACAAAAGATCGCCGAACGGGCCATCTGCAGCCAATCATCGTATACCGCAGGGCCCTGCCGCTGCAGCTTCGACTCCAAAGCAACAAACAAACCGAGGCAAAACCGTGAACACGCCGAAGAAGAGCCGACAACCGCAACCATTGCCGCGTTGCCGACATCACTCCCACCATCATCGTTGCCACAGAAGTCTGGACGCCACACCCACCACCAACCGTCGTCAACCGGTCCCGCTCACCGACGCCAAGCTTCCAAAACGAAGCCCTCAAAAGGGAATACGACACCAAGGCGCCGTCATCGTCCGATCACAGATCAAGGTTTCCCTCAGAGAGACCGAAATGGCCAGATCCGCGCGGGAGGGGTGGGAGAACAAGCAACGATGCCTTCAAGAAGGTCAACGACGGTCACAGCCGCCGCCATGGCTGGTCACGGCACGAGGCCAAGACATGGTTTTCACCAAGCTCCACACCACCTAAGCCGCACATCATCCTGCATTGACGTCAGCAAGCCCACCAAACATGGCCACCATCGAAGCTGCCCATTGACGAAGAAGCATCAAGATCCGTCGCAGCCAACCGCACCTCGCGGAGACCACCGACGGCCGGAGACCTAATCCGCATCACGCACCGCCGGAGCGCACTTCCTCGACATCATGGACCTTCGATCCGCGCACCCCGAAGGACATCCACGCGATGCCAGACCAGGCACACACACACCGGCCGCGCCCCTCGCGGCAGAAGCCGCCGCCCAAGCGCTCTGCAGGCCGCTCAGGCCCCTCCACCATGAGCTCCGCCGCCTCGAAACTCGCCCCTCATCTCGCCGGGGACACCTCCCGCGCCCAGCACACCTCTCCAGCCGGCCGCCTAGCACGCGCCCAGGCCATGCACGACCGCGACCCCAGTCCTGCCTGAGCCCAGATCTGGCCCAGGCACCGCGGCCACCACTCCACCGATGGACCCCAGCAGCCGCCCAGACCGCCGCGCGAGACCCCTGCACTCCCGCCGATCCCGCGCTCCTGCATCAGATTGGCGTCGCGCGCCCTCGGCAGATCTGGGCCGCACCGAAGCCGCCCCTTCGCGCCCCTAACCGCCGTCCCAGCGCTCCGCGCGGCCGCGCCTCCGTGCGCCGCCTCGCCGGCCAGCCGCACCGCCCCGAGCAAGTGCAGCCGCACGTGCTCCCGCCGAGACCACCGGCCCGCGCCAGCCACCGGACGGGAGGAGGAAAAGGTGGCCCCCCCCGCCGCCGAGCCGCGCATGCTTTGCCCGACGACCGCTGCCGGCGGCGGCGAGGGGAGGACGGGGAGGTGGGTGGGCTGCTGGCGGCGGCGGCTAGGTCGCTCCCGAGCCGCCCGCAGGGACGACGCGAAAGCGTGGGTTGCGGTGATCCGGGTCTCCGTATGTTCATGTTCTGTTGTTTAAATGCTCTTGGAAGAGGGATCTCTGGTCCAAAATGGCTTTAGTGCAGAAGTTTCCATCCCTTCATCCTGCTAATTGGCCACCAGCTGACAGGTTAATTGGCTGGATGTCCAACTTGACTGCATCCTTGAGCAAGGGTTCAAGGAAGGGGATCCGATCTTTGACACATCTCATCTGCTGGGAAGTCTGGAGGGAGAGAAACCAGTGTGTTTCCGATAAGGAGATGCCGATCACTGATATGATGGCTCACCTGAAGGATGAAGGGCCTGTTTGGTTGGAGACTAATTTTGCCAAACCAAAGTGTGACAAGTCATTAAAGTATGACAAGCCATAAAGTGTGGCTGAAAAAAGAACGCCAAACTTTGGCAAAAGTTGACAAAAAAATTAACTCTATGACAAATGGGTCATAGCGACAATGAAGTGTGGCAAAAACCAAATATATGCCAACTAAACTGTGGCTGTTAAATTTTGACTTGGCAAAGTGTGGCTGGGAACCAAACATGCCCGAAATCGCCATCTCGCAAATGGATGGCAGTGGAATCCTCTTCGACCCAGGCTGAGCAAAGAACCTCATCGTTTCCGTTTCAAGATAAAAATAAACCTCATCGTTAGAGCTTGCACAAAGTGTAGGCCCTGGACCCTGGTTCTGGTTGTCTGTGCTCCGCCAGGAGCGATAGTGTGCTAGGATTTTCTTCCCTTTTATTCTTTTGTTTTTTTTGCAGTTTGTCTTCCAGTTCGTTTGTACTTGGCCATCGGTCTTCATCTCTACTATTAAAGGGGATCTGCCGTCATCGTGATGGTTCGACCAGACAGATCCCCTCGCTAGCTATCCTGCCACCACGTCTTCCCACCGATTTTTTTCAACCCTCCAAAAACCAGGCGGCGATTTAATAAAAAAGCAGGTGGTGCACGATCTCAACCCTCACCGAGGATGCTTTCCAAACCACTTATCACGATCGCCCACGGCGCTCGCTCATCTGGGCAGCCCACGCCGCCGCCCAGGTTCCCACCTCCACCACCACTTCCCGCAGGACCGCCGCCGGAGGGCCGGCCGGCAAAGCCCTGCCGTGCCCACAAGGAAGGTGGCGTCGAGGCATTCTCATTCCCCTCCCCCGCGCTAGATCCCCCTCCCCCTACCCACTGAGACAGCAGACATCCATCAATCCATCCATCCTCCGCGACCGGTAAATTTTCCCCACTCCTTCACCCTAACCCCAAACCTCTCCCCACCACTCCAGCCGCCGCCATGGCCGCCTCCTCCTCCTCCCGCGGGGGCGACGGTGACGGCGACAACGAGCCCTATCTCGTGGGATTCGTCGTCGCCAAGATCGTAGGCCTCGAGTACTACACCGGCACCCTCAGCGGCGGCGAGAGGCCGTCCCTCGTCCGCGAGCCCCTCAACCTAGGGCGTTCACCTCCCTGCCGTAGCCGTGCAGGCGCACAACGTCCTCGAAGGCGAGCGCGGCGTCGCGGGGCACCCCGTACCAGGTCTTGGCGGCGCCGAGGTGCATGTAGTTGAGGCTGTGGAGGTCGTGGTCCTCGACGTGCCAGGCGAACCAACTGAAGAGCATGCCGAGGTAGAGCATGGGCGTGGTGACCCCGGCCACCTCGTCGCGCATGAACCGCAGCAGCGACCCGGGGCTCCTGGCGGCGGCGCGCATGTTCCAGGCCGTCTCCCCAACGTGCGCGGGCTGGTGGCCCTGGGCAGAGCGCGCGGCGGGGCAGGAGGGGAAGCCGGAGCCGGGCATGTCGCTGGCGTAGTCGACGGTGACGGGGCGGTCGACGGAGGCGGCGCGCCAGAAGAGCGCCTCGTGGTCGAGCGGGGGTAGGCGGTCGTGGCTGGAGGCGGGGACGCCGAGGCGGGCGAGGAGCGGGCCGCGGGCCGCGGCGGCCCGGGCCTCGAACTGCGGGAGCGTGTAGCGGCGCGCTAAGAGCCAGACGGGCTGGAGCGCGGGGCGCGGGGCGCGCGGGCAGCGGCCCAGGTACTGGTGGCGGACGGGGAAGGACGGCGGGGCCTGCGCGTCGGCGGCGTCGGGCTTGGCATTGGCGGCGAGGGAGCGGGCGATGCTGGCGAGCGTGCCCTTGCGGGGCGGGCGGGGGCAGGGCGGCACGACCTTGCAGATGCCGACAGCAACCTCGGATTCGTCCTTCGCTACTTTCCCAAGGCAGTCATGCCCTGTGTCCCACTCATCCATGAGATACGCTTGCAACCTATAATCCATCTATGGACAGATCTGACACGTAATGCCCTATTGATCTTCTTGTCCTGCCTTCAACTTCATTGTTCCCGTTTGTTTATTGTTCAAATGTTTCTTGGTTGCTGCTTAATGACACGGCAACGATTGTCCTGATAAGTAAATTAGAACTTGTAATGTTGATCACTGATGCAAAGCCATTTTTACTGTATGGTGATGTAACACAAGCCATTAGTGATTGCATATTTTGTAATTGAGTTTCACTGTGAAGGTTATGCCAAAGTAGGTTCTGCTTGTTCTGATGCTTAATTGGTAGGTAATTGACAAGGGTTATAACTTCTTTCAGTTTATTGTATACACTTCAAATTATTTGAAGCTGGAGTATTCTCTTGTCTAGAGTTTTTTTTACATTGATATGGTGTTACCTTTTTACAAAGATGGGAGACATATAGATGTTGTCATGTTGATATTGCAGCTCCAGCAGCGCAAGATTCAATCAAGCATGGTCTGCTAATATGGAGAATGCGAGGCCTAAACTTCAGGTCGTGGAACAGGTGAGGAAAGCTTACTGCCTTGTACCTATTTCCAACTCATTTCCCAATATGGATGATTAGGCATTGAAGTGTGAATCGTGTCTTAAAGTTGCTTATGTTACTCCCAATGTATCGAATTTCTTCAGTTACATTAAGATCCAAATTATAGATCTTACAGGTTATGAGGGGTTATCACAATGGACAGGACGCCTGTGGGTGGTAGTCGGCGTGAGCTGGTGCTGTACTATCACAAACATTAGGACGGGTAAACGGGGAGGCAGGGTGGAGGCCAGGGAGACATCAGGCAAAAACATGGTGAGCAAGGCGGTAGTGTTGTACCATGACACGGTCGTGTTTGTGGCCGTCGCGTGCAGCTGACTCATAGACATTGGGGCAGGGCTAGCAGCACAGAAGCAAGCAATGGTTCTTGAGCGGCACACAAGTAAGCAATGGTGCTTGAGGTTGCCGGGCCAAGCAGCTATACGTGAGTGGTACACATCTGATTTTTGTCGTCAAATTCTAAAGGATCCCTTGAGTTCACTGCCATTTTTATTAATGTGAAAAAATCATATATTCATGGTTGATCCTCATTTTAAGGGTGTCGTAAAACTAAAGAGAAAACTATCATCTAACCAATTTTGAAAATTGAGAGTTTGGACGAAAAAAAGTTTACCAAATAAGACATCAAGGAACTTATATTTAGGGAGATTTGGAGTACCACCCTTAGCTTCTCAAGGATTTCATGAACGTCTCTAAGGTATGAGCTTTCTACATGGTAGGTTTCTGTGACATGCTTGTAAGTTTTTTCACTGTTATTTTGTCTATGCAGCAACTTATGCCATTGGCTCTTCATCTTTTTTTTGTTATGCAGTGATGTTGTCAATTTCTGGAGGCAATTCGCTCACTTAGAAGATGATAGTGAAAAAAGTGGGGTGATGAACATGAAGTAGGTTTCTCTCGCACGGTAACTTACATTATCACATTACAATCTCTGATTAGTTACATCTATATATCAGGTTCACAATGACTTGTGCCGCCACACGTAGCTTGTACTAAGACCGATTATAAATACCAAAATGCATTAGTATAGCTTTTCTACAAAGGTCTCTTCATGTACAATATGAATTATTGTATTGCTTCGTGGATTTTGAAAATTGGTGATTTTTATTTTGGGGGGTGTAGATTTTAGAATTTCCTATGGACATTTGGTTTGCTTCATGCAGGACTACTGGTAGGAACAGCTAGGGTTCTACCGGGTCTAGGGCGGAGGTTGTAGGGAATGAAGCGGGGTTGGCGAGGGCTGGAACGCGGCAGCCGCCGGCGGGGAGCCGTTGCGCGCGAGAGGGAGGCGGCGGCGGTGGAAGGCGGCAGTGCAGCTAGGGTTCTAGCTCCTCAAGGAGCCGGACAATAGAGTTATGACTATATTGCTTAATTCGAAAAGAGTTGTTTACATCGGTTTATATAATCTCACGGCTGACTAAGATAACTTGGAAACTAAGATAACTAAGATAACTTGGGCTAAGCCCGTAACTAATCCTGCCCATTGGGTCTCCTCCTTTGGTACGTAGTACCGGTCATAACATCTCTCCCCGCCTGCGCAAACAGCTCGTCCTCGAGCTAGAAGTCTGGATAGTGTTGGCTGAATTCGTCACGCTGCTCCCGAGTCACGTCCTCCTCTAGAAGGCCTTCCCACTGGATCAACAGGTACCACACCCCGCGACGTAGTTGGGCCCGCAATACCTTCGCTGGCCTGGGAAGGAGGCGCCCGTGGGAGGTCGGGGATAGCACCGGCGTTGCCACCGGTGGCTCCCCACGGAAAGGCTTCAGGAGACCCACATGGAAGACGTCGTGGATGCGAGCACCGGCCGAAAGCTGAAGGCGGGCCACCTTTCCGATGCGCTCCAGCATGGAAAATGGCCCGGCGTAGCATGGGCCCAGCCTGCGCTTCACGCGCGGGTCAAGGGACTGCGTAGAACGGTGAAGGAGACGCATCCACACCCAGTCGCCCACCGCGAACTCCGCCTCGCGTTGGTGGCCGTCATAGTAGTGCTTGGCCAACTGCTGGGCCTGAACGAGGCGTTGACGCACCTCGGCAAGCATCTCGTCACGGCTACGAAGAAGATCACCTGCCGCCTCCGTCCTAGCCGTCTCCGGGTCAACCGACAGGGTGGGAGGGGGCGGACGGCCATAGACCACCTCGAACGACGTGGCACGCAGGGCGGAGTGATAAGAGGTGTTGTAGCAGTACTCCGCCCACGCAAGCCAATCCACCCAAGCACGAGGACAATCACCTGTAACACAATGCAAATACATGGCAATCACCTTGTTGACCATCTCGGATTGGCCGTCCGTCTGAGGATGGAATGTCGTGCTCAAGCGAAGCTTCACGCCCGCCATCCTGAAGAGATCGCGCCAGACATGCCCCGTGAACACCGAGTCCCGGTCGCTGACGATCGAAGAGGGAAACCCGTGTAGGCGAGTGATGCCGTCGAAGAAGGTCCGGGCCACGGAGGTGGTGGTGTAAGGATGGCCAAGCGCGATGAAGTGGGCGTACTTGGAGAAGCGATCGACCACGGTGAGGATGACGGGCTTTCCCCCCACCTTGGGAAGGCCCTCGATGAAGTCCATGGTAATATCGGCCCAAACCTG
Organism: Hordeum vulgare subsp. vulgare; assembly: GCF_904849725.1. Classification (NCBI taxonomy): domain Eukaryota; kingdom Viridiplantae; phylum Streptophyta; class Magnoliopsida; order Poales; family Poaceae; genus Hordeum; species Hordeum vulgare. Next base: position 200,854,413 of record NC_058519.1, on the reverse strand, counting down.
AGAGGGCACCTCCAAGGGCTGTAGATGCCCTGTCGGCTGTCGTGTCTCTATCTTGTTATGCTGGCACGTCACACAAGACCGCGCCCAGTCCCGAACCAGGGCCCGATCGTCGGGGATGTAGAAGTCGTCCGCTTCCAAGTAGAAGAGGCGCGGGCAGACGTGGTCCGGCATGTAGGGCTCATCGCAGTCAAACCATAGCCCCTAGCGACGGCACTCGAGTTGCTCGGCCGGGAAGAGCTGGCGGAAGGGCCGCGTCGAGGCCGAAGTAGTAGTCGCAGGAGGGACCGGGGGCGGACGGCCCAGCACAGCCGTAGTCTGGGGAACCCGGGACGGTTGTCGGCCACTCCGAGCCGGCGCCACCTGCTGCAAGGCCAGCGCGCAACGCTCGAAGGCACAGGCGTAGTACATGGTCGTTTGGAGTTCCTGGGGCCCCCGAAGCTCCACGTCCACGCGGATGTGATCTGGCATACCACCGACAAAGAGCTCGGCCGGTCGCGAGAGTGCGTTTGCCCCGGAAGAACTGCTCACACTGATTGGGCCAATTGAGGGGGTCCTCTATACCGTCGTAGGTGGCGAAGTCAATCTTGGCGAAGCGCGGCGGTGTCTGAGTAAGACCGTCGTGCCCGTACGGCTTGGCGGCGCGGAGCAGCGAGGGTGACGGCGCCGGGTCGGTGGCCACCGGGGGTCCTCCGTGGTCGCGGTGAGAAAAACTGCATCACGCGCGGCTTATTTGGTGTGCCCGCTCCAGTGCGCTGGACAAGCGAATCTCGCACGCGAACCACCGACCGCCGAATCTGAAACCTCTTGGCGACGGCGCCTCCGCCCGCTCCTACCGTCGGCGCTTCCCTCGCCTCTCCCCAGCGCGTCGCTGCCGCGCCGCCGCTCCCCCTATTGCTCCAGGTGGCCGCCGCTGCTTCCTCTACCTGCTCTCCTCGCCGCCGCCCCTCGAGCGCTCTGTTCCTCCGACGAACAGCGCTCGGCGGCCGTTTGCAGCTCGGCGCCCACAAGGTGTTTGACAAAAAACTTGCAAGGTATATATTGCTTAGCTTTATATTTGTAGATGAATTTGGTGCATGTTGTTTGTAATTTTAAATTAGTTTTTATTCAAGTTTGTAGATGGGTTCGTCCTATGATTCTTCCGATGAAGAATTTGATCTTCAAGACGAGGAAATCGTAATGATCCTAGCTATCCACGTCAATAAAAAGCCCAAGCACAGAGGTTCGGTTTTCGGTCGTCGGAAATTGTGAAGGGAAAGAATTGATGCCGACAACCGATTAAAGAGGAACTACTTTGTGGAGAATCCCACATAGCCTGCATCCTACTTTCGGCGTCGTTTTAGGATGAGCATCGAGTTGTTCAAACACACTGCAGAGAAACTAACGAAAGAAACTGACGAGGTATGATCGGTTTTTTCAACAAAGGACGAATGCCGCCGGAGAATTCGGGCATAGCACCTTCCAAAAGGTGATCGCCGCTTTGGGCGTGTTTGGTTGGGTGGGTTGCACCTGCATGGCATCCGGGATGCAACTTTTAGCTTGTTTGGTAAACTGTATAGCTATCTCGGCCTGGCCCGGCTGATGCAGAAAGTAGCCTCTCAGCCAGGCTGAGAGATACGCACGTTTCGAGCGTAGCTCGCGTGCAGGCTCGCTCCTTCCCCCTTTTTCTTCCAAACGCCGCCGCTGCCGTCCCCGACCCGCCGCCGCCGTCCTCTCCCAAGCGCCGCCGCTGCCGTCCTCGTCAAGCGCAGCCGCCGTCGTCCTCTCCCAAGCGCCGCCGCTGCCGTCCTCGTCAAGCGCCGCCGCCGTCGTCCTCTCCCAAGCGCCGCCGCTGCCGTCCTCGTCAAGCGCCGCCGCTGTCGTCCTCTCCCAAGCGCCGCCGCTGCCGTCCTCGTCAAGCGCCGCCGCCGTCGTCCTCTCCCAAGCGTCGTCGCCATCGTCCTCGTGCGTCCCCCACCAAGCGCCGCCGCCATCTACGATCGAGCGTCGCCGCCGCCGTCCTCTCCCAAGCGCCGCGCTGCCGTCCCCGACCAATCGTCGTCGTTGCCGTGGTCAAGTCGTTGTGCGCCGGATCCTACCGGCTCGCACGGCCACACGCTAGATCCGGCCACCGCACGCCAGGTCCCTTCGTCTGGAGCCGCCGCCCCGCGCTGCCGCTTGATCTCCATTCCCATCTCGTGCATCCATCTCATGCATGTTCACCAAACACTCATCTCTTCTCATCTTTGCATCAAGTCAACCTGGTCATGCTCATCCTGGATCCCTCATGCGATGCAGCGTGAAGCTACCCAGGGAACCAAACACGCCCTTTGTGTATGTTGGCATACGGTATTCCGGCGGATTAGTTGATGACCACTTGGCCATGGGTAAGAGTCAAGCCATCATGTGTGTCAAGCGCTTCGCAGTTAGAATTGTGCAAGTGTTTGGTCCGGTATATTTGAGAGCTCCCAATGCTGAAGACACCACAAGGCTTCTGGAGTTCAACAAAACTCGCGGGTTCCCAGGTATACTTGGTTCAATAGATTGCATGCATTGGAGTTGAAAGAATCTAAAAAGCACAGACACGGGACGAAAAGACGGGGATACGCATACGGGGACACGGTATACGGCATTTTTCAAAAACAGTCATTTGGGAATACGGCGAGGTATATAAATATATAGAAAAAAATAGCATGTAATAAAAATTTAATGATGCTTTTTAGATCAGAGATTTTGTACTGGACATGTGTTTTTTGTAAAGGAATTGTTGGATATATGTTGCCTCATTTCTATTGATAAAAGACTTTGGGGCAGCCCATGGTCCATACGAACCCTCCACTCAGGCCCATGTAGCTCTCCACTCAGAGCCCATATAAGGTCCAGTTGCTGAAACCCTAGACTAGTCAGCTCCTCGAGCTGTTCTCTACTCGTCACCTCCAGCCGCCTGAGAGCTGCAGAGAGCAGAAGAAAATATTGCGTCGCCGCTTATATCTTCTTCCACACTGCTGGCTGCAGTCCCCATCTTTCTCCCCGCCCGGTCCTTTTTCCTTGTCGTCGAACTCCTTGCCATCTTTCCTCTCTAATGGATGGATGTTCTTCGTCGGGGGGAAGAGCTGGGCTTGGGGGAACGACGGCGGCAAGCCGGCGACCAAAGAAGCGAGTTCAGGCGGCAACAGCCTTGAGTCTAGGCTGCGGCGGCAAGGCTGGCTCCTGAGTCCACACCGTATCTATCGTGTCCCGATTTCTTTCCCCTTTTTTAAATCGAAAAAGATGGGATACTGCGGGATACATGTATCTTGGCGTATCCGCGCGTGTCCCAGTATCCCCCCGTACTAGGACGGCAATTCGACAGTTTTTCTCGTATCCATGCTTTGTAGGGGAGAATTGTCCTGCTGCATAGCATGAATAATTCCACGGTCAGAAAAAGGGTTTCACTATAATCCTTGAAGCGGTGGCCGATCATGAGACTTGGATTTGGCATGCTTTTTTCAAAATGCCCGGATCTTGCAATAACATCAATGTTATTCAACGGTCACCACTCATGACTAGGATTGCAAATGGTGAAACTCCACCGGTGGAGTTTGTAGCAAATGGCCATACATACAACTATGGCTACTATCTTGCGAATGACATCTACCCAAGGTGGCAAACATTTGTGAAGCTGTTGAAGGCACCGCAAGGTAAGAAAAATCTTGATTTCCACAATGCTCAAGCAGCGGCTAGGAAAGATGTGGAGAGAGCTTTTGAGATTTTGCAAGCCCAATTTGCTATTGTGAGAGGACCAGCTAGATTTTGAGAACAAAAAATCCTTTCGTACATCATGAATGCTTGTGTGGTCATGCATAACATGATCATCGAGAATGAGCATGGACAAGATTTAGACTATTCTCAGTACGAGTTGATGGGACAACCCTTGCAAGTGCAGAGGAGCGCTGCGAGGGTGGCCCGCTCTATTGCCTCCTATCATGTCATTCAACATGGCGAACGCATGATGAGCTTCAAAAGGATCTAGTCGAAGAGTGGTGGTCATGGAATGGGCAACGGACAAGTTGATGTTATACGAACCATTTGTTGTATTAAAAATAAACTATTTGTTTTTGTTGTATTATTTATGAACTATTTGTTTGAGTTGAAATAATAATTGAAATATTTATTGTTGATTTATTTTGTGTATGTTTGATCTTCTTGGTTCTATGTTCGAGTGGGAAATGTGTTTGTGTTGCGCGCACGCGTTGTAATTTAGCGCCACTGCTGGAGCGCTATCCGCGGCGCGCTTAATTTTACAGCTTCTGCTAAAGCTACCACACGTCCACGCGCGCTAAAACGCCATTTCAACACCCAAAAAATTTAGCGTGCCGCGCTGCCACACTGTTGGAGATGCTTTTAGAGAAAAGGTAAATCAATGCCAGATACCTGCAAGAGAGAGGACGGTGATGGTTTACCTTGGTTGTCGACGTAGCAAAGACTGCCGCGATGGTTCATTCCTGGAAGCTTGTCCTGTTGCCTGAAGTGACTGGGCTTCTGAATGAGCTCGAGAAGACGGCCACCCTACTGGAGGCCTCTTACTAAAGTAGGGAGGATCGATCGCATCGGCACGCTCAGCAGCTGACATATTGTTGTACTCAGCAACTAGACTGATACACCCAACACCAAATATCTTAACCATCACTTCTTCCATAGTGTTGCACGTATTCTCTTCAAAGTAATCATCCATTAATTTCAGTTCCTTCTCCCTGAAGAAAAGCATGCCCATATAGTTTACATCATCATGCAATAAAAGAAGTCGATGTGCTACTGAACTAGTGAATGTATTCCGCTGAGGAAAAACAAAAACAAAAATACTGTAAATGAACATTAAAAACTTGTTTGGCTGCTTATTTGTTGGTGCTGTTACAACCTACGTCATTATTTTGTGCTTTATCCGTCAATATCTAAGTAGCTACATGGTGATAGCAATTAAACCATAGATTAGAATGTGAATAGTTTAATTCATAGCACTCACATTTGTCGTGCTGCACTTTTCTTTTCTTTTTGGCTATGATCCATGTAAAAACAGGTAAAGTTTTAGTGCTTTGAGACTTCATGCTGTTAGTATAATCCTTGTTGTAGTTAGTCATGCTGCAGTTAGTCAATGAGTCAAGTCTTAGGGAGTAAGCTAGTGAGTCAAGTCGTTGTCTTAGGCTAGAAATCAGTGGGTCAAGTCAAGAAGTCTTAGGATGTAAAGAAAGCCACTGAGGTGGTTCTGTACTAGTTCCTTTCAACTACAAATAAGGGGGAAAACCCAGCCAGCTGCAGCAATGGCAGCACAAAAAGAGAAGTATGTAGTGCGTCAATAAGAGAAAAGGCTTTGACTGTGTGAGGCAGCAAGTCACCAAAAACAGCTTGTGTATTTGTGCATGTTGTGTGCAACAGCACACACACACACAGGAGCTGAGTGATTCAGCTCCAACAGAGATAGAGGAGCTGAGTCACCAGAGAGAGGGAGGCTGGGTGACTCAGCTAAGCTTCAGGTGCTAGTGCTGTGGATGTGTATAAGATATCAAGCCTCACTGTACTAGTCATGTGTGTGTGTTTGAGAGTGGGTGAAGCATATCTCCAGAAGAGGGGGGAGTTGAGTGGTTCAATTCCAACACTTGCGACATTAATGCAGCTAAGACTTCCACATTACAAAGAATATAGCTCAAATATATAATATATTAACAAACAGCAAAAGCATACGTACAAATCAAAATCTGATTCTTCTTCGGGCTTCTCCACCACAGTATCTGACTCAGTCTCGCTGCTGCCAGTATCATAACACACATTGGACCTACAGCATTAAATATCCACACAACTAATGGTTATTATAATGTTCAGCTTCCTGGCATTTAATTTGATGTAAATAACATTCAACTACTTATGAAGTTGATGATGAAACAAACATATCCAATGATGTGCAAAGCATAAGAAAGAGTACTGTGGGTCATAATAAGTATCCATTTCAACAAATCATATCCCTGTTAACAGAGATAGTTATGATCATACCAATAGGTTGACTGAAGGTCAGGAGACATGTCATTCAGCGCTAGGGCAGTGAATTCTAACAGACCCATAGTTACAGAGCCTTCACTATTGCTAACCTCGCTAGCATGATCCTCAATCCTGCTCAGAACATATTGTTAGTCAGTACATATGCAAGTATCAGAAATTTAAGACATGAGGTTTACTAGCAAACATGCCCGTGCGTTGCAACAGAAAAAAATCACCCCCTTATACGTATTGGACGATATGTGTAATAGGCATTTCCAAAATAACCAATATAGAGAATGTATTAATTAATATTGCACAATAAGCTTTATTGTGGAAAGTAACATGCAAAATAATAGCATATTTGAAATCTTCACTTTTTTCTGAGTGATTTTCATATATAACATGTTAAATTTGAAGTTAGGATTTAAAAGATATGAATGTTTTAAAAGCATTTGAATTTACACAAAAAATGAAGCAATAGGAAAGGAAAAACAGGAAAGTAACATGCAAAATAATAGCATATTTGAAATCTTCACTTTTTTCTGAGCGATTTTCATATATAACATGTTAGATTTGGAGTTAGGATTTAAAAGATATGAATGTTTTAAAAGCATTTGAATTTACACAAAAAATGAAGCAATAGGAAAGGAAAAACAGGCCGGCGCTAGAGTTGAACTCAGTTTCCTGGTGGTGCAGCAAGCCGTCGTGCGTCTGCCACTGGGCTAGGCACATGATTGTGTTGAAACAGAGGTGGCACTTTATATATACCAGATTAAACGAATCGTTTTTCGTTTTCTCCACTTAAAAAGGGAGTGCGGGTTGAATACACAAAACGTCAGGGGCTTTTTTGCAAAACCGCCATGACAGACGGCAGAAGCATTGCACGCTTTATTATTAGGGGAGATTATGCGAGAAGGCAGAAGGTCTTGTAAATAACAGCCAAAACAAATATATTTTGAAATTATGAAAGAATAGCAGACATACAACACCTGGAATAACTAAGAGCAACTCTAGCAGACCCCGCAAAAATTCGACCCGCAAAACGCGTTTGCGGTTTCACGAAGATCGCGTTTGCGGGTCGAAAACATGCGCGGCCGAACAGAACCCGTAACAAAACCTGCATAATTTGAAAAAACACTTTCGCGGGAGAAATTGCACAAACATAGTTCATCACATGATCAACAAACTACAAGCATAGTTATACTACATACTACGTTAAACTAGTAATAGAGGGGTCGGATCTGACGGCGGCGAGGTCGCGGCAAATGGACGACACCGTGGAAGAGCCGGACGCTCAATCCTCCTCGCCGGAGCTGCAAAGATCGACGTACTTCGCCGCCTGCTCCGCGCGGATGCGGCGCCACTCCTCAGCCTTCTCGTTGGCAGCGACGTTGGCGGCGACCGCCTGCTGCCACTGAAGGGCTTCGAACTCCTCGGCGTGGCGCCGGCGCTCCGCCTCCTCGCGCACGCTCCGCTCGGCGATGGCGGCAGCAACGGCGTCGAAGTCCGCGACGTAGTCCTCTGGCCCGACCACTCCGCGGCGGCCGAGCGGAGCGGGATCCTCGGGCTCCTCCTTCACCGGGACGAAGGCGAACGGCGCCGGCTCCTCCGGCTCCTCCTCGTCCTCCGACCACTCCCTATTCATGGGGAGAAAGCCCGCGCCGGAGGACGAGGAGGATCCGGCGAAGGAAGATCTCGCGGAGGAGAAGGACACGCTACGGCGGTCGTACTCCTCCGTCTCGCGGCGGTTGAAGCTCGCCGGCGGCGACATCCCGCGGTTGGTCCACCTCCGGGCGCCGCGCTTCCTCGCGCCGTCCGCCCGGACACGCCGCTCGCGCTCCGGGTCCCTCTCACGGACGGATCTGCTGCTGGAGCCGCGTCCGGAGCTCCACGTTCGGCCCCACATGGCGGCTGGAGGCGGGGCGGGTGGTCGCCGGTGGCGAGAAATGTGGAGAGGGGAAAGGGTAATCGGGTGGCTCGCGGCGGCGGGGGGATAGGGTTTGGACCCGCAAAATGGTCGCGGAACCGCAGTTATACTGCTCGGGACGTGCGGTTTGCGGGCTGCGGCAAAAAATTTGCGGGCCGGGCGTTTTGCGGGGTCTGCTAGAGTGCTCTAAGGACACTTACGGTAGCTTGCTTGGTGATGGTTCTCTTCCTCTTCTTCTTCCAGACTGCATTGGGAAATTTGAATATAAAAAACTCTGTTGAACACGAATTGCAGTTCCAGCTCCTTGAGTTCTAGCTGACCTCCTGAGGATGGAACATTTGAAGTTACATCTTACTAACAGAAACAAGACAGACTTCCCTCCCGCTCAACGCATCAATAGGATTTCGAAATACACAAAGGTTATACAATACATAATGAATCTTTGTTACTTAGTATTGAGCAAGTGAAGATATATCTGCATAGCAAAACAACCCGTGGTTGCTTTAAATGAAAGGCCAGCTGGTGTGGTCATGGTCGTGGTATCACAAGTTACAACTTACAACCTACAGCATTATTTTGTGCATCTATTGGTTTATATTTAATTAACTACATAGTGATAGCAGTTGATCGAACAACAATAGTTCAATCCAAAGTGTTGGCATTTTGGTGTGTGTTGACATGCTGGTCCATTTCCATTTTGGTTATTCGATCCCTATATGTAGTTACTTGCATGTGCTTTGAGGCTTCTTTCCTTATGTTAATACATTTATTAAGGCTTGCACAGAAACAACAACATAAAGCTGGAGATTAACAAACAGAAAAATCAAGAAACAAATGTTAAGATGTCTGCATACGCACGTTCAAAAGCCAACAATTGGTATCTAGAGCCTCGGTGATCTACGATCTACGATGACGGACAACGACGCTGAGTCGGTCAAGTCCGGCAGCGTCGGTGCCAAGGCGAACAAGAACGGCGACAAGGTGAAGAAGGACGTCAAGTCAGCAACCAGTGGTGGAGGAACGAGCGGCGCCAACGTCCAGGCGCATCGGAACATCCCCATCCAGTACCCGATGCTCACCGACGCCAACTACGGCGTGTGGGCGGTGAAGATGAAGATTATTCTTCGATCCCTTCGAGTGTGGGAGGCCATCACGGACGACGACGTCGACGAGGAGCGCGACGAAGGTGCCATGGCCGCCATAGCCCAGTCTGTGCCGGATTCCGTGCTGATGACATTGGCGGAGTTCGAGACGGCAAGAGAGACGTGGAACACACTCAAGGAGATGAGGATCGGAGAAGATCGCGTCACCAAGGCTCGGGCACAAGTGCTGAAGCGCCAATTTCACAAGTTGCAGATGGAGGAAACTGAATCGGTGAACGACTATGCCATGCGTCTTACTACTTTGGTGGGAGAGATCCGCACGCTTGGTGCTAAGCTCGAGGAGACCGAGATTGTGGAGAAATTTTTCAGTTCAGTGACTGACAAATTCACGTACATCATCGGCACGCTCGAGCAGCTTTACGACATCGATGACATGACCATAACGGAGGCGATCGGACGCTTGCGGACGTGGGAAGAGAATGCTCGTGGTTGTCGAAAAGGCAACGGAGGAGGTAGTGACCAACTCATGTACTCGCGTGCAGATTGGGAGACCCCAAGTAGCAAAGGAAGGCGTGATGGCAACGAAGGCTCAAGCAACGCAACGCACGGCGGACAAACCGGAGAAGGCAAAGGAAAAGGCAAACCACAAGGTCGTGGTAAGGCAGACCGATCTAAAGGGCGGAAGCAAGGGAACTTGGATATGTCCGAGGTCAAGTGCTATAACTGCAACGAGATGGGTCACTTTGCAAAGAATTGTCCGGAGCCTGACAAGCGGGAGATCAAGGCAAATTTGGCAAAGGAGGAAGACGAAGGTCCAGGTCTTCTGATGGCCGAAGTTTGTGATCTCGCTGAAACAGTGGTCGTGAAACCAAGCCGGAAGGTGCTACTTCATGAGAAGAATGTGACACCTAAGTTATCCGGGGATCACAACGTGTCGTGGTATCTCGACACGGGTGCCAGTAACCACATGACGGGATGCAAGGAGAAACTTCTCGAGCTGGAATATGATGTTGAAGGCTCGGTCAAGTTTGGTGATGGTCCAAATGTGGATATTTGTGGGCAAGGATCTGTCCTCTTCGAGGGTCTCACAGGCGAACATCGCATACTCACCGGAGTGTACTACATCCCACGGCTTCGCAACAACATCATCTCTATCGGGAAGCTTGACGAGAATGGATGCAAGGTGGATATCGAGAGCGGAGTGATGACGATCTTCGACAACCTCGGAAACGTGCTAGCTCGTGTTAATCGCACACGGAATAGGCTATATATCCTCAACCTTGATCAATCTCAACCGGAGTGTTGGCTCGCCAAGAGTGATGATGATTCGTGGTTATGGCATGCTAGATTTGGACACGTTAACTTCTACGCCTTGAAGATGTCAAAGATGGAGATGGTATCCGGGATGCCAGTTATCGACCATGTTGATCGAGTATGTGACGGGTGCTTGGTTGGAAAACAGCACCGCAGGCCATTCCCTGCTCAGTCTACCTATCGTGCAAGTGATGCACTCGAGCTGCTCCATGGTGATCTATGTGGCCCTATCACCCCGGCAACTCACGCTGGAAAGAAGTATTTCTTCCTTGTGGTAGACGACTACTCGAGATATATGTGGGTCATTCTCCTACGGTCTAAAGATGAGGCGTTTGAAGCATTCAAGAAGCTAAAGGCTGCAACGGAGATGGAACACAAGTTGAAGGTTCGCGCTCTACGGACAGATCGCGGCGGAGAGTTTACGTCGAATGAGTTCAACGACTACTGCGAGAAGATTGGCATAAAGAGGTTCCTCACGACACCTTACACACCGCAGCAGAATGGGGTCGTTGAAAGGCGCAATCGAACCGTCGTTGACATGGCAAGGAGTTTACTCAAGAGCAAGAACCTGCCGGGGACTTTTTGGGGAGAAGTTGTCTCGACGGCGGTCTATCTTCTCAACCGGGCTCCAACGAAGGCGGTGGTCGGCAAGACTCCGTATGAAGCAATTTACGGACGTAAGCCGAATGTGTCTCATCTACGGACATTCGGGTGCGTGGCACATGTGAAGACGGCGGAGCCGCACCTCTCAAAGCTTGCCGATCGTAGCACCAAGATGGTGTTCATTGGATACAAGAGCAGTTCTGGCACCAAGGCATACCGTTTCTACGATCCACAAACCAAGCGTCTACGGATTTCACGCGACGTCGTATTTGAAGAAAACCAAGCGTGGAATTGGAGCGCCGCAACCGACGATGCTCCAAACAGTAACACATTTGCAGTTGAATTTCCAACTGATGATGATGCAGGGGAGGATGTCCAGGTGGTTGGCAAGACGCCCAACCAAGGTGACCGCAATGGTAGTGATCATCATGGTTCCGACACCGACAACGACGCGCATAGGTCGCAAGGAGATAACGACAACGCCGCGCACGACACAGGCGGAGATCTCGACGACAACATCGACAACGAGGCACATAGTGACGACGACAATCAAGATGATGGTCACGGTCACGACGACTACGCCGACGACACGGATGTCGATGACACACCAGGGTCTCAGCCGTCTTCCTCAAGAGCATCAACACCGACACAATTTGTGTCGCCTCCTTCGCGAGCCACAACGGATTCCTCAGGGCCTCGTCGCTACAAGACCCTCAAGAAAGTTTACAAGCTCAAGAAGGCACTCTATGGGTTGAAGCAAGCGCCAAGAGCTTGGAACTCAAAGTTAGACCGAAGTCTGGTCTCGCTCGGGTTCAAGAGATGTCCCCTCGAGCACGCAGTCTATACAAAGAACTCCAAAGGCTCAAACCTGCTAGTTGGAGTTTATGTCGACGATCTGATTATCACCGGAGATAGCGTACAAGAAATTGAACGTTTCAAGGCGCAAATGAAGAACAAGTTTAGCATGAGTGATCTGGGATTACTCAGCTATTACTTGGGCATCAAAGTGAAGCAAAGCTCCGGAGAGATTTCCCTATGTCAATCGGCTTACGCGGTCAAGTTATTGGACAAGTGTGGCATGTAAAATTGCTACGCGACACAAGTTCCAATGGACCAACGTCACAAGTTGAGCAAGCGTAGCTCAAATCCGCCGGTGGACACCACAATGTATCGAAGCGTTGTGGGTAGCCTAAGATACTTGGTGCATACCCGACCTGACTTGGCTTATTCAGTCGGGATCGTGAGTCATTTCATGGAGAATCCGACAACCGAACACATGAGCGCGGTCAATCAAATTCTATGCTATGTGAAAGGCACAATTAATCTTGGTTGCACATACAGAAAGGGAAAGGAAGGATTGATCCTTCGTGGATATTCAGATAGTGACATGGCAGGTGATGTTGATGACCGAAAGAGCACAACGGGCATTGTTTTCTACCTTGGCCCGAATCCGATTAGCTGGAATTCTCAGAAGCAAAAGGTGGTGGCACTGTCTTCATGCGAGGCAGAATACATAGCGGCAAGCACGGCGGCTTGTCAAGCAGTGTGGCTGAGAAGACTCCTAGCTATTCTTGCAAAGCGGGAGGTGCAGAAGGTGTCATTAAAGATTGACAACCAAGCTGCAATCTCATTGTGCAAAAATCCGGTTCATCACGAAAGGAGCAAGCACATAGATACCCGGTTCCACCATATCCGGGAGTGCATTGAAGAAGGGTTGATCAAGGTTCAACATGTGAACACGAAAGACCAATTTGCCGATATTTTCACCAAGTCCCTCGGTCGACAGAAGTTCATCGAGATGAGGAGGAAAGTCGGAGTGCAAGAAGTGAAGTCAAGCAACAAGATTAAGGAGGTGAATGTAGAAGTTAATCATGTTGTTTCTTTAGGATTAGGAAAGAAAGTCAAACCGAGTCCTAGTAGTATTAGGATTCCTAGTCCTAGTCTATTTCCATAGTCCCTTGTGGACGTGTATAAAAGACACCCTAGGGGTGTTGATTGTAACACCAGAAAAACGAAAAGCAATACAAAGCAAAGGCTCGACACGGGCCTTTAGCCATCAAATCCATCGATCAGTTTTATTCGTGTCGCTAGTTACGCAAGTTCCGTCAAGTAGCCGGCCAAAGCAAGAATCGCGTAGGCACGCCTGTACAGCTGCATACGCACGTTCAAAAGCCAACAGTTCAGGTCTGGCTGATGTTTCTATAAACATGCCACCGGTCAGCTTAAGCCACTATTGAAGAGATGCTAGACCCACTCCAGAGAAGAATTTGACTTGCATAGGCTGAACTATGGTGTGGTCACAATATTTCCGACAACCAATGATGCTCAGGATTTTATTTTATTTTGGAATGATGTCTCGGTAGATGATTGTCCATCGATGTTGTGGTTGTGGCGTTAGTGTTAGAAGCAAATAAGAGTACGAGTATCTCGGAAGATATTAAGGAAGTAGAGTCCATGTTTTACACAGGATGCCTCAGTGCGGCATGTCTGGCCAGAGGATCAGCTTATCTCGCATTTAGAAGAAACTGTTGAGAAGCAGAGGTGGATACAGCTCCTGGATTGTACACAAGTAGGGACGAGGTGAAATTTTTCCATGAGCATCTTTATCGGGTGTTAATTTCTGGTGTGGTGATCAATGCAGGAATGCAGGATGAGTGGAAATTGGGAATTCATTTTTAATTAAGCACTTGATCCGGTTGATAAGCCCGAATCGAACTCAGTTGGCAGAGCAGCTATCTCTTAAAAGCTGGGCAGATGATATTTTCACTGTGGAGGTCTAGAAGAATGATGATGTAGGTCCTGCAGATCAGCTTGAAATGAATTAAGAACAATCCACCATATGGCTCTCATTTTCACACAGGATTTCTAACCCCACAAAAATACTGCTCAGATCATCATAAATTAATGTATAAATTATATCAAACCTATAGACAGTCTTCAGACACATCTAGCAAAAAGCCAAAAACATCCTTGTTCAGTAAACTACAAATTTCTAGGTAGATCTATCATTAAGACTCCCTCTCTCCACGAGTTTGCATGCACGTAAATTTACTCCCTCCATTCCGATGAACTAAGACGCACACACATTCCAAAATTCAACTTTGACCATAAAAAATAGAAATTGATCTAATTTAGGGTCAAAATTCAATTTTGAAATGTGTATGTGCCTTATTCATTGGAATGAAGGGAATACCTCAAATGCATGTCTCGTGGTGTGAGTTTGCATGCACGTACAAACAAATTACGCCAATAATTACGCAATGTAAATTTACCTCACATGCATGACATAATTATGATATTTGGATCCATAAGGCTATTAGCAGTGGAGAGTATCATATATTACTACTCCCTTTGTTCCTAAATATAAGACCTTTTAGAGATTTCACTATAGACTACATAGTGAGCAAAATGAGTAAATCTACACACTAAAACGTGTCTATATACATCCATATGTAGTTTATAGTGGAATCTCTAGAAGGTCTTATATTTTGAAACCGAGAGAGTACTAATGTATGATACGACCTCCATGCATGACATGATTATGGTAATTAATTATTATGATACTCAATCTTCTTTTTCTTCATTTAATTCTATGACACATCACCAAAATTGCCTAGTAGCTATGATACTCCCACTGCAGGTAGCCTAATAGGATAGATCAGTATTTAGTTAATCCTATATAAGGAGTAGTACTATAGCAATGATCTGAAGGAGACTTCTACGTATAAGAAGCCTTGTTCCGTCCCTCTAAGCAAAAACGTATGGAAGCTGTTGTTCTACTCGCAACTTCTATCAAAGTTGCAGTTTTGTGTGTGTGTGTGTGTCTTGGGGGGGGGGGGGGGGGGGGGGGGGGAGTAAGCACTGAGGAGAAGGGGAGAAAGCTCACTCAGTTTCACGGGAAGAGGACGGTTCGGAGTTGGGATTGCGTCGCCGCCCATGGGCATCGCCGTCCATGGCGACGGGAGGCGGCAGCGAGAGCAGCCAAGGAGAGATTTCGAGGTACTGGCGGCTCCGCCGGTCCTCGGCGATTTCAGGGCGAAGATCAAGGCAGGGGTCGGATGGCGGCAGACGGCGTGCAGAACAACCCGCTTCTTTTTTCTTAGGGCAACCCACTTTAATTTCAACAACGAGGTTTGGAGGATCTTCGGTGGTGTTTGACTAACTAAAAAAAGCCTTTTTTAATGTAAAGAAACCGAAGGGATTTTTTCTTAAGGATCTAGAAAAAGACTTTACTGAAGAGACTTTTATCTTTAGTCCCTGAAACTAAAAAAAGTCTGGTCCCTTGAAAAGAAACACCACTTTTGTTTGGGCTCCTCTCACGGAAAACCATATATACACCGTTTATATTCCGGCAAAGTGTCATGCTTTCGCACGGGAAACCGAACCTTTTTCTTTTTTTCCTTTTTTGTTTTATTTTTCCTGAACCTTTTTTTTTCTTTCTTTTCTTTGGGGTTCTTTTGTGTTTGTTTGAGTTTTTTGTTTTATTTATATTTTACTCCCTCCGTTCAAGAAAACTTGCCACCTATGACAATTTTCAAAAAAAAAAACTTCGCTTTAATCCGACAAACGATCCAGCCTGCATCACGCCCCCCAATCATCTTTGTCATAATTTTGCGATAGCGATGGCGGCATCCTCTTCCCCGGTCTCCTGCTCCGTCGCCTCGCCACGCTCCGGCTGCCTTCTCCCCCTCATCTCATCGCTTTTCTTCGTCCGCGTTGCGTGATGTTGACGAGGGGGAGGGGAGATCAAGAGGAAAGTGATCCCCTTCTCTGCAAAGCGCTCGATTTTGCCGGCTCCGAAGTGTTGTGGCGCCGAGGCCGGGGCCAAAGGCAAGGGTACTGGTCGCCGGTGGGGGGATCGACGGCCCGGTCTTCACGCTCGTGGCCAAGCGGAAGGGCTTCCAGCTGTCGGTGACCCTTTTTCGTGTTGGGGAACGTCGCATGGGAAACAAAAATTTTCCTACGCGCACGAAGACCTATCATGGTGATGTCCATCTACGAGAGGGGATGAGTGATCTACGTACCCTTGTAGATCGTACAGCAGAAGCGTTAATGAACGCGGTTGATGTAGTGGAACGTCCTCACGTCCCTCGATCCGCCCCGCGAACAATCCCGCGATCAGTCCCACGATCTAGTACCGAACGGACGGCACCTCCGCGTTCAGCACACGTACAGCTCGACGATGATCTCGGCCTTCTTGATCCAGCAAGAGAGACGGAGAGGTAGAAGAGTTCTCCGGCAGCGTGACGGCGCTCCGGAGGTTGGTGATGATCTTGTCTCAGCAGGGCTCCGCCCGAGCTCCGCAGAAACGCGATCTAGAGGAAAAACTATGGAGGTATGTGGTCGGGCAGCCGTGAGAAAGTCGTCTCAAATCAGCCCTAAAACCTCCGTATATATAGGTGGGAGGGAGGGGAGGAGGCAGCCTCAAAACCTAAAGGTTTGGCCGAAATTGGAGGTGGAGGAGTCCTACTCCAATCCTACTTGGAGTAGGATTCCACCTTCCCACTTGGAAACTCTTTCCACCTTGTGTTTTTTCCTTCTCAAACCTTATGGGCCTTAGTGGGAACTTATTCCAGCCCACTAGGGGCTGGTTTATCTCTTCCCATAGCCCATGAGTCCCCTTGGGGCGTGACACCCCTCCCGATGGTCCCCGGCACCCCTCCCGGCACTCCCGGTACACTACCGATGAGCCCGAAACTTTTCCGGTAATGCACGAAAACCTTCCGGTAACCAAATGAGGTCATCCTATATATCAATCTTCGTTTCCGGACCATTCCGGAAACCCTCGTGACGTCCGTGATCTCATCCGGGACTCCGAACGACATTCGGTAACCAACCATATAACTCAAATACGCATAAAACAACGTCGAACCTTAAGTGTGCAGACCCTGCGGGTTCGAGAACTATGTAGACATGACCCGAGAGACTCCTCGGTCAATATCCAATAGCGGGACCTGGATGCCCATATTAGATCCTACATATTCTACGAAGATCTTATCGTTTGAACCTTAGTGCCAAGGATTCATATAATCCCGTATGTCATTCCCTTTGTCCTTCGGTATGTTACTTGCCCGAGATTCGATCGTTAGTATCCGCATACCTATTTCAATCTCGTTTACCGGCAAGTCTCTTTACTCGTTCCGTAATACAAGATCCCGCAACTTACATTAAGTTACATTGCTTGCAAGGCTTGTGTGTGATGTTGTATTACCGAGTGGGCCCCGAGATACCTCTCCGTCACACGGAGTGACAAATCCCAGTCTCGATCTATACTAATTCAACGAACACCTTCGGAGATACCTGTAGAGCATCTTTATAGTCACCCAGTTACGTTGCGACGTTTGATACACACAAAGCATTCCTCCGGTGTTTTGAGTCTTACTTTAGATTCTACGACTAAGGCATAGAAGACGACCTTCATCTATTCTCTTTATTCTGCCGTGGTCGGGTTTTGAGTCTTACTCAAATTCACACCTCACAACGCAACCAAGAACTCCTTCTTTGCTGGTCTATTTTGAACTCTTTCAAAAATTTGTCAAGGCATGCATCTTGTTGAAACTTCTATTAAGCGCTTTCGATCTATCTCCATAGATCTTTGATGCTCAACCTTCAAGTAGCATAATCCAGGTACTCCTTTGAAAACTTCTTTCAAACAACCTTGTATGCTTTACAGAAATTCTACATTACTTCTGATCCACAATATGTCAACCACATATACCTATCAGAAATTCTATAGTGCTCCCACTCATTTCTTTGGAAATACAAGTTTCTCATAAACCTTGTACAAACCCAAAATCTTTGGTCATCTCATCAAAGTGTATATTCCAACTCCGAGATGCTTGCACCGGTCCATTGAAGGATCACTGGAGCTTGCATACTTGCTAGTATCTTTAGGATCGACAAAACCTTCTGGTTGTATCACATACAATGTTTGCTCAAGGAAACCGTCGAGAAAACAATGTTTTGACATCCTACGTGCAATACTTCATAAATAATGCATCAACAACTAACATAATTCTAACAGACTTTTAGCATCGCTACGAGTGAGAAAGTCTCATCATAGTCAACTGTTTGATCTTATCGAAAACATCTTTGCGACAAGTCGAGCTTTTCTTAATAGTGACTTATCACCATCATCGTCTGTCTTCTTTTAAAGATCCATCTTTACTCAATAGTCCTATGACCATCAAGTAATTCTTCCAAAATCTACACTTTGTTTTCATCCATGGATCCTCTCTCGGATTTCATGGCTTCTAGCCATTTGTCGGAATCTGGGCCAACCATCGCTTTCTCCATAACTCGTAGGTTCACTGTTGCTCAACAACATGACCTCCAAGACAGGGTTACCGTACTACTCTGCAGCAGTACGTGACCTTGTCGACCTACGAGTTTGTAGTAACTTGATTCGAAGCTCAATGATCACCATCATCAGCTTCCACTTCAATTGGTGTAGGCGCCACAAGAACAACTTCCTGCGCCCTGCTACACACTGGTTGAAGTGATGGTTCAATAACCTCATCAAGTTCTACTACCCTCCCACTCAATTCTTTCGAGAGAAACCTTTCCTCGAGAAAGGATCCGTTTCTAGAAACAAACACTTTACTTTCGGATCTGAGATAGGAGATGTACCCAACTGTTTTGGATACCCTATGAAGAAGCATTTATCCGTTTTGGGTTCGAGCTTATCAGACTGAAACTTTTTCACATAAGTGTCGAAACCCCAAACTTTCAAGAAACGACAGTTTAGATTTCTCTAAACCTCAGTCTATACTGTGTCATCTCAACGGAAATACGCGGTGCCCTATTTAAAGTGAGTGCGGTTGTCTCTAATGCATAACCCATAAACGATAGTGGTAATTCGATAAGAGACATCATAGTATGCACCATACCAAATAGTGCGTGGCTATGACGTTCAGACACATCATCACACTATGATGTTCCAGGTGGCATGAACTGCAAAACAATTTCCACATTGTCTTAACTGCGTACCAAAACTCGTAACTCAGATATTCATTTCTATGATCATATCGTAGACAGTTTATCCTCTTGTTACGACGAACTTCACTCTGAAACGGATTTGAACTTTTCAACATTTCAGACTTGTGATTCATTAAGTAAATACTTCTGTATCTACTCAAATCGTCAGTGAAGTAAGAACATAATGATATCCACTGCGTGCCTCAGTACCCATTGGACTGCATACATCAAAATGTATCACTTCCAACAAGTTACTATCTTATTTCATCTCAATGAAAACAAGGCCTTGCTCATGTGGTATGGTTTGCATGTCACTAGTGATTCGAAATCAGGTGAGTACAAAGATCCATCAGCATGGAGCCTCTTCATGCAATTTATACTAACATGACTCAAGCGGCAGTGCCACAAGTAAGTGGTACTATCATCATTAACTCGTATCTTTTTGGCACCAATATTATGAACGTGTGTAACACTACGATCGAGATTTAATAAACCATTGAAGGTGATTATTCAAGAAAATAGAGTAACCATTATTCTCTTTAAATGAATAATCGTATTGCAATAAACACGATCCAATCATGTTCATGCTTAACGCAAGCACCAAATAACAATTATTTAGGTTTAACACCAATCCCAATGGTAGAGGGAGTGTGCGACGTTTGATCATATCAACCTTGGAAACACTTCCAACACGTATCGTCACCTCGCCTTTAGCTAGTCTCCGTTTATGCTGTAGCTTTCATTTCGTGTTACTAATCACTTAGCAACCGAACCGGTATCCAATACCCTCATGCTACTAGGAGTACTAGTAAAGTACACATCAACATCATGTATATCTAATATACTTCTCTTGACTTTTGCCAGCCTTCTTATCTACCAAGTATCTAGAGTTGCTCCGCCTCAGTGACTGTTCCCCTCATTACAGAAGCACTTAGTCTCGGGTTTGGGTTTAATCTTGGGTCTCTTCATTAGTGCAGCAACTGTTTTACCGTTTCACGAAGTATCCCTTCTAGCCTTGCCTTTCTTGAAACTTAGTGGTTTTACAAACCATCAACTATTGATGCTCCTTCTTGATTTCTACTTTCGCAGTGTCAAACATCGCGAATCGCTCAAGGATCATTGTATGTATCCTTGATATGTTATAGTTCATCACGAAGCTCTCACAGCTTGGTGGCAGTGACTTTGGAGAACTATCACTATCTCATCTGGAAGATTAACTCCCACTTGATTCAAGCGATTGTCGTACTCAGACAATCTGAGCACATGCTCAACGATTGAGCCTTTTCTCCTGTGCTTTGTGGACAAAGAATCTTGTCGGAGGTCTCGTACCTCTTAACAAGGGCACAAGCATGAAATCACAATTTCATCTCTTTAGAACATCACTTATGTTCCGTGACGTTTTACAACGTTTTCGGTGCCTTGCTTCTAAGCCATTAAGTATTTTGCACTGAACTATCGTGTAGTCATCAGAAACGTGTATGTCGGATGTTCATAGCATCCACAGACGACACTCGAGGTGCAGCACACCGAGTGGTGCATTAAGGACATAATCCTTCTGCGCAGCAATGAGGACAATCCTCGGTTTTACAGACCCAGTCTGCAAAGTTTTGCTACTATCAATTTTCAACTAAATTTTCTCTAGGAACATATAAAAACAGTAGAGCTATAGCGCAAGCTACATCGTAATTCGCAAAGACCATTAGACTATGTTCATGACAATTAGTTCAATTAATCATATTACTTAAGAACTCCCACTCAAAAAGTACATATCTCTAGTCATTTGAGTGGTACATGATCCAAATCCACTATCTCAAGTCCGATCATCACGTGAGTCGAGAATAGTTTCAGTGGTAAGCATCTCTATGTTAATCATATCAACTATACGATTCATGCTCGACCTTTCGGTCTCATGTGTTCCGAGGCGATGTCTGCACATGCTAGGCTCGTCAAGCTTAACCCGAGTGTTCTGCGTGTGCAACTGTTTTGCACCCGTTGTATGTGAACGTTGAGTCTATCACACCCGATCATCACGTGGTGTCTCGAAACGAAGAACTGTCGCAACGGTGCACAGTCGGGGAGAACACAACTTCGTCTTGAAATTTTAGTGAGAGATCACCTCATAATGCTACCGTCGTTCTAAGCAAAATAAGGTGCATAAAAGGATTAACATCACATGCAATTCATAAGTGACATGATATGGCCATCATCACGTGCTTCTTGATCTCCATCACCAAAGCACCGGCACAATCTTCTTGTCACCGGCGCCACACCATGATCTCCATCATCATGATCTCCATCAATGTGTCGCCATCGGGGTTGTCGTGCTACTTATGCTATTACTACTAAAGCTACGTCCTAGCAAAATAGTAAACGCATCTGCAAGCACAAACGTTAGTTATAAAGACAACCCTATGGCTCCTGCCGGTTGCCGTACCATCGACGTGCAAGTCGATATTTCTATTACAACATGATCATCTCATACATCCAATATATCACATCACATCGTTGGCCATATCACATCACAATCATACCCTGCAAAAACAAGTTAGACGTCCTCTAATTTTGTTGTTGCATGTTTTACGTGGTGACCAAGGGTATCTAGTAGGATCGCATCTTACTTACGCAAACACCACAACGGAGATATATGAGTTGCTATTTAACCTCATCCAAGGACCTCCTCGGTCAAATCCGATTCAACTAAAGTTGGAGAAACCGTCACTTGCCAGTCATCTTTGAGCAAAGGGGGTTACTCGTGACGATGAAACCAGTCTCTCGTAAGCGTACGAGTAATGTCGGTCCAAGCCGCTTCAATCCAACAATACCGCGGAATCAAGAAAAGACTAAGGAGGGCAGCAAAACGCACATCACCGCCCACAAAACCTTTTGTGTTCTACTCGAGAAGACATCTACGCATGAACCTAGCTCATGATGCCACTGTTGGGGAACGTCGCATGGGAAACAAAAATTTTCCTACGCGCACGAAGACCTATCATGGTGATGTCCATCTACGAGAGGGGATGAGTGATCTACGTACCCTTGTAGATCGTACAGCAGAAGCGTTAATGAACGCGGTTGATGTAGTGGAACGTCCTCACGTCCCTCGATCCGCCCCGCGAACAATCCCGCGATCAGTCCCACGATCTAGTACCGAACGGACGGCACCTCCGCGTTCAGCACACGTACAGCTCGACGATGATCTCGGCCTTCTTGATCCAGCAAGAGAGACGGAGAGGTAGAAGAGTTCTCCGGCAGCGTGACGGCGCTCCGGAGGTTGGTGATGATCTTGTCTCAGCAGGGCTCCGCCCGAGCTCCGCAGAAACGCGATCTAGAGGAAAAACTATGGAGGTATGTGGTCGGGCAGCCGTGAGAAAGTCGTCTCAAATCAGCCCTAAAACCTCCGTATATATAGGTGGGAGGGAGGGGAGGAGGCAGCCTCAAAACCTAAAGGTTTGGCCGAAATTGGAGGTGGAGGAGTCCTACTCCAATCCTACTTGGAGTAGGATTCCACCTTCCCACTTGGAAACTCTTTCCACCTTGTGTTTTTTCCTTCTCAAACCTTATGGGCCTTAGTGGGAACTTATTCCAGCCCACTAGGGGCTGGTTTATCTCTTCCCATAGCCCATGAGTCCCCTTGGGGCGTGACACCCCTCCCGATGGTCCCCGGCACCCCTCCCGGCACTCCCGGTACACTACCGATGAGCCCGAAACTTTTCCGGTAATGCACGAAAACCTTCCGGTAACCAAATGAGGTCATCCTATATATCAATCTTCGTTTCCGGACCATTCCGGAAACCCTCGTGACGTACGTGATCTCATCCGGGACTCCGAACGACATTCGGTAACCAACCATATAACTCAAATACGCATAAAACAACGTCGAACCTTAAGTGTGCAGACCCTGCGGGTTCGAGAACTATGTAGACATGACCCGAGAGACTCCTCGGTCAATATCCAATAGCGGGACCTGGATGCCCATATTAGATCCTACATATTCTACGAAGATCTTATCGTTTGAACCTTAGTGCCAAGGATTCATATAATCCCGTATGTCATTCCCTTTGTCCTTCGGTATGTTACTTGCCCGAGATTCGATCGTTAGTATCCGCATACCTATTTCAATCTCGTTTACCGGCAAGTCTCTTTACTCGTTCCGTAATACAAGATCCCGCAACTTACATTAAGTTACATTGCTTGCAAGGCTTGTGTGTGATGTTGTATTACCGAGTGGGCCCCGAGATACCTCTCCGTCACACGGAGTGACAAATCCCAGTCTCGATCTATACTAATTCAACGAACACCTTCGGAGATACCTGTAGAGCATCTTTATAGTCACCCAGTTACGTTGCGACGTTTGATACACACAAAGCATTCCTCCGGTGTCCGTGAGTTATATGATCTCATGGTCATAGGAACAAATACTTGACACGCAGAAAACAGTAGCAACAAAATGACACGATCAACATGCTACGTCTATTAGTTTGGGTCTAGTCCATCACATGATTCTCCTAATGATGTGATCCCGTTATCAAGTGACAACACTTGCCTATGGCCAGGAAACCTTGACCATCTTTGATTAACGAGCTAGTCAACTAGAGGCTTACTAGGGACAGTGTTTTGTCTATGTATCCACACAAGTATTGTGTTTCCAATCAATACAATTATAGCATGGATAATAAACGATTATCATGAACTAAGAAATATAATAATAACTAATTTATTATTGCCTCTAGGGCATATTTCCAACAGTCTCCCACTTGCACTAGAGTCAATAATCTAGTTCACATCACCATGTGATTCCAACGAATCCAACACCCATATAGTTATGGGGTCTGATCATGTCTTGCTTGTGAGAGAGGTTTTAGTCAACGGTTCTGAAACTTTCAGATCCGTGCGTTCTTTACAAATCTTTATGTCATCTTATAGATGCTGCTACTACGTGCTATTCGGAAATGCTCCAAATATCCACTCTACTATATGAATCCGTTTCACTACTCATAGTTATTCAGATTAGTGTCAAAGCTTGCATCGACGTTACCCTTTACGACGAACTCTTTAACCACCTCCATAATCGAGAAAAATTCCTTAGTCCATTTGTTACTAAGGATAAATTTTGACCGCTGCTAGTGATTCAAACATGGATCACTCTCTGTACCTCTCAACATACTTTGAGTCAAGGCACACTTCAGGTGCGGTACACAGCATGGCATACTTTAGATTCTACGGCTAAGGCATAGAAGACGACCTTCATCTATTCTCTTTATTCTGCCGTGGTCGGGTTTTGAGTCTTACTCAAATTCACACCTCACAACGCAACCAAGAACTCCTTCTTTGCTGGTCTATTTTGAACTCTTTCAAAAATTTGTCAAGGCATGCATCTTGTTGAAACTTCTATTAAGCGCTTTCGATCTATCTCCATAGATCTTTGATGCTCAACCTTCAAGTAGCATAATCCAGGTACTCCTTTGAAAACTTCTTTCAAACAACCTTGTATGCTTTACAGAAATTCTACATTACTTCTGATCCACAATATGTCAACCACATATACCTATCAGAAATTCTATAGTGCTCCCACTCATTTCTTTGGAAATACAAGTTTCTCATAAACCTTGTACAAACCCAAAATCTTTGGTCATCTCATCAAAGTGTATATTCCAACTCCGAGATGCTTGCACCGGTCCATTGAAGGATCACTGGAGCTTGCATACTTGCTAGTATCTTTAGGATCGACAAAACCTTCTGGTTGTATCACATACAATGTTTGCTCAAGGAAACCGTCGAGAAAACAATGTTTTGACATCCTACGTGCAATACTTCATAAATAATGCATCAACAACTAACATAATTCTAATAGACTTTTAGCATCGCTACGAGTGAGAAAGTCTCATCATAGTCAACTGTTTGATCTTATCGAAAACATCTTTGCGACAAGTCGAGCTTTTCTTAATAGTGACTTATCACCATCATCGTCTGTCTTCTTTTAAAGATCCATCTTTACTCAATAGTCCTATGACCATCAAGTAATTCTTCCAAAGTCTACACTTTGTTTTCATCCATGGATCCTCTCTCGGATTTCATGGCTTCTAGCCATTTGTCGGAATCTGGGCCAACCATCGCTTTCTCCATAACTCGTAGGTTCACTGTTGCTCAACAACATGACCTCCAACACAGGGTTACCGTACTACTCTGCAGCAGTACGTGACCTTGTCGACCTACGAGTTTGTAGTAACTTGATTCGAAGCTCAATGATCACCATCATCAGCTTCCACTTCAATTGGTGTAGGCGCCACAAGAACAACTTCCTGCGCCCTGCTACACACTGGTTGAAGTGATGGTTCAATAACCTCATCAAGTTCTACTACCCTCCCACTCAATTCTTTCGAGAGAAACCTTTCCTCGAGAAAGGATCCGTTTCTAGAAACAAACACTTTGCTTTCGGATCTGAGATAGGAGATGTACCCAACTGTTTTGGATACCCTATGAAGAAGCATTTATCCGTTTTGGGTTCGAGCTTATCAGACTGAAACTTTTTCACATAAGTGTCGAAACCCCAAACTTTCAAGAAACGACAGTTTAGATTTCTCTAAACCTCAGTCTATACTGTGTCATCTCAACGGAAATACGCGGTGCCCTATTTAAAGTGAGTGCGGTTGTCTCTAATGCATAACCCATAAACGATAGTGGTAATTCGATAAGAGACATCATAGTATGCACCATACCAAATAGTGCGTGGCTATGACGTTCAGACACATCATCACACTATGATGTTCCAGGTGGCATGAACTGCAAAACAATTTCCACATTGTCTTAACTGCGTACCAAAACTCGTAACTCAGATATTCATTTCTATGATCATATCGTAGACAGTTTATCCTCTTGTTACGACGAACTTCACTCTGAAACGGATTTGAACTTTTCAACATTTCAGACTTGTGATTCATCAAGTAAATACTTCTGTATCTACTCAAATCGTCAGTGAAGTAAGAACATAATGATATCCACTGCGTGCCTCAGTACCCATTGGACTGCATACATCAAAATGTATCACTTCCAACAAGTTACTATCTTATTTCATCTCAATGAAAACAAGGCCTTGCTCATGTGGTATGGTTTGCATGTCACTAGTGATTCGAAATCAGGTGAGTACAAAGATCCATCAGCATGGAGCCTCTTCATGCAATTTATACTAACATGACTCAAGCGGCAGTGCCACAAGTAAGTGGTACTATCATCATTAACTCGTATCTTTTTGGCACCAATATTATGAACGTGTGTAACACTACGATCGAGATTTAATAAACCATTGAAGGTGATTATTCAAGAAAATAGAGTAACCATTATTCTCTTTAAATGAATAATCGTATTGCAATAAACACGATCCAATCATGTTCATGCTTAACGCAAGCACCAAATAACAATTATTTAGGTTTAACACCAATCCCAATGGTAGAGGGAGCGTGCGACGTTTGATCATATCAACCTTGGAAACACTTCCAACACGTATCGTCACCTCGCCTTTAGCTAGTCTCCGTTTATGCTGTAGCTTTCATTTCGTGTTACTAATCACTTAGCAACCGAACCGGTATCCAATACCCTCATGCTACTAGGAGTACTAGTAAAGTACACATCAACATCATGTATATCTAATATACTTCTCTTGACTTTTGCCAGCCTTCTTATCTACCAAGTATCTAGAGTTGCTCCGCCTCAGTGACTGTTCCCCTCATTACAGAAGCACTTAGTCTCGGGTTTGGGTTTAATCTTGGGTCTCTTCATTAGTGCAGCAACTGTTTTACCGTTTCACGAAGTATCCCTTCTAGCCTTGCCTTTCTTGAAACTTAGTGGTTTTACAAACCATCAACTATTGATGCTCCTTCTTGATTTCTACTTTCGCAGTGTCAAACATCGCGAATCGCTCAAGGATCATTGTATGTATCCTTGATATGTTATAGTTCATCACGAAGCTCTCACAGCTTGGTGGCAGTGACTTTGGAGAACTATCACTATCTCATCTGGAAGATTAACTCCCACTTGATTCAAGCGATTGTCGTACTCAGACAATCTGAGCACATGCTCAACGATTGAGCCTTTTCTCCTGTGCTTTGTGGACAAAGAATCTTGTCGGAGGTCTCGTACCTCTTAACAAGGGCACAAGCATGAAATCACAATTTCATCTCTTTAGAACATCACTTATGTTCCGTGACGTTTTACAACGTTTTCGGTGCCTTGCTTCTAAGCCATTAAGTATTTTGCACTGAACTATCGTGTAGTCATCAGAAACGTGTATGTCGGATGTTCATAGCATCCATAGACGACGCTCGAGGTGCAACACACCGAGTGGTGCATTAAGGACATAATCCTTCTGCGCAGCAATGAGGACAATCCTCGGTTTTACAGACCCAGTCTGCAAAGTTTTGCTACTATCAATTTTCAACTAAATTTTCTCTAGGAACATATAAAAACAGTAGAGCTATAGCGCAAGCTACATCGTAATTCGCAAAGACCATTAGACTATGTTCATGACAATTAGTTCAATTAATCATATTACTTAAGAACTCCCACTCAAAAAGTACATCTCTCTAGTCATTTGAGTGGTACATGATCCAAATCCACTATCTCAAGTCCGATCATCACGTGAGTCGAGAATAGTTTCAGTGGTAAGCATCTCTATGCTAATCATATCAACTATACGATTCATGCTCGACCTTTCGGTCTCATGTGTTCCGAGGCCATGTCTGCACATGCTAGGCTCGTCAAGCTTAACCCGAGTGTTCTGCGTGTGCAACTGTTTTGCACCCGTTGTATGTGAACGTTGAGTCTATCACACCCGATCATCACGTGGTGTCTCGAAACGAAGAACTGTCGCAACGGTGCACAGTCGGGGAGAACACAACTTCGTCTTGAAATTTTAGTGAGAGATCACCTCATAATGCTACCGTCGTTCTAAGCAAAATAAGGTGCATAAAAGGATTAACATCACATGCAATTCATAAGTGACATGATATGGCCATCATCACGTGCTTCTTGATCTCCATCACCAAAGCACCGGCACAATCTTCTTGTCACCGGCACCACACCATGATCTCCATCATCATGATCTCCATCAATGTGTCGCCATCGGGGTTGTCGTGCTACTTATGCTATTACTACTAAAGCTACGTCCTAGCAAAATAGTAAACGCATCTGCAAGCACAAACGTTAGTTATAAAGACAACCCTATGGCTCCTGCCGGTTGCCGTACCATCGACGTGCAAGTCGATATTTCTATTACAACATGATCATCTCATACATCCAATATATCACATCACATCGTTGGCCATATCACATCACAATCATACCCTGCAAAAACAAGTTAGACGTCCTCTAATTTTGTTGTTGCATGTTTTACGTGGTGACCAAGGGTATCTAGTAGGATCGCATCTTACTTACGCAAACACCACAACGGAGATATATGAGTTGCTATTTAACCTCATCCAAGGACCTCCTCGGTCAAATCCGATTCAACTAAAGTTGGAGAAACCGTCACTTGCCAGTCATCTTTGAGCAAAGGGGGTTACTCGTGACGATGAAACCAGTCTCTCGTAAGCGTACGAGTAATGTCGGTCCAAGCCGCTTCAATCCAACAATACCGCGGAATCAAGAAAAGACTAAGGAGGGCAGCAAAACGCACATCACCGCCCACAAAACCTTTTGTGTTCTACTCGAGAAGACATCTACGCATGAACCTAGCTCATGATGCCACTGTTGGGGAACGTCGCATGGGAAACACAAATTTTCCTACGCGCACGAAGACCTATCATGGTGATGTCCATCTACGAGAGGGGATGAGTGATCTACGTACCCTTGTAGATCGTACAGCAGAAGCGTTAATGAACGCGGTTGATGTAGTGGAACGTCCTCACGTCCCTCGATCCGCCCCGCGAACAATCCCGCGATCAGTCCCACGATCTAGTACCGAACGGACGGCACCTCCGCGTTCAGCACACGTACAGCTCGACGATGATCTCGGCCTTCTTGATCCAGCAAGAGAGACGGAGAGGTAGAAGAGTTCTCCGGCAGCGTGACGGCGCTCCGGAGGTTGGTGATGATCTTGTCTCAGCAGGGCTCCGCCCGAGCTCCGCAGAAACGCGATCTAGAGGAAAAACTATGGAGGTATGTGGTCGGGCAGCCGTGAGAAAGTCGTCTCAAATCAGCCCTAAAACCTCCGTATATATAGGTGGGAGGGAGGGGAGGAGGCAGCCTCAAAACCTAAAGGTTTGGCCGAAATTGGAGGTGGAGGAGTCCTACTCCAATCCTACTTGGAGTAGGATTCCACCTTCCCACTTGGAAACTCTTTCCACCTTGTGTTTTTTCCTTCTCAAACCTTATGGGCCTTAGTGGGAACTTATTCCAGCCCACTAGGGGCTGGTTTATCTCTTCACATAGCCCATGAGTCCCCTTGGGGCGTGACACCCCTCCCGATGGTCCCCGGCACCCCTCCCGGCACTCCCGGTACACTACCGATGAGCCCGAAACTTTTCCGGTAATGCACGAAAACCTTCCGGTAACCAAATGAGGTCATCCTATATATCAATCTTCGTTTCCGGACCATTCCGGAAACCCTCGTGACGTCCGTGATCTCATCCGGGACTCCGAACGACATTCGGTAACCAACCATATAACTCAAATACGCATAAAACAACGTCGAACCTTAAGTGTGCAGACCCTGCGGGTTCGAGAACTATGTAGACATGACCCGAGAGACTCCTCGGTCAATATCCAATAGCGGGACCTGGATGCCCATATTAGATCCTACATATTCTACGAAGATCTTATCGTTTGAACCTTAGTGCCAAGGATTCATATAATCCCGTATGTCATTCCCTTTGTCCTTCGGTATGTTACTTGCCCGAGATTCGATCGTTAGTATCCGCATACCTATTTCAATCTCGTTTACCGGCAAGTCTCTTTACTCGTTCCGTAATACAAGATCCCGCAACTTACATTAAGTTACATTGCTTGCAAGGCTTGTGTGTGATGTTGTATTACCGAGTGGGCCCCGAGATACCTCTCCGTCACACGGAGTGACAAATCCCAGTCTCGATCTATACTAATTCAACGAACACCTTCGGAGATACCTGTAGAGCATCTTTATAGTCACCCAGTTACGTTGCGACGTTTGATACACACAAAGCATTCCTCCGGTGTCCGTGAGTTATATGATCTCATGGTCATAGGAACAAATACTTGACACGCAGAAAACAGTAGCAACAAAATGACACGATCAACATGCTACGTCTATTAGTTTGGGTCTAGTCCATCACATGATTCTCCTAATGATGTGATCCCGTTATCAAGTGACAACACTTGCCTATGGCCAGGAAACCTTGACCATCTTTGATTAACGAGCTAGTCAACTAGAGGCTTACTAGGGACAGTGTTTTGTCTATGTATCCACACAAGTATTGTGTTTCCAATCAATACAATTATAGCATGGATAATAAACGATTATCATGAACTAAGAAATATAATAATAACTAATTTATTATTGCCTCTAGGGCATATTTCCAACAGTCTCCCACTTGCACTAGAGTCAATAATCTAGTTCACATCACCATGTGATTCCAACGAATCCAACACCCATATAGTTATGGGGTCTGATCATGTCTTGCTTGTGAGAGAGGTTTTAGTCAACGGTTCTGAAACTTTCAGATCCGTGCGTTCTTTACAAATCTTTATGTCATCTTATAGATGCTGCTACTACGTGCTATTCGGAAATGCTCCAAATATCCACTCTACTATATGAATCCGTTTCACTACTCATAGTTATTCAGATTAGTGTCAAAGCTTGCATCGACGTTACCCTTTACGACGAACTCTTTAACCACCTCCATAATCGAGAAAAATTCCTTAGTCCATTTGTTACTAAGGATAAATTTTGACCGCTGCTAGTGATTCAAACATGGATCACTCTCTGTACCTCTCAACATACTTTGAGTCAAGGCACACTTCAGGTGCGGTACACAGCATGGCATACTTTAGATTCTACGGCTAAGGCATAGAAGACGACCTTCATCTATTCTCTTTATTCTGCCGTGGTCGGGTTTTGAGTCTTACTCAAATTCACACCTCACAACGCAACCAAGAACTCCTTCTTTGCTGGTCTATTTTGAACTCTTTCAAAAATTTGTCAAGGCATGCATCTTGTTGAAACTTCTATTAAGCGCTTTCGATCTATCTCCATAGATCTTTGATGCTCAACCTTCAAGTAGCATAATCCAGGTACTCCTTTGAAAACTTCTTTCAAACAACCTTGTATGCTTTACAGAAATTCTACATTACTTCTGATCCACAATATGTCAACCACATATACCTATCAGAAATTCTATAGTGCTCCCACTCATTTCTTTGGAAATACAAGTTTCTCATAAACCTTGTACAAACCCAAAATCTTTGGTCATCTCATCAAAGTGTATATTCCAACTCCGAGATGCTTGCACCGGTCCATTGAAGGATCACTGGAGCTTGCATACTTGCTAGTATCTTTAGGATCGACAAAACCTTCTGGTTGTATCACATACAATGTTTGCTCAAGGAAACCGTCGAGAAAACAATGTTTTGACATCCTACGTGCAATACTTCATAAATAATGCATCAACAACTAACATAATTCTAACAGACTTTTAGCATCGCTACGAGTGAGAAAGTCTCATCATAGTCAACTGTTTGATCTTATCGAAAACATCTTTGCGACAAGTCGAGCTTTTCTTAATAGTGACTTATCACCATCATCGTCTGTCTTCTTTTAAAGATCCATCTTTACTCAATAGTCCTATGACCATCAAGTAATTCTTCCAAAGTCTACACTTTGTTTTCATCCATGGATCCTCTCTCGGATTTCATGGCTTCTAGCCATTTGTCGGAATCTGGGCCAACCATCGCTTTCTCCAACCGTCCGAATGAACTCTCCCTCTCAAGTATCATGTCCTCTCTATTTATAGCGGAGGCCCGGGTCATCTTCCATCATAGCTTCGGCGGGAAGGGATCCCACAACAGCCAATTTTGAAGGGGAACATGGGAACATGCTACCCTGCCCAAAGGTGGTCGTCGCGTGCAAAGTAATTGTCCGCGCCGCAGAGACAGGCCCGTGGGTGACGTTTGCCCTACTGGTGGGCGGCTGCGGCTTTGTTGCACCAGAAGGGAAACCTTTGGAAGATGCCTTTGGAACCTTTGTACGCTTCCGCCTCCTTTGCACCAAAAGGGGAAACCGTCCCGTCCTGCCATCTGGTGCTCGCGTGTCCTTTCCTGGCGTCACCCTTGACTCCTGAGGCCCGGCCTTGCCTCGGAATATCCGTGCTCCGGAGGGGTCTTGAGGAGGCCCCCTGCGAGTCTTGACGCTCCTCCTCCTCGTGAGGCTTGGCCCCTCTCGAGGGCCTTTCCTTGAACTGTGTCGGGCCCGTTGGTTTGCTCTGGTGAGGCGGGCTCGCCCTGGGCCACAGGTAGGTGGGTCTGGGTACTGTTAGCAGATCCCTGGCAATGGCTAGAAAAATGTTGCTCTCGATTGCTCAACAATTAGAAATTGTCTTGCAATAGCCCACTAGCGCGTGGGATCAAGGCAGTTTTCGAGGGTAGAGTATTCAACCCAAATTTGTTGGTTCGCACGACGGGAAGTGAAAGTATATTCTCAAGTATTAGCAGCTGAATGTGTCAGATTCAACCACACCTGAAAGATTAGTATCTGCAAGCAAAGTATCAGCAGCAAGGTAGTATGATAACAACGGTGCCAGAAACGATGAGTTAACGGCAGACTATTCCTAACTGTTGTATCAATGGCGCCAGACAAGTATTGTAGCAGGTAGCAGCAGTGTAACGAGTAACGGCAGTGGCAAGGAACATCAGTAGTGATAGCAGTAGCAAGTAGCAACAGTAGCAAGTAACAAAAGTAGCAAGTAGCAGCAAAGCAAAGCAAGTAACAGTAGCAGCAAGTAACAGCAGCAGCAACAGTAGTAACAACAACAGATCAAAACAAGTAACGACAACAGTGGGACAAACTCGTAGGCAATGGGTCGGTGATTTGTTTGGATGACATTCATCATGCAACAATTATAACACGGAGAGATATGTGGCTAGCTCCTGTTCATCAATGTGATGTAGGCATGCATTCCGTGTGTCATCATACGTGCTTAGGGAAAAGAACTTGCATGACATCTATTGTCCATCCCTCCCATGGTAGCGGGGTCCGAAAGGAAACTACGGGATATTAAGGTTCTCCTTTTAATAAAGAACCGTACCAACGCATTAGCACTTGTTGAACACATGAACTCCTCAAACTATGGTCATCACCGGGAGTGGTTCCGGTTATTGTCACTCCGGGGTTGCCGGGTCATAACACATAGTAGGTAACTACAACTTGCAAGATCGGATCTAAAACACACATATATTGGTGACAACATAATAATTTCATATCTGAAATCATGGCACTCGGGCCCTAGTGACAAGCATTAAGCATGGCAAAGTAGTAGCAACATCAATCTCAGAACATAGTGGATACTAGGGATCAATCCCCGTCAAAACTAACTCGATTACATGATAGATCTCATCCTACTCATCACTGCCCAGCGAGCCTATGAATAGATTACTCACGAACGATGAAGAGTTTCATGGAATTAGAGAGGGAAGAAGGTTGATGATGACGATGGTGACGATTTCCCCTCTCCGGAGCCCAAAACGGACTCCGGATCTGCCCTCCAGATGAAGAACAAGATGTGGGGGCGCCTCCGTATTGCAAACGCGACGAAATCTTCTCTCTTGATTTTTTCTGGGACGAAAGTGAATTTATAGAGCTGAGTTTGGGGGCGGCAGAGCCACGTGGGCCCCGCAAGCTTGGTAGCCGCCATGAGGGGGGCGGCGGCTACAGGGCTTGTGGCCCACTGGCCCATCCGCTCCGGTGGATCTTTGCGCAGGTATTTTTTCATATTTTCCAGAAATATTCTCCGTAAATTTTCAGGACGTTCCGAGAACTTTCATTTCTGCACAAAAACAACACCATGGCAATTCTGCTGAAAACAGCGTCAGTCCAGGTTAGTTCCATTCAAATCATGCAAATTAGGGTCCAAAACAAGGGCAAAAGAGTTTGGAAAAGTAGATACGATGGAGACGTATCAACTCCCCCAAGCTTAAAACCTTGCTTGTCCTCAAGCAACTCAGTTGACAAACTGAAAGAGAAAGAAAAACTTTGACAAACTCTGTTTGATCTTGTTGTTGCAACTATGTCTAACTCATAACCATAATTTCAGCAAGACCACAAGTTAACCACATAAGCAAGTGACACAAAGGTCTCACAGTAAACTAATATCAATGGCATAATCAGCTAGCGAGCAAATAATAATGAGTTTTAGATACCAACAATTCAATCAAAACAAGCATGAAGCAATATGAATAAGTGGTATCTCGCTAGCTCTTTTTGAGAACGCAAAACATAAATGCAGAGCACTTTCAAAGATCAAGGGCTGACTAAACATTGTAATTCATAGCAACGAAGATCCAGTCATAGTCATACTCAATATCAATCAAAAGCAAAGCATAAAAATGACAGAGGTGCTCTCTAATTGGTGCTTATACAAGAGGAGGATGACTCAACGGGAAAATAAATAGACAGGCCCTTCGCAGAGGGAAGCATTGATTTGCAGAGGTGCCAGAGCTCAAGCTTTGAAAACAGAGATAATAATTTTGGGTGGCATGCTTTCATTGTCAACGCAATGACCAAGAGTTCTTAATATCTTCCATGCTATTCATGCTATAGGCGGTTCCCAAACAGAAAAGTAAAGTTTTAACTCCCCCATCATCAATCAATCACACTCCACGGCTAGCAGAATCCTCGGGTACCGTCCATACTAACATCAATCCGGGGGGAGTCTTGTTTTAGAGTTATGTTTTTGATTTAAGCGTGGAACTGGGCATTCCAATTACCGACCCCTTTCTCGTGAATGACAGTGAATAAACACATGTCGAGGATAACACGCCTAACATGGAAGATACCAATAGCCCCCTGTCACCACATGAGCGGTTCGGGCATGCAAAACAGATTATTTCTTGAAGGTTTAGAGAATGGCACATGCAAATTTACTTGGAACGGCAGGTAGATACCGCAAATAGGTAGGTATGGTGGACTCTCATGGAAAAACTTTTGGCTTTATGGAAGTGGATGCAGAAGCAGTATTCCGCTTAGTACAAGTGAAGGCTAGCAAAGGACTGGGAAGTGACCAACTAGAGAGCGACAACAGTCATCAAGATGCAATGAGTTTGACTAACATTGCGTGCAAGCATGAACATGATATAAATCACCACGAATACGAACATCATAGAGGCTATGTTGATTTTGTTTCAACTACATGCATGAACATGCGCCAAGTCAAGCCACTTGAATCATTCAAAGGAGAATACCATCCTATCATACTACATCATAGTCATCTCAAAATCTATGTTGGCATTCAAGACAAACCATTATAAGCTCTCAGCTAATTAAGCATGGCATCAGAAACTATGATCTCTAAGTTGTCATTGCAAACATGGTTCTCTCACAACAAAGCTGAATCTGGGACGACAAGCTAGTCATATTTACAAAAACAAAATAGATAGAGTTCATACCAGCTTTTCCAGTCTCAGTCACTTCATCATATATCATCATTATTGCCTTTCACTTGCACGATCAAACGATGTGAACAATAATAAGAGTGCTCGTGCATTGGACTAAGCTGAATCTGCATGCAAACACAAAGGAGAAGACAAAGTAATATGGCTCTTTGAAAGCTAAATAGGTATGCATGCAAAAGCCACTAAACATTGTAACCGATATCTTCTACCTTGACCCAAAGAAAAAGAAAACTATTTACACGGAAAACTCCCAACAAGCAAAATAAGAAAGGAAAATCTTTTTGGGTTTTCTCAAAAGGACACAAAACAAGAAAACAAGAAAATAAAAATAAACTAGCATGGATAATAAAGTGGCAAAGTGTAAACACCGACTAACGAAGTGAAAGCATAAGCATGAGTATAAGGTCGGTGAGAACACGTACTCCCCCAAGCTTAGGCTTTTGGCCTAGCTTGGTCTACTCCCAAGGATGGTCCTCGCGAAACCCAAAATCATAATGGGTGTTATACGGGAGTGCTGCAGCCACTACCTGAATAGCTGCCTCACGAAGACGAGCAGCCGTCGCCTCCCTCTCATACTCCTTTGCCTCTCCTACGGTTATGTAGTATCTCCGTTTTACCTAAAAGTCAAAGAAAGTAGGAGCATGAAGGGTAATATGGAAAACATGCTGCCGGTTAAATATCAAACGGTATAGGAGGATTCATCATCCCTCTCAAGGAATTCGTAGCGTGTTAGAGCGACACGATCAAGGTAGGCTGTACGGAGAGGGGGGTCTCCTGAACGGATGGGTACTCCAAGAAAATTTGCTAAGCGTGTAGCATAAATTCCACCAAAGAAATCCCCCTCAATGGCATTATTATTTAGCCTCCTTGCTATTATAGCTCCCATGTTGAAGCTCATGTCACCTGTTACCGCGCTCTTAAGGATAATAAGGTCGGATGCGCATAGGTGATAATATGCACCCTTGCCGTTAATGCACCTACCTATGAAGAGGGCAAAGTAGTGCAAGGCAGGGAAATGAATGCTTCCTATGGTAGCTTGCGTGATGTCTCTAGTTTCTCCAAGAGTTATACTGGAGACAAAATCTCTAACCGAAGACTTAGCAGGATCATTAAGACTACCCCTGATGACGGGAAAATGGGGCGATCGAAATAATACAATACGATTCGCGTCCACGTCATAGAGACAGATAGAATATAATTTGAATTTAAAAGTGTGCGTACGTAAATGAGACAAATATCAAGTATTGCGAGTACATACTTCCGGAACTCTTACATTTTTATAAAAGAACCGTTAATTACATCTCCGAAGAGAAAACCCCTGATTAAGAATTCCAACTTTCTAATATAAAGGATTACAACATATGTCACTAATACAAAATGAAAATTAAACTACGAAGTCTTCCTCGCCGTCTTCGACGCCATCATGCTTGAGGGAGCACGTAATTCTTGAACATATATTTTTACTTGCACTAGTATTATCCGTACAAGTATTTTGCATACATCAGATACTTAATTTACTCAGTTGGCTCGACATATGGTCTATTGTCGATTATTTGTGGGTTGTTTCATTTTTCTTAGCCGAGTAATAGCATCCGAATGGTGCATGGAATTTTAGTCATAGACCATGCACGTGCATTTCTCTACATGCATGCAGCGACAAGTACATGCATCTAGATATATTTATTTTATTTTTAGTACTAGTTGATGTAGTACTAGTTTGTCTTAGAGGAAATTTGAACTTTGAACCATTTGCATGGCACGGAGCATGCCTTTTAATTTTGGATGGAAATATGTATCATGCAAGTTAATTGACCATATTTTGGATTAACCTGCAAGCGTTTTTCCATGATTTTTGGTTGAGAATAATTTTATCCTATATTTTTATATATGCTTATGGGACATGAGAGTTTTCTTAAATTTAGCTTCACTTGTATTACTACTATCATCGCATAGCAATGCCTGCGAGAAGCGTAACCAAGATGAATGTTTATTTTCTTCATGTTTGTATTACTACTAGCGTGGTATAAAATACCCGTAGCGTAACCGAACAAGAATTGTATTTTTATGACTTGATTTAGCTTAACACTATGATGATTTTCTTCTCATTTTCACCCAGGTAATGTCCATTTTAAGGACTGGTTCGAGAAAATTTCATATGCATCTTGTCCTTAGTCTATTCTCTAGATTTGTATCCGCGTATAGGGACCAAACCAAGGAATGAGGCTTGCGCACACGTTTCATCCTGATTTGTATCGCTAATGGGACCGAATCAAGAGTGAAAATACTAAGAACAAAATATATTCTCTTGGTTTGTACCATGATGGCCTAACCAAGATGACACTTTAGATGAGATAAACATACTCCTTGATTTGTACCGCAATGGCCGAATCAAGAGAATAAACTTAGTAGATGGATGAATTCTCTATGTTTATTTAACATGATGCCAAAGCCAAGTTGACATTTTTGTAGAAAATATGCAGCAAGCTCTTTGATTTGTACCTCAATGGCCGAATCAAAGGCATGAGTTTGATAGATAGAAGCAAATATCTTTGGTTTGTACCCATGGCCAAACTCAAAGTATGAATTTAAAGAACTTGAACTCAACTCCTTGATTTGTACCACGATGGCCAAGAACAAGGGCATGAGTTCTAGCATGTAGATGAAAGCTCTTTGATTTGTACCAATGGCCAAATCAAAAGTTAAGGGAGAAGAGAGAAGAATAAAGCTCTTTGGTTTGTACCCATGGCCAAACCAAATGCTAGGGGAAAGCCATGAATTAATCCCACCTTGAATGATGCGGGCGCTTCTCCTCCTTGTGTGTTCTTCTCTTCTTGATTTGTGAGGGTACGATCTCTCTGTTTGTGGAGATGGGACTTACTAGGAGCAGAGCGTTGGCGAAGCGGATGAGTGTCTGTGTGAAAAAGCGAGCGATGAATGAGCCAGCCATGAACGTTGGGGAGGGACCGGTATATTTATAGGCAAGAGATGGTGCGTGGGCGCTGCGTCTCCGTTGCCCAAACTGCTCCAATTTAGATTTTTTTTATTTGGCTAATTGACTGATCGTGGGAGCGTGTGGTTGATCGTGGGGCTCGTCGGTTAACAATCCAAGCGCGTTCGAATACTTTCTCGCGTACCTGGTCCAAGCCAGTCAGGCAACCACATAGCAACGTACGTGTATATGGGCCAAGGATGCTAATTACTCATTTAATTAACTGGTTGTGTAATGACGCCGGTAAATCCATACATGATGCATGTACGTAAGGGCTGGGCTACGGTTCTTTTGCATGGGGCTGCATGTATGGCTAATTCACCTATGTA
This sequence comes from Hordeum vulgare subsp. vulgare, assembly GCF_904849725.1. Lineage (NCBI taxonomy): Eukaryota > Viridiplantae > Streptophyta > Magnoliopsida > Poales > Poaceae > Hordeum > Hordeum vulgare. The sequence goes on along the minus strand of NC_058519.1, from coordinate 200,815,557 downwards.
ATCTCGCCGCCTAATCCATGCACGTAGCTCTTTGGCCATTATGGACATGGAATTTGGTTTGGCTATTTTATTAGTATCTACATTTTTTGTATTTTTATCATTGCAGCGTATGGCTTATAAGGTTTAGCAAGCCAGTATGTATTGCACAACTCTATAATTTTAAAGATTATTTTATACAACACAATCGTATTTTACGGGTGCGAGCGTCCCGATCATTTTATCGCATTGCCGAATATTTTGTAGACTATTATTGTTGGCGATATTTGAAAATTTAGATATTAAATTTATTTAATTATTTTATCATATCTCACAGTTAACCGTTATTTTATTTTTTATCCGTGACAAAATCGATGTCAACACCCCCATCGGGTATCTTGCAAATCCTATTAAAATCCTCCAAATCCATGGTGTAGGATTTATCATACAGATCAAACAGTATGGATGAGTCACGACCAACTAAAAATTTAAATCTACGCACGAAAGAGGCAGTGAGCATAGCATACTGTTCACATTTATCTGAGAGGAATTCTACTAACCCGGCATTGCGGACAAGTGTATCAAACTCATCCTTGAAGCCTGCTTCGATCATGAACTCATCGGAAGGCCATTCACATGGTTGTACCGGTGTGTCCCTTAGTTGATAAGGTTTGGGCTCCCGAAAAGAAAGATGGGGACACTTCTTACTTGAGGAACCACCATGAAACTTCCTCATTAACATAATTTCCTTTTGCTGAAATTTTTGAAGTTCAAGAGAAAAGTGAATGAAGACCAACCACACCTTGTAGAAATTACTCCTTCTAGTGCCTAGAGACCGTATCACGCGCTAAAACTACTTGGGACCAGCTAAAATCAACATTTCAAGCTCAAGAACAGGGTCACCAAGGTAGAAAGAATACGCGAAGGATAAAGCACGAGAGCAAAAACTAATTGGACCAATGGGGGAGTCACTTACCAAGGAGTAATTTTCTCAAAACGGTTCGGAGAATGGTGCTTTGAGCAAGGAGATCGAAAATCACAGCCAAATGAGCAAGAACACGGGTTTGAGTTGCGAAATGATTTTTTCTGGAGGTGGAAGAAGAGGATGGGAGCTGGAATGAGTGGAGGGGGTCCCTGTGGGCCCCACAAACTTGGTAGCCGCCACCAGGGGGCGGCGGATACATGGCTTGTGGCCCACTGGTGTGGCCCCGAGGCCAGCTCTCAGTCCCAGTATTTTTCAAATATTCCAGAAAAAATCATACTAGATTTTCAGGACCATCGGAGAACTTTTATTTTCGGGGTATTTTTCTCCGGGACGCTAAAACAGAAAACAAGAAAAACTAAACTAAATCTATCATTTTTCTTCTAAGCAACAGAAAGTGAAAGCTTAAAACAGAGGTATGTGACTCCTTGATTGATCCATTTCATGGTCATCGAAAGAAATCCGTTAATGGGATTGATCAAATCCTCATGACAAAAACCTTCTCGAATCGCAAAAGGGAACGGAGAATTTTCGAATAGCCACTAAGTCACCTCAATGGGGATATCTATCTCCCCAGAAAGCAAATCATACTTCATCTTGACACGAGGAATAGGGCATTCAAAGCTCCCAATAAGAATCGATGAAGCTTTTTCGATAGCATTGATGCAATGCACTTGATATCGTTTCTTCGGAAAGTGCACTGTATGCTCATTACCGTTGACATGGAAAGTGACATTGCCTTTGTTGCAATCTATAACAGCCCTTGCAGTGTTTAAAAAGGGTCTTCCGAGGATGACAGCCATGGCATCGTCCTCGAGAATATCAAGGATAACAAAGTCTGTTAAGATAGTGGTATTAGCAACCACAACAGGCACATCCTCGCAAATGCCGATAGGGAAAGCAGTTGATTTGTCGGCCATTTGCAGAGAAATTTTAGTGGGTGTCAACTTATCCAGTTCAAGTCTGCGATAAAGAGAGAGCGGCATAACACTAACACCGGCTCCAAGGTCACATAAGGCAGTTCTTACGTAGTTTCCTTTAATGGAGCAAGGTATAGTGGGCACTCTGGGATCACCAAGTTTTTTAGGAGTTCCACCTTTGAAAGTGTAATTGGCAAGCATGGTGGAGATCTCAAGATCTGGTATCTTCCGTTTATTAGTCACGATATCTTTCATGTACTTGGCATATGGAGACATTTTGAGCATATCAATTAACTGCATCTGCAGAAAGACGGGTCTTATCATCTCAACAAAGCGCTCAAAATCCTCATCATCCTTTTTCTTGGATGGCTTAGGAGGAAAGGGCATAGGTCTCTGAACCCATGGCTCCCTTTCTTTACCATGCTTCCTAGCACTGAAGTCATTCTTATCGTATCTCTTATGTTGTGGGTTATCAGTATTAATCATAGGTTCAATCTCCACATCCTCATCATTGCTAGGTTGAGCATTATTATGAACATCGTTGTCCATATTGTCACCAGGTTCATGTTCATCACCAGATTGTGTTTCTGCATCAGACGCAGAAATATCATTTGGTTCTTCAGGTGTGACAGTATTTGGTGAACTGACATGTAGGTCTCTATCATCCTTTTTCTTCTCCTTAGGATGACTGGGTGCATCAGCATTAATTCCTTGAGAATCTTGTTCAATTCTCTTCGGATGACCCTCAGGATACAAAGGTTCCTCGGTCATTCTACCGCCTCTAGTGACGACTCTCAATGAATTATCATTCAACTCATTGAGCAAGTCATTCTGAGCTTTAAGTACTTGTTCTACCTGAGTAGTAATCATAGAGGCATGTTTACTCAGAAGCTTCAGATCATTGACATTTCTGTCTACACAAGCACTTAAATGACTAAGCATACGAGTACTTTGTTCCAAATGTCTGCTAACATAATCATTGAAACTCTGTTGTTTGGCAACAAAGTTGTCAAATTCATCAAAGCATAGGCTAGCAGGTTTGTCAAAAGGAATATCACTCTCATCAAACCTACGCAGAGAATTCACTTCTACTACTTGTATCGGGTTATCGAGACCATGGATCTCTTCGATAGGTGGTAGATTTTTGACATCTTCAGATCTAATGCCTTTCTCTTGCATAGATTTCTTGGCTTCTTGCATATCTTCAGGACTGAGGAATAGAATACCTCTTTTCTTAGGAGTTGGCTTAGGAGGTGGTTCGGGAATAGTCCAAGCATTATTGTTGATCAAGATGTTATTCAAAAGGATTTCTGCTTGTTCGATAGTTCGTTCCCTAAAAACACAACTGACACAACTATCTAGGTGGTCTCTAGAGGCATCGGTAAGTCCGTTATAGAAGATATCAAATATATCGTTCTTCTTAAGAGGGTGATCAGGCAAAGCATTCTGTAGCTGGATGAGCCTCCCCCAAGCTTGTGGGAGACTTTCATCTTTGAGTTGAGCAAAGTTGTATATTTCCTGCAAGGCAGCTTGCTTCTTATGGGCAGGGAAATATTTCTCATAGAAGTAATAGACCATATCCTGGGGACTACTCACACATCTAGGAGCAAGAGAAGTGAACCAGGCTTTAGCGTCATCCTTTAGAGAGAAAGGAAACAACTTAAGGATATAGTAGTAGCGGATCTTCTCCTCACTAGTGAAAAGGGTGGCTATATCGTGTAGTTTGGTAAGATGGGCTACGATCGTCTCAGACTCATAACCATGGAAAGGATCAGATTCAACTAGAGAGATTATCTCAGGATCGAGAGAGAATTCATAATCCTTATCGGTGATAAAGATAGGTGAAGTGGCAAACTTCGAGTCGTATTTCATCCTAGCTTCCAAAGATTTTTCCTTCCACTTGAGAAGTAATTTCTCAGCGTCATATGCATCCTTACACGCAAGAAAATCCTCAGCTATCTCTCCCTCCATAACGTAACCCTCAGGTATATCAGGCAATTCATATCTAGGGGAGCTAGATCTAGCAGGAGCAAAAGCAGGTTCTATCTCAATAGTATCGGCAGTTTCAGAAGCATCACGAGCGTTGGTAGTAACTCTAGCAATATGAGCATCAAGGAATACCCCTAGTGGCATATCAGGAACAGTAGTATCTCTAGCAGTATCAAGCATAGCATCATCAGGCAAAATAGCATCTCTAGCATCATCAGGCAAAGCAGTATCAAGCATAGCATCTCTAGCATCATCAGGCATATCATCTCTAGCAGTATCAGGCATAGCATCTCTAGCAGTATCATGCATAGTAGCATCATAAGCATCATCAAGCACAGGCGACATATCAAGATTTATAGCAGGAGGTGGTGTCGCAAACTTACTCATAACGAAAGGTGAATCAAGTGCAGAGCTAGATGGCAGTTCCTTACCTCCCCTCGTAGTTGAGGGCAAAACTTTGGTTTTTGGATCTTTCAGATTCTTCATAGTGATCAGCAGATATAAATCCCAAGTGACTCAGAGAATATAGCAATCGCTTCCCCGGCAACGGCGCCAGAAAAATGTTGTTAGCAGATCCCTGGCAATGGCTAGAAAAATGTTGTTCTCGATTGCTCAACAATTAGAAATTGTCTTGCAATAGCCCACCAGCGCGTGGGATTGAGGCAGTTTTCGAGGGTAGAGTATTCAACCCAAATTTGTTGGTTCACACGACGGGAAGTGAAAGTATATTCTCAAGTATTAGGAGCTGAATTTGTCAGATTCAATCACACCTAAAAGATTAGTATCTACAAGCAAAGTATCAGCAGCAAAGTAGTATGATAACAACGGTGCCAGAAATGATGTGTTGACGGCAGACTATTCCTAACTGTTGTATCAATGGCACCAGACAAGTATTGTAGCAGGTAGAAGCAGTGTAATGAGTAACAGCAGTGGCAAGGAACAACAGTAGTGACAACAGTAGCAAGTAGCAACAGTAGCAAGTAACAGCAGTAGCAAGTAGCAGCAGAGCAAAGCAAGTAACAGTAGCAGCAAGTAACAGCAGCATCAACAGTAGTAACATCAGCAGAGCAAAACAAGTAACGGCAGTAGTGGGACAAACTCATAAGCAATGGGTCGGTGATTTGTTTGGATGACATTCATCATGCAACAGTTATACCACGGAGAGATATGTGGCTAGCTCCCGTTCGTCAATGTGATGTAGGCATGCATTCCGTGTGTCGTCATACGTGCTTAGGGAAAAGAACTTGCATGACATCTATTGTCCATCCCTCCCGTGTCAGCGGGGTCCAAAAGGAAACTACGGGATATTAAGGTTCTCCTTTTAATAAAGAACCGGACCAACGCATTAGCACTTGGTGAACACATGAACTCCTCAAACTATGGTCATCACCGGGAGTGGTTCCGGTTATTGTCACTCCGGGGTTGCCGGGTCATAACACATAGTAGGTAACTACAACTTGCAAGATCGGATCTAAAACACACATATATTGGTGACAACATAATAATTTCAGATCTGAAATCATGGCACTCGGGCCCTAGTGACAAGCATTAAGCATAGCAAAGTAGTAGCAACATCAATCTCAGAACATGGTGGATACTAGGGATCAATCCCCGTCAAAACTAACTTGATTACATGATAGATCTCATCCTACTCATCACCGCCCAGCGAGCCTACGAATAGATTACTCACGAATGATGAAGAGTCTCATGGAATTGGAGACAGAAGAAGGTTGATGATGGCGATGGCGACGATTTCCCCTCTTCGGAGCCTAAAACGGACTCCAGATCTGCCCTCCAGATGAAGAACAGGATGTGGCGGTGCCTCCGTATCGCAAACGCGACGAAATCTTCTCTCTTGATTTTTTTCTGGGACGAAAGTGAATTTATAGAGCTGAGTTTGGGGGCGGCAGAGCCACGTGGGCCCCACAAGCTTGGTAGCCGCCACCAGGGGGCGACGGCTACATGGCTTGTGGCCCACAGGCCCATCCCCTCCGGTGGATCTTTGCGCAGGTATTTTTCATATTTTCTAGAAATATTCTCCGTAAATTTTTAGGACGTTTCAAGAACTTTCATTTCTACACAAAAACAAGACCATGGCAATTCTGCTGAAAACAACGTCAGCCCAGGTTAGTTCCATTCAAATCATGCAAATTAGAGTCCAAAACAAGGGCAAAAGAGTTTGGAAAAGTAGATACGATGGAGACGTATCAGGTACCCCGAGTCCCAGAACGCCGACAGTAGCGCCCGGGCCCGCGGAGTGCTCGGGTTGGCTTTGGGGCGGAGCCTCGGGGGGCAGCATAAGACGTCGTGGGCCCTGAAATGCTTGTGGGTCAGGCCGGCGCGCGTCACGCGGCTGGTGTCCGGTCCTCCTTGTCCTCTATCTCTGCCCCCCTTCATTAGGTGCCTTGCTTGTAGGTTCGGTCCCTTATTGATTTCCTTCTTCCGTACTCGCCTTTCTTCTTAGGTCTTCGACTCCAACCGGCGCCTCTCAGATCTAGCGCCGCATAGTTCCTTGCCAGTCCAGCAATGGCGCCCGCTGGCAAGCAGAAGCCAGAGGGGCATGGTCCGGCCCCGGCTTCTCCGCTCCTGGACCGCGCCCTCTCCAAGGACGCGGATCTCGTCCCAGTGTTTCCATGGACCGCGGTCGAGTCCAGCAAGCACGGGCAGACCCTGATTTGGCCTGGCGCCATAGAGGAGCGACACGCGCCCGGGGCGGTATACCCCTTCTTCTTTCGCAGTATTTATGCTGGGCTGGTGTCGCCTTTCTCCCGATTCTTCACCGCTGTCTTGGACCACTATGGGATCCAAGCCCTTCATCTCTAGCCCAACTCCACCTTGCTCCTGTCCATCTTTGCCTTCTACTGCGAGGCTTTCGTTGGCATGCAGTCTTCGATTGCCCTCCTCCGCCACCTCTTCAGCCTGCGCCTGCACGACGGCACTCACTTGTCGGCGTGCGTTTCCTTGGTGGCGGCCCAGAGCGGCAACGTGCTCTTGAAGGCCGGGAAGAAGGTGGAGAACTTCAGGCACCACTAGGTACTCATGTGTCTCAAGGATGGCAACCCTTGGCTAGAAGAGCCGAAGGAGTTGCCGGAGAAGACCTCCGCATGGAGCTCGGTGAAGCTCTCCGATCCTCGGGTTGTGCCCGTGCTGGAGCGCTTTTACCACGACATCAGCGCCAAGAGGCTGACCGGGGGAATGGTTGTGAAGAAGTTCCTGGTGCAGCGCTTCGCGCCTCTCCAGGCACATTCCAGGCCCTTGTGGGAGTACCGGGCTAGTGACGACGAGCTCCGGTTTCGGTCCCGGGACCTTCCCAGAGGACCTGAGCAGGGTCTTGGTGATTTTGTTGGGCGGTGACCCTGGCGACCTTCCCGAGGCCCTCGGTCCATTATACCACCGTGACGACCGAGACGACCTGGTCGCTGCATTATCTGTCTTCAACGAGCATGGGCTTCTTGCTACTTCTCAAATAACAATGCCAGAAATTGACACGTTGACGGAGACTTGATTGCGTTGGTTTTTCCCTTGAAGAGGAAAGGGTGATGTAGCACAGGAGCAGTAAGTATTTCCCTCAGTTTGAGAACCAGGTATCAATCCATTAGGAGAATCTCGTCAAGTCCAGAGTACGTGCGCAAACACAAAAGAGCTTGCACACAACACTTTAAAGGGGTTGTCAATCCCTTCAAGATTGATTGCAACGTGAGATCTGAAGGCGGAAAGTGCAACGAAATAAAAAGAGTAAGGCTGAAAATATGGTGTGGAGTAGACCCAGGGGCCATAGTGTTCACTAGAGGCTTCTCTCAAAATAGCAAATATCACGGTGGGTGAACAAATTACTGTCGAGCAATTCATAGAACCGCGCAAAGTCATGACGATATCTAAGGCAATGATCATACATATAGGCATCACGTCCGAGACAAGTAGACCGATACTTTCTGCATCTACTACTATTACTCCACACATCGACCGCTATCCAACATGCATCTAGTGTATTGAGTTCATGACGAACAGAGTAACACCTTAAGCAAGATGACATGATGTAGAGGGATAATCTCAAACCAATGATGAAAACCCCATCTTTTTACCCTTGATGGCAACAACATGATGCGTGCCTCGCTACCCCTTCTATCACTGGGTGAGGTCACCGCACGGTATGAACCCAAAACCAAGCACTTCTCCTATTGCAAGAATCATAGATCTAGTTGGCCAAACAAAACCCACAACTCGAAGAGAATTACAAGGATATGAAATCATGCATAAGAGAGATAAGAAGAAACTCAAATAAGATTCATAGATAATCTGATCATAAGTCCACAATTCATCGGATCTTGACAAACACACCGCAAAAGAAGATTACATCGGATAGATCTCCATGAAGATCATGGAGAACTTTTTATTGAAGATCCAAGAGAGAGAAGAAGCCATCTAGTTACTAGCTATGGACCCGTAGGTCTATGGTGAACTACTCATGCATCATCGGAGAGGTCATGGTGTTGATGAAGAAGCCCTCTGTATCCAAATCCCCCCTCCGGCATTGCACCAAAACGTGCCCCAGATGGGATCTTGCAGAGACAGAAGCTTGCGGCGGTGGAAAAGTACTTTCGATGATCTCCTGATTTGTTATGGATTTTTAGGGAATATATAGGCGCAAAACCTAGGGCAAAGGAGCCTCAGGGAGCCCACAAGTCTGGTGGCCGCGCCCCCTGGTCGCGCCGTGAGGGCTTGTGGGGTCCCTGGTGGCCCCCTGCCCTGATTCTCCGGCTCCCCGATCTTTTTCTGTTCCGGAAAAAATCTTTTTGGCAGTTTCATTCCGTTTGGACTCCGTTCAAAATCCTCCTCTGAAAGGGGCCAAAAACATGGAAAAACAGGAAGTGGCTCTTGGCACTGAGTTAATAAGTTAGTCCCAAAAAATATATAAAAGGCATGCAAAACATCCAAAGTTTGACAAGATAATAGCATGAAACCATCAAAAATTATAGATACGTTGGAGACGTATCAAGCATCCCCAAGCTTAACTCCTGCTCGTCCTCGAGTAGGGAAGTGATAAAGAATGAATTTTTGATGCGGAATACTACCTAGCATATTTGTCCTCTGCAACTTCTTTCACGTGACATGAATGTTCAGATACGTAAGATTCGAAACAATAGTTTGCTATTGACATGAAAACAATAATACTTCAAGCAAACTAGCAAGGTAATCATGAACTTTCAAAATAACAAGGCCAAGGAAAGTTATCCCTACAAAATCATATAGTCTGGCTATGCTCCATCATCCTCACACAACTAATGTAAATCATGCACAACCCCGGTATTGGCCAAGTAATTGTTTTTGCACTCTTACTTTCTCAAACTTTTTATAACTATCACACAATACATGAGTGCGAGCCATGGATATAGCACTATAGGTGGAATACAGTGTGGTGGTGGTTGTGAGACAAAAAGGAGGAGATGGTCACATTGACTCGGCGTATCAAAAGGCTATGGAGATGCCCATCAATAGATATCAATGTGAATGAGTAGGGATTGACATACAAGAGATGCACTAGAGCTATAAGTATGTGAAAGCTCAAAAGGAGAACTAGTGGGTGTGCATCCAACTTGCTTGCTCACGAAGACCTAGGGCAATTTTGAGGAAGCCCATCATTGGAATATACAAGCCAAGTTATATAATGAAGATTCCCACTAGCATATGGTAGTGACAAAGCAAGAAGTTCTCAATCATGAAGAACATGGTGCTATTATGAAGCACAAGTGTGGAAAAAGATAGTAGCATTGTCCCTTCTCTCTTTTTCTCTCTTTTTTTTTCATTTGGGCTCTTAGGCCTCTTTTTTTCTCTTTTCTCTCTTTTTTTTGGGCTCTTTGGCCTCTTTTTTTATTTCCTCACATGGGACAATGCTCCAATAATGATGATCATCACACTTTTATTTACTCACAGCTCAAAGCTCAAAATGATGATGACTCTATAGGAAATGCCTCCGGCAGTGTACCGGGATGTGCAACAATCTAGCTTGGCGTATGACGTTGAAACATCTTGCTAGCTATCTTACGATCATGAGGAGCACTGGCCTGGGTTGTTGATTAAAATTCCTCGGGGAGGCCATTCCCTATGCAGATTATTATTAAGTGATTGGCAAATTAACACCAAGGTTGGGTCCTGCCGGACAAGTCTTAACACTACGCGATTTATCAAGGGGGTCCCCATAACAACCCCGAACGTGTTAGGAGTGATCAGTTATGGAATCAAACACCGGTAGCCGGTAACTATGGCGGCAATAACGGAACAAAACACCCGGCAAAAGGCTAGGCCTTCCGTTATTTACCAAGTATATAGGTGGATTAATTAAATAACAGAATAATATAATGATACCAAACTCATGTTATCACATGAGACAAGCACCTGCAACTAGAAATGCTAACATTAGTAGCTGAGCAAAGCCTACTTAGCCATTCAAGATTTGCTAGGAAGGGATAAGTGTTTGGGTTTCATGGCAATTAAGGAGGCAATTATTTCAGTGGTAGGCAGCGAGCATATGACGGAAGAAACGTAATCTAGCATAACAAGTCTAGAGATGGAATCAAGGCCATATCATCTTGCCTGTGATGTCCTCAGCTTGGAACTGCTCTTTTTCGTCTTGCACGTACTCTCCCGGATCCACGTACTCGTTCTCCGATCCCGGTGCTACCCAACATAAAAATAGCATCCAATGAACAACAGCACACCAAGATGCAACAAGCACATGATACATGAGATGAAAATGAACATGCATCTCTATCCTAGCTACTAGCACAAGCACGAGAAGAAGATATAAGTTCCTGGACAGAACTGCACTCTAAGCTATCTTGACATGCATGAGGATGTCATGAACAGATGCGTCACGCGAAAACGATGCAAAGCCATATAAAGAACGTTACAAACGGAGCTACGGATCAACCGAAAGCAACGAAACAAGAAATAGAGTCCTACGTGCCAAATCCATCACAACACACACCGATGGCATACTTCTGGTATTCCCAGGTTGCCAAGACATAAAACAAACAAACATGGATGGGGTGGTGCAAGGAATATCACCACACCATCATCTATGCACTCACAAGCATCAAAACATCAAAACTATACAACCTGCCATAAACAGCATCATAGCAGTTTGAGGGCTACATGCAAATCACCTACAGCCACCCAAATATGCCAAATAAGATATATGGTAGTAGCTATTCAAAGCTCTACAAGCACAAGCAAAAATATAATGCAATGGAGTTTCACACAGAAAGTTAAACAGCTGCTAACTTGGACAAAAATATCAGTTTTTAGGGACTTAGTGAAAATTCCAGATTCTCACTAGCTGTTTATGCTCTGAAGCATTTTGACAGCACCCAAAACAATATCTACATGACTCCAAATGGAATGAAAATTGACAGAGAGCTATAAAAACACAAAAGCTACAACTTTCTAGTTGATAGAAAAGGCTGATTCCCGACACATGGACTTCTACAAGCAGAACAACAGGAGAAAAAAATATAAGCAAATTCTCAGACTTCGTGAAATCACAGATTTTCACTAAATTGGAATTTCAGCCACATGCCTACTTTGACTAGGCACAACTTGCACACATGAACTCCTAAGCATGAAACATAACCAACATGTGGTAGTGGGGTTCACCCTCTACTGCCACAACAAAGAATCAACCTCTTGGGCTCACCACATCACATGGAACCAAGCTCTAAACATGGAACAAAACTGAAATATGTCATTCCCAGAAAGTGTTCCAAAGGCAAAACTGGTTCCACCAATGGATTCCTGGGATGATTCTACCCCAAAAAGATATATAATACCTATGTACTTGCATAGAACAAATGGGCACAAACTTGAAAAGAAAATCTACATGGAATCACATAGAGTGAATAGTGCATCATCGCATGTGCTTCCACTAGCTCATCACTTGGTCATGCTCTTGCACATGTCCACAACCCAATGGTGCACATGAGGGGTAGACCTCATGCTCATGTGCCTTAGCACACCACCACATACCACATATATCAAGCACCACATATAATAACACCTACCATGCTAGTTATCACACACATCTTAGCTTCACTCACATATGCACTTCTACACCTACACATATAGACTTGCACAAGTGCTTATCAAAGCACTCATGCCTTGGGCATGGGTGTGACACACACACACACACATGCTCACACACACACACAAGGTATGTGGTGGGGAAAGAACCACACGCACTCACATACACACACTACTTGCACCATTAGTGCATGAGCTAATCTCTCATGAACAAGAGTATCACACACACCAATCACTAGTGCATTATCCCTACTACTTATCACACACACATACACATATAGAGCACACACACACTACAACACATACAAAGTACTAACTTTCTCCGAATCGCCTAAGTACTAACATGGATGGGGACTTAGACGTGATCCAGAATCGCCTAAGTACTAACTTTCTCCAAATGTGCACTAAACGTCGCACTCGGAGACTTGTCTGCGATCAAGAATCGCCTAAATAGAAAGCTTCCTTCGAGTGTATCTTACAGAGGCTCATTGAGGCTCATGTAGATGTCAAGACAACTGACAATTACATGAGTAACAACTCGCTCCGAGTACGACCTTACAGTCGCACTCGAAGACTTAGCCGTGATCACGAATCGCCTAAGTACACAATTGCCTTCGAGTGTATCCTACAGATCCACTCGGAGACTCAGCAGACCCTCAGTGAGGCTCATGCAGATGTCAAGACAACTGACAATTACATGCTCCGCTTGTTTGCCATTGGCTTCACCAAGAAACGCCAAACAAAAACCACGAGCCAAAATCGTGTCAACAACTCTTTGGCAAAGGAAGAGCAAAAGATTCGATTCAAATTCAAAGTTTGTCTAAAGATAGTTGGTTCGGTATAGATCAAGCTTATTCACACCAAACCACGAATGTGACGGCCAACAGCAGTGGCCAAAGTTTCATACAACTAACACTCGGCATACCGAGGTAAAAGTTTTCTCAAGCGTCGTCAGGACTGGCACTGGGACTGGCAGGCTCCACGAAAGTGTCGAGGTCGATCCCGTCTGCGATGCGAGTGGCGCTCTCAAGGAAGGTCTCCATGAAATCTTCGAATCGAAGCTTTTTGGTGTTGGCGACTTGCAACGCCTTCAGCTTCTCTTCGCGAGCCTCCTTGCAGTGCACTCGGACCAGCGACAGCGCCACGTCCGCACCACAACGAGCCGCAGACTTCTTCAACGCGTGCACTCGGTTCGGGACCTCCTCCAGTCGAGTCATCAACCCTTCCATCTCTTGCCGAGACTCGTCTTCGGGCCACAGCTCCTTGTCGATTCGGCCGACGACCTCTCTCAGTCGACCGATGAAAGGTCCCACTTTGCCCAGGCGAATGTGCGCTCGGAGCATGTCTCGATTGGCGTCCTCGCCGAGTGGAACATTCGGAAGAATCGACCGCTCAACGTCAGCTGCTTCAGCCTCAGCGTCCATGCAAAAATCTGCAAAGACAGGACAAGCAAAAAGTAAGCGCAGAATGAAATACACAGTCAAGAAGCACTCGGAAAAACAAAACTTACCACTGAGAAGTGCAATCATCTTCCTTGCCCAGTCACTGACGTACTTCTGCTGCACCGCCTGTTCATCACCTGCATCTGTCCCATCAGCTCGGTTCTTTGTTTCCCCATTTTCTCCATTTCGGCCACCAATGCCTTGTTTGCGTCACGGGACTCCTCCAAGGACTTCTCTCGTTCAGCAAGAACACCCTTCAGACCAGCCAAGGCAAGCATTGCTGCATCCAGTTCCGCAGCAAACTGAATCTTTTCAGCCTTCATAGTGTTGTACGCTGATCCCATCTCGCAAGTCTTCTGCAAGTCAGCGCCAAGAGACGATCAGAGAAATTCAACAAGGACAACAATAAAAACTCGAAGTTCTTCAGACCCTTGCCGATGCAAGTAGTCGACAGCGGTCTCGGGGACTACACTGAGTGGGTTCACTAAGAGTGACCCCACTGGCATGAAGCTCAAACAGGTCCGCCCTATTGAGATACATAACAAAAAACAAGCCTATGAGGTTACTACTACCCGACTTGAGTAAAATTACTCTCGGGGACTCATCGAGTAGGTGCACTCGGAGTGCCCCCACCGGTAACATTCGAACAGATTAGTTTTGATCTAATCAAGTTAAAGAAAATGTATATAAAGACAACTGTCGGTGCAAGCACTCGACAGAAGTCTCGGGGACTACACCCACTGGGTTCACTAAGAGTGAACCCACTGCAAAATAATCATACTGTATCCGAGTACATTGCTTAAACACCCAGTGGGTTACAAGAGGAAAGTAAATACTTACTAGCCCACTTACTCGGATATCGTCCCGGAGTTCCAAGCTTCGCTTGTACACAGACGCGATGGAGTCATACGCTCTCTTGGCATCACCAGCCATCAACTCCCCCTGCACCATGGCCCCCTTAGCAGCTCCCACCTGATCTTCTGGGAGGCGCTGGGTGTCGTACTGGACGTTCGACGGACCTGGCACCACAAGAGACTCCTTGGGCATCCCAAGTCCTGCTCCAGTCGGTTCAGCAGCGATGAGCGCCGTTTCAGTCGACGGCATCGTCTCGGTTTGCGGCGCGTCCATGGCGGGAGTAGTAACAGACGGAACAACCTCAAGGACAGGCGCCGCAGCTTGCTCGGATCTCTTCTGGTCGTCATCATCCACATGAATCACCTCTGAAGGAAGCCCGACCAAACGATGTGAGACCACAGGAAAAAGGGCAAGATCAAAGATAGAATTCATGAAACAATAGTGTAAGCCCTCGGAGTCGCCACGACGTACCTTGCTGGGACGCGACAACGTTGTCCGTATCCATGGGATCGTCTTCTTGGCGCGGCGGAGAAGTGGCAGAGGTGGCAGCTCTGTCGAGTAAAATTCACTCGACCAATAAGCATGAGTTCAATCAAATACTGGAAGAAGATAGAAGAACAATGCACTTACGCTGAGGTGAAGGGAACGGTGACCCTCATCCACGGCAAACCTTCCGAGGCTTGGATCCACTCGGTTTGGCCATCTTAGAGGGCTGCCCTGCGGGCTCAGCAGCAGAGTCCCTGGTCCTCTTTGTGCTCCGAGCACTCGGAACCACGGGAGTGGCTGGCAAGGCACTCGGAACCACAGGAGCAGCTGGCGGGGCACTTGAGGCCGCTGGAGGAGCCGACGGAGCCACGGGTTCGTGACGGCGTTTAGTTCGAGGCTCTGGTGGTGGGGGTGGCGAGTTCTGTTCCTCATCTTCCTCCTCTTCTTCTTCAGACTCCTCCTCCGTCTCCCCACTGTCGGAGACGTACTCGATGCTCTCCACGCTGCCCTCCTGGCTACCTTCCTCTTCCTCGTCCGGATTCCCGTTCGAGACAGGAGAAAACCAGTTGGTCCACGCCTGCACGAGATACAGTCGACAACATCAGACGTCAGACAGTGATACAAGAAAAAGCGATAAATCTAAGACAATTCTGTGCAATCGACAAGTTATACTCACCTCATTCAGAGGAGGTTGTCCGCACGGAAGGGCTTCACTCGCCGGGCTCCTCTGGGGTAATCGCAGGCGCCTGTGATGTTGAGGACCCATGACGCCACAAGCTCCCCGGTCACGCACTCAGGGTTAGTTCGAGTGGAGTCCTCAGGCCCCGTATAGTGCCACATGGCGTGGTGTCGAGCTTGCAAAGGCTGGATACGCCGACCCAGAAAAATCTCCAGCAAATATATGCCATTGACCCCCTTTCGGACGACCTCTACCAGTGCATCAACCAGAGGCTGGATCTGGATCTTCTCCATCTTCGTGAGCGTAAGCTGCCTAGGCGGAGCCGGTCGGTCTAGGCTAAAAGGTGGTAGTCCAGTGGCGGCATTCGGGCAAGCAACGTCCTGGCAGTAGAACCAAGTCGACTGCCAGTTCCTGACGGATTCAGACAACTGAAGAGCGGGATAGTTACTTTTACTTTTCTTTTGGAAGCCTAAGCCTCCGCAGAGCTGGAGGAGGTGAGTTTTGTCATCCGACTGGCTAAGCCTTTTGATGGTTTGAGATTTAGAAGAGAAGATGTGCTTAAAGAGCCCCCAATGGGGAGGATAGCCGATAAAACACTCGCACAACACGACAAAGGTAGAGAGATGAGCTATTGCCTTGGGAGGAAAATGGTGGAGCTGCGCCCCGAAGTGGTTCACTATACCTCTGAAGAAGGGATGAGGAGGCAGAGAGAAGCCTCGGTACACGTGACTGAGCAGCAAGACGCGCTCCCCCTCCTGGGGCGTCGGCTCCGTCTCGCCCTCCACCGGCAGCCTCCGCGTCTTGTGCTCGATCATGCCTTGCTCCACTAGCTCCAGCATGTTCGCCACCGTCACCGTGGAGGGGAGGAAATCCCCCTGGATCCAACCCGCCGGCGGTGCTCGCTGCCGCCGCTGAGCAGGAGCCGCCTCTTTCCCCTTCTTCTTCCGCGCCTCGAGCTTGCTCGTCTGCCCCTTTGTCATGGTGGAGGCTGCAGATCCGCGGGGGAGAAGGAGAAGGAAGAAGCTTGAGATGCGCAGGAGGTGACGAGAGAAGCGGGGCAAGTGCGAGCTATCACGCGAGTGCAACAAAAAACCCTCGCTGTAGAGGTTTAAATAAGGTTCCGACTCGGTCACTAGCAGGTGGCCCCGAAATCTTATCCCCCAACCGGTTGCTGCGGTATTAGTGGAGGAGATGAAGGCGCGGAAATCGAGGTGGCAGATACTACTCGATTACGATGTCGTCATCCCCGCTGAGCGCGCGGCAACCGAAATTTGAGGATCCCAAAAAATCCGCCGCTGTCAGTTGACTGGTCACGTCAAAAGATTCCGCAGAAGCACTCGGTCCGTGATGGTTCGTTTCACGAATACATCCACTCGGATCACTGGTCAAGAGGATAAAATGGATCGAGGCAAACAACGCCAAAGCCGCATCCATACCAGTCGGATCCATACTCCAAGCATTGCTTCGTCGTTCCAACCCCAATCCATTCGGGGACTAATGATGGGGTTATAGCCCTAGGGTAGGGTCATAGGCCTGCCCTATGAGTCCTACCCAAGGACTACCCTTCATAAGGGATAAGGCCCTTAGTCAGTTCCGACTGAATTAAGGACTTCCCATCATCCAGTCGGTGACGATTCCTCCATCATCCAGTCGGAGATGAGCATTCGGAGCGTATCAAACTTACCGACTGGATTCCACTCTGTACATCGTAACCCCCCTGGAGGGCAACGATCATACATTTACATGTACCTTTATTAGCATTTAAGACATACGTTACCTGTAACGTAGGCATTTATTCGCCACTACTCCACCCCTGTGCACCGAACCGTTGTGAAGGGCAGCGCACTCTATATAAGCCACCCTTCCCCACTGGTGCAGGGGTTAGCAATTCACTGTGATCCATATTCCACTCGACAACAAGCCCCAAGAGCACTGAGACGTAGGGCATTTTCCTCCACCGTAGAGGGGCCTGAACTCATACAACCTCGCCGTAGCTAAGGCTCTGCCCATCCTTTCGTACCCTACAAATCTACTGTCAGACTTATACCCACGACAGCTGCTCTACGCCAGAGAGGGGAAACAACTACGGCGAGCTAATGCGCTGTTGCACTGCACAAGCCCGTGCACACCACATCGCGAACACACACACATATACAGGAACTGTCCTACTCATCTTCGATCAGAGAGACCAGCCTCGATCTCTCCTGCGCGCCTACCGGGTGGAAAGGAGGAAGGAGCTAGGTCTCACCGTGGGGAAGGAGTGGAGAGGGGGTCCGATCGAGGAGGAAGAAGCCTGGAGATGTACGAAGACAAACTAAAGAAGTCTTAGAGGTACTGTCGCCGCACCGAAGCAGGGAGGAAGTCCACCGGGGACACGCCGCCGACGTGGTCCTGCCCGTCGCTGTGGTCGCGCCCCGACCTCAACGACGGCGGGAATGGAACGCGGGGTCCTGCCCCGAGCCCCCGGACATGGCTGCCGGCGCCGGAGACGACGAGCGCGCGGTGGACGTCGGCGGTGCACTTCTCTCTCTCTCTGCTAGATGGATCTACATAGCTTACCTTGGGGAAGGAAGAGAGATAGGGGATATGGTGGCGGCGCAAAGGGGGGAAAACGAGGAACCCTAGGCCAAGGGGCACACACGCCGAGGGTTATAAGAGGCCTCGACATCCGTGAACCCTCTGCGTGCTCGCTCTCTCCTGCTGTCTGATGGAAAGCGTGCGCACGGGGAGATGCCGTCTGAAGAAGGAGAAGGAACGCGCGCCTGGGCTGCCGCGGGAAAGAAAGGAGGAATGGGCCACGCAGGGGGAGGAAGCCCACCAGTGGCGCCAAACAGAGAGAAAGAATTTCCTGGGGCCTTCTATTTAAATCACACCAGCAACTAAAAATTAAAGCACATGCTAACCTGTGATGCTAAAAAATAAAGCAAAGACACCCCTGGTCATAAGAAATTATGACATATTTTTAAAAAATAGAAAAGGAATTTTAGGAGCAAGTAAATATTTACAAAACAGTATTTAATCCACTGTTTTGTGAATATTTGTACCTCACAAACCAAGTTTCAAATCAGCAACTACATAACTTCACATCCACCACAAAATATACTAAATCATGGACATTTTTAAAACAGGGAAGGAACAAGTAATTCTTGGGCTTTGATATAAAAGAGAGGGGGGAATTTTGAAACCCTAGTGCAAACCACATAGTGCTAACTACTATCCAAGCACATCCACATCACTCCACTTAACACACACATCATCATCACATCACAACTCATGTCACCACACCTCCACATATGATCACAAGGCAACAGACACAAAGCAAGGATGAAATGATAGTGATGCATGCATGCAAAGGAACACAAAGCAAGGTGACACATGAAATCATAACACATAGAATAGCTCTCATATCAATGACAAGGTTGGACCCACATAGAGAAGGTTCCAAACAGGAAAGATACACTCTTGGGGCATTACAAACTCTCCCACACTACAAAAAGATCTCGCCCCGAGATCTAAGACTAAAAGAACTCCGGAAATTCAGAAGGTGATCCTCGCGTTCCCAAGTAGCCTCTTTATCGAAATGGTGTGACCACTGCACTTTGAGAAATTTGACAGTCTTGTTGCGGGTCTTGCACTCCGTCTCCTCGAGAACCGCAACTGGATGCTCACGATAAGATAGGTCGGGTTGAAGGTCGATGTCTTGAAGATGAAAAGTGTGTTGAGGAGTCTTGAAGCATCTCCGGAGCTGAGAGACATGGAACACGTCATGCACATTTGCAAAGTTTGACGGGAGCTCGAGCTGGTACGCAAGGTCGCTTCTCTTGCCAACAACTCTGAACGGACCAACGAAACGAGGCGCAAGCTTGCCTTTGATGCCAAAGCGTTGTGTACCCTTCATAGGCGACACCTTGAGATAGACGAAGTCGTCAAGCTCATAAGACATGTCACGATGCTTGCTATCATAATAGCTCTTCTGACGGGACTGAGCTGCTCTGAGGTTGTCCCGAATGACTCGACACATCTCTTCAGCTTTTTCTATCAAGTCATTCCCAAGAAGTCATTCCCAAGAATCTGACGCTCGCCGGTCTCGAACTAGTTGAGTGGGGTACGACACTTCCTGCCATAGAGAATTTCAAACGGAGCTTTCCTAGAACTAGCTTGATAACTGTTGTTAGACGAGAACTCAGCGAAAGGCAGGCAATCCTCCCACTTCATGCCAAAAGAGATAACACAGGCTCTCAGCATACCCTCAAGAACTTGATTGACTGGCTCCACTTGACCACTAGTTTGAGGATGAAAAGCTGTGCTGAAGCGTATCTTCGTGCCCATCGCAGATTGAAAAGAGTCCCAGAACTTGGAAGTGAAGATACTTCCGCGATCCGAGGAAATCATCACAGGCACGCCGTGCAAAGACACTATCCTAGAGGTGTACAACTCTGCAAGCTGAGTTGCCGAAATGGATTCCTTGACTGGAAGAAAATGAGCCACTTTACTCAACTTGTCAATGACGACGAAGATGGCATCATTACCCTTCTTGGACTTCGGAAACCTGGTGACAAAATCCATCTCAATGTGGTCGAACTTCCACTCGGGAATGGGCAAAGGATGCAAAAGACCTGCTGGACGTTGCTGCTCTGCTTTCACCCTTCGACATACATCACATTCATTTACAAACTGAGCAATCTCACGCTTCATGCGAGTCCACCAGAAGGTCTGTTTCAAGTCTTGATACATCTTGGAGCTTCCCGGATGTATAGAGAGCAAAGAGTTATGAGCTTCTTCCATGATTACCTTTCTGAGATCACCTTTCGGAACGACAAGACAATCCTCAAAGAACAACGTGTCTCTAACATCAACACTGAAGCACTTATATTTGGGAAGACCCTTTGCCACACCAATCTTGACTTTCTTCACCATTGCATCAAGAAGCTGTGTTGCTCGGACCTGATCTTCCAAGGTAGGAGAGATCTGAACATTTGCAAGAAATCCCTGAGGTACTAACTGAAGGTTGAGCTTTCTGAAAGACTCGCAAAGGTCAGGCTGAAGAGGTTTCAGAATGAGACTGTTGCAGTAAGCCTTCCTGCTCAAAGCATCTGCCACGAAATTAGATTTGCCTGGCGTGTACTCAACACTCGGATTAAAATCTTGGAGCATTTCCACCCAACGAGTTTGCCGGAGATTCAGGTTAGGCTGGGTGAAGATGTACTTGAGACTCTTGTGATCGGTGAACACTTCAACCATTTGTTCCAACAAGAGGTGTCTCCAAGTCATCAGAGCGTGTACCACAACTGCTAGCTCAAGATCATGCACAGGATAATTCTTCTCCGCTGGCTTCAACTGCCTGGAGGTATAAGCAACCACTTTCTTCTCTTGCATCAGAACTGCACCAAGACCCTGAAAAGAGGCGTCGCAGAACACCTAGTAAGGCTTGGAATCATCCGGAGGAACCAAGACTGGAGTAGAGGTGAGCTTTTCTTTGAGTGTGTCGAAGGCCAACTGACACTCTGGAGTCCAAGCATACTTCACACCCTTCTGAAGAAGACTTGAGACCGACTTAGCAATCTTGGAGAAGTTCTCAACGAACCTTCTGCAATAGCTTGCGAGCCCGAGAAAGCTTCAAAGCTGCTTCACATTCTGTGGAGGCTCCCATTCAACAATGGCCTGCACCTTCGACGGATCAACTTTGATGCCCTCGGCAGAGATGATGTGACCAAGATAGACCACCTCTTTCAACCAGAACTCACACTTGGAAAACTTGGCATACAATTTGTACTCCCTTAGCTTATCAAGCACAAATCTGAGATGTTCTTCATGTTCTTCCTCAGTTTTAGAAAATACCAGAATGTCGTCGAGATATAGCAAGACGAAGTCATTCTTGAATAGAGAGAATATGTAGTTCATCAATCGACAAAATGTCGGAGGAGCATTTGCCAGACCAAAAGACATGACCGTATACTCATACGAGCCAAAACTAGTCCTGAAAGCAGTCTTCGGAATATCCTCTTCGCGAATGCGAATTTGATGATAGCCCATTCTGAGATCGAGCTTGGAGAAGATCTTAGCCCCTTTCAACTGTTCGAACAACTCAGTTATGTTCGGAAGTGGATACTTGTTCCTGACTGTCTTCTTGTTCAATGGACGGTAATCAACACACAACCGGTCCGTGCCATCCTTCTTCTTGACAAACAGAACTCCACAGCCCCACGGAGACGAGCTCGGTCTGATCAAGCCCAAACGCTCCTGCTCATCGAGTTGCCTCTTAAGTTCCTTCAACTCTTTTGGACCCAATTTGTATGGCTGTTTGCACACATGCTCAGTATCTGGTTCAAGCTCAATGAAAAATTCAACTTCTCGGTGCGGAGGCATTCCTGGTAGCTCTTCTGGAAACACATCTTCATATTCACAGACCACTTGGACTTGCGAAATAGGATTAATCTCACCCTTTTCATTCAATGAGAACAGACGGATTGTATCATCGTGCGTCGCGAATATAATTACGTCCTCCGAAGACTGAGTAAGCTTCACTTCTTTAGCTTCACAATCAATTGATGCCTTGTTCATGGCCAACCAGTCCATACCAAGGATCAAGTCAATGTCGGAATTGCCCAAGACAATAGGAGACGCCAGAAAAGAATAACTGCCTATCTTGACAGAGACATCACGAACCACTTTGTTGGCGCTCATAAGAGTACCGGGTGACACCACACGCAATGCCTTCTTCAAATACTCAGAATCAAAATCATGCTCGGCAAAGAACATTCTAGACATGAACGAATGAGAAGAACCAGAATCAAACAAAACTTTAGCAGGAATATCATTAATGAGGAGGTTACCCATGATCACATCTGACGAGTTTTCTGCCTCAGCCGCATTCACCATGTTGACTCGAGCAGACCTGGGGTTGAACTTCACGAGAGCATTGCTTGGAGGTTTTCCTGGAGGAGGAGGCGACACACGGAGCTGAGAAGGGCACTTGTTGGCATAGTGACCCTTCTGCCCACACTTGTGACAAGTAACATCTGCTAGCTGATGGTACTGTGTCTGAGGAGGCCCTTGCTTCTGCTGCTGGAATCTCTGCTGGAAAGCTGGGTTGGGTGGGTGGGAAGATGATGGGGAACGTCGCATGGGAAACAAAAATTTTCCTACGCGCACGAAGACCTATCATGGTGATGTCCATCTACGAGAGGGGATGAGTGATCTACGTACCCTTGTAGATTGTACAGCAGAAGCGTTAGTGAACGCGGTTGATGTAGTGGAACGTCCTCACGTCCCTCGATCCGCCCCGCGAACAATCCCGCGATCAGTCCCACGATCTAGTACCGAACGGACGGCACCTCCGCGTTCAGCACACGTACAGCTCGACGATGATCTCGGCCTTCTTGATCCAGCAAGAGAGACGGAAAGGTAGAAGAGTTCTCCGGCAGCGTGACGGTGCTCCGGAGGTTGGTGATGACCTTGTCTCAGCAGGGCTCCGCCCGAGCTCCGCAGAAACGCGATCTAGAGGAAAAACCGTGGAGGTATGTGGTCGGGCTGCCGTGGAAAAGTCGTCTCAAATCAGCCCTAAAACCTCCGTATATATAGGTGGGAGAGGGGGGGGGACCTTGCCTTGGGGCTCAAGGAGCCCCAAGGGGGTCGGCCGAGTCCAAGGGGGGAGGACTCCCCCCCAAACCGAGTTGGACTTGGTTTGGTGGGAGGGAGTCCCCCTTCCTTCCCACCTCCTCCTTTTTTTTTCCTTTTCTCTTGATTTTCTCTTCTTGGCACATAGAGCCCTTTTGGGCTGTCCCACCAGCCTACTAAGGGCTGGTGTGCCACCCTCAGGGCCTATGGGCTTCCCCGGGGTGGGTTGCCCCCCGGTGAACTCCCGGAACCCATTCGTCATTCCCGGTACATTCCCGGTAACTCCGAAAACCTTCCGGTAATCAAATGAGGTCATCCTATATATCAATCTTCGTTTCCGGACTATTCCGGAAACCCTCGTGACGTCCGTGATCTCATCCGGGACTCCGAACAACATTCGGTAACCAACCATATAACTCAAATACGCATAAAACAACGTCGAACCTTAAGTGTGCAGACCCTGCGAGTTCGAGAACTATGTAGACATGACCCGAGAGACTCCTCGGTCAATATCCAATAACGGGACCTGGATGCCCATATTGGATCCTACATATTCTACGAAGATCTTATCGTTTGAACCTCAGTGCCAAGGATTCATATAATCCCGTATGTCATTCCCTTTGTCCTTCGGTATGTTACTTGCCCGAGATTCGATCGTCAGTATCCGTATACCTATTTCAATCTCGTTTACCGGCAAGTCTCTTTACTCGTTCCGTAATACAAGATCCCGCAACTTACACTAAGTTACATTGCTTGCAAGGCTTGTGTGTGATGTTGTATTACCGAGTGGGCCCCGAGATACCTCTCCGTTCACACGGAGTGACAAATCCCAGTCTTGATCCATACTAACTCAACTAACACCTTCGGAGATACATGTAGAGCATCTTTATAGTCACCCAGTTACGTTGCGACGTTTGATACACACAAAGCATTCCTCCGGTGTCAGTGAGTTATATGATCTCATGGTCATAGGAATAAATACTTGACACGCAGAAAACAGTAGCAACAAAATGACACGATCAACATGCTACGTCTATTAGTTTGGGTCTAGTCCATCACGTGATTCTCCTAATGACGTGATCCAGTTATCAAGCAACAACACCTTGTTCATAATCAGAAGACACTGACTATCTTTGATCAACTGGCTAGCCAACTAGAGGCTTGCTAGGGACGGTGTTTTGTCTATGTATCCACACATGTAAATGAGCCTTCATTCAATACAATTATAGCATGGATAATAAACGATTATCTTGATACAACAATTATAATAATAACTATATTTATTATTGCCTCTAGGCCATAATTCCAACAGTCTCCCACTTGCACTAGAGTCAATAATCTAGCCCTCACATCACCATGTGAATTACATTGTAATAAATCTAACACCCATACAGTTCTGGTGTTGATCATGTTTTGGCCGTGGAAGAGGTTTAGTCAGCGGGTCCGCTACATTCAGATCCGTGTGCACTTTGCATATATTCATGTCCTCTCCCTCGACGTAGTCGCGGATGAGGTTGAAGCATCGTTTGATGTATCTGGTCTTCTTGTGAAACCGCGGTTCCTTTGCTAAGGCAATGGCACCAGTGTTGTCACAGAAGAAGGTTATTGGATTCAGTGCGCTTGGCACCACTCCAAGATCCGTGATGAACTGCTTCATCCAGACACCCTCCTTAGCCGCCTCCGAGGCAGCCATGTACTCCGCTTCACATGTAGAATCTGCTACGACGCTTTGCTTGGAACTGCACCAGCTTACTACACCCCCATTAAGAATAAATACGTATCCGGTTTGCGACTTAGAGTCGTCCGGATCTGTGTCAAAGCTTGCATCGACGTAACCTTTTACGGCGAGCTCTTCGTCACCTCCATACACGAGAAACATCTCCTTAGTCCTTTTCAGGTACTTCAGGATATTCTTGACCGTTGTCCAGTGATCCACTCCTGGATTACTCTGGAACCTACCTGCCATACTTATGGCGAGGCTAACATCCGGTCTAGTGCACAGCATCGCATACATGATAGAACCTATGGCTGAAGCATAGGGGACGGAGCGCATATGCTCTCTATCTTCATCAGTTGCTGGGCACTGAGTCTTACTCAATCTCGTACCTTGTAGAACTGGTAAGAACCCTTTCTTGGACTGTTCCATTTTGAACCTCTTCAAAACTTTATCAAGGTATGTGCTTTGTGAAAGTCCTATCAGGCGTTTTGATCTATCCCTATAGATCTTAATGCCTAGAATGTAAGCAGCTTCTCCTAGGTCCTTCATAGAGAAACTTTTATTCAAGTAATCCTTTATGCTCCCAAAAAAACTCTACGTTGTTTCCAATCAGTAATATGTCATACACATCTAATATTAGAAACGCCACAGAGCTCCCACTCACTTTCTTGTAAATACAAGATTCTCCAACCACTTGTATAAACCCAAATGCTTTGATCACCTCATCAAAGCGTTTGTTCCAACTCCGAGATGCTTGCACCAGTCCATAAATGGATCGCTGGAGCTTGCACACCTTGTTAGCATTCTTAGGATCGACAAAACCTTCGGGTTGTATCATATACAACTCTTCCTTAAGGAAACCGTTAAGGAACGCCGTTTTGACATCCATCTGCCAGATTTCATAATTTAAAAATGCAGCTATTGCTAACATGATTCTGACGGACTTAAGCATCGCTACGGGTGAGAAAGTCTCATCGTAGTCAACTCCTTGAACTTGTGAAAAACCCTTTGCCACAAGTCGAGCTTTATAAACGGTCACATTACCGTCAGCGTCCGTCTTCCTCTTAAAGATCCATTTGTTCTGAATGGCCTTGAGGCCCTCAGGCAGTACCTCCAAAGTCCACACTTTGTTCTCATACATGGATCCTATCTCGGACTTCATGGCTTCCAGCCATTTGTTGGAATCTGGGCCCACCATTGCTTCTTCATAATTCGCAGGTTCATTGTTGTCTAACAACATGATTGATAAGACGGGATTACCGTACCACTCTGGAGCAGCACGTGGTCTCGTCGACCTGCGTGGTTCGACAGAAACTTGAACTGGAGTTTCATGATCATCATCATTAACTTCCTCCTCAACCGGCGTCGCAATGACAAAGGTTTCCCCTTGCCCTGCGCCACCATCCAAAGGGATGAGAGGTTCGACAACCTCGTCAAGTTCTATCTTCCTCCCACTCAATTCTCTCGAGAGAAACTCCTTCTCGAGAAAAGCTCCGTTTTTAGCAACAAACACTTTGCCCTCGGATTTGAGATAGAAGGTGTACCCAACTGTCTCTTTTGGGTAACCTATGAAGACGCACTTTTCCGCTTTGGGTTCCAGCTTTTCAGGCTGAAGCTTTTTGACATAAGCATCACATCCCCAAACTTTTAGAAACGACAACTTTGGCCTTTTGCCATACCACAGTTCGTATGGTGTCGTCTCAACGGATTTTGATGGTGCCCTATTTAAAGTGAATGCAGCTGTTTCTAATGCATAGCCCCAAAATGATAACGGTAAATCAGTAAGAGAGATCATAGATCGCACCATCTCTAATAGAGTACGATTACGATGTTCGGACACACCATTACGCTGTGGTGTTCCAGGCGGTGTTAACTGTGAAACAATTCCACATTGTCTTAAGTGAGCACCAAACTCGAAACTCAGATATTCACCCCCACGATCAGACCGCGGGAACTTGATCTTCTTGTTACGATTATTTTCCACTTCACTCTGAAATTGCTTGAACTTTTCAAATGTTTCAGACTTGTGCTTCATCAACTAGACATAACCATATCTACTTAAATCGTCAGTGAAGGTGAGAAAATAACGATATCCGCCGCGTGCCTCCACGCTCATCGGACCACACACATCGGTATGTATGATTTCCAACAAGTCACTTGCACGCTCCAGTGTTCCTGAGAACGGAGTCTTAGTCATCTTGCCCATGAGGCATGGTTCGCACGTGTCAAGTGAATCAAAGTCAAGTGACTCCAAAAGTCCATCAGCATGGAGTTTCTTCATGCGCTTTACACCAATATGACCTAAGCGGCAGTGCCACAAAAATATGGCGCTATCATTGTTAAATCTAACTCTTTTGGTCTCAATGTTATGTATATGCGTATCGCTATCAAGATTCAATATGAACAATCCTCTCACATTCGGTGCATGACCATAAAAGATGTTACTCATAGAAATAGAACAACAATTATTCTCTGACTTAAAAGAGTAACCGTCTCGCAATAAACAAGATCCAGATATAATGTTCATGCTCAACGCAGGCACTAAATAACAATGATTTAAGTTCATCACTAATCCTGACGGTAACTGAAGTGACACTGTGCCGACGGCGATTGCATCAACCTTGGAACCATTTCCTACGCGCATCGTCACTTCATCTTTCGCCAGCCTTCGCCTATTCCGCAGTTCCTGTTTCGAGTTGCAAATATGAGCAACAGAACCGGTATTGAATACCCAGGCACTACTATGAGAGCCGGTTAAGTACACATCAATAACATGTATATCAAATATACCTGATTTTTCTTTGCCCGCCTTCTTATCTGCTAGATACTTGGGGCAATTGCGCTTCCAGTGACCCATACCCTTGCAATAGTAACACTCCGTTTCCGGCTTAGGTCCAGCTTTGGGTTTCTTCGTCGGATTGGCAACAGGCTTGCCGCTCTTCTTCGAATTGCCCTTCTTGCCTTTGCCGTTTCTCTTGAAACTAGTGGTCTTATTCACCATCAACACTTGATGCTCTTTACGGAGTTCAGACTCTGCGACTTTCAGCATCGCAAACAACTCGCCGGGAGACTTGTTCATCCCTTGCATGTTGTAGTTCAACACAAAGCCTTTATAGCTTGGCGGCAGTGATTGAAGGATTCTGTCAGTGATAGCTTCTTGCGGGAGTTCAATCCCCAGCTCAGCTAGACGGTTTGAGTACCCAGACATTTTGAGCACATGTTCACTGACAGATGAGTTTTCCTCCATCTTGCAAGCATAGGATTTATCGGAGGTCTCATACCTCTCGATCCGGGCGTTCTTCTGAAAGATAAACTCCAACTCCTGGAACATCTCAAATGCTCCATGACGCTCAAAGCGACGTTGAAGTCCCGGTTCTAAGCCATACAAGACTGCACATTGAACTATCGAGTAGTCCTCCTTACGTTCTAACCAAGCGTTCTTAACATCCTGATCAGCCGTAGCGGGTGGTTCATCTCCTAATGCAGCATTAAGGACATAATCCTTCTTCCCAGCTTGTAAGATTAGCTTAAGATTACGAGCCCAGTCTACAAAGTTGCTTCCATCATCTTTCAACTTAGCTTTCTCTAGGAACGTATTAAAATTCAGGATGACTGTCGCGTGAGCCATGATCTACAACACAAATATATTCAAAGTGGACTTAGAATATGTTCAAGATAATTAGAGTTTAACTTTAATCAAAATTATACGCTAAACTCCCACTCAAAAAGTACATCCCTCTTAGTCATTTGAGTGGTTCATGATCCACTTACACTAGCTCAAGTCCGATCATCACGTGAGTTGAGTATAGTTTCAGTGGTAAGCATCCCTATGCTAATCATATCATCTATATGATTCATGATCGACCTTTCGGTCTCATGTGTTCCGAGGCCATGTCTGCACATGCTAGGCTCGTCAAGCTTAACCCGAGTGTTCCGCGTGCGCAACTGTTTTGCACCCGTTGTATGTGAACGTTGAGTCTATCACACCCGATCATCACGTGGTGTCTCGAAACGACGAACTGTAGCAATGGTGCACAGTCGGGGAGAACACAATTTCGTCTTGAAATTTTAGTGAGAGATCACCTCATAATGGTACCGTCGTTCTAAGCAAAATAAGGTGCATAAAAGGATTAACATCACATGCAATTCATAAGTGACATGATATGGCCATCATCATGTGCTTCTTGATCTCCATCACGAAAGCACCGACACGATCTTCTTGTCACCGGCGCCATACCATGATCTCCATCAACGTGTTGCCATCGGGGTTGTCGTGCTACTCATGCTATTACTACTAAATCTACATCCTAGCAAAATAGTAAACGCATCTCCAAGAACAAACATTAGTATAAAGACAACCCTATGGCTCCTGCCGGTTGCCGTACCATCGACGTGCAAGTCGATATTTCTATTACAACATGATCATCTCATACATCCAATATATCACATCACATCGTTGGCCATATCACATCACAATCATACCCTGCAAAAACAAGTTAGACGTCCTCTAATTTTGTTGTTGCATGTTTTACGTGGTGACCAAGGGTATCTAGTAGGATCGCATCTTACTTACGCAAACACCACAACGGAGATATATGAGTTGCTATTTAACCTCATCCAAGGACCTCCTCGGTCAAATCCGATTCAACTAAAGTTGGACAAACCGACACTTGCCAGTCATCTTTGAGCAACGGAGTTACTCGTAACGATGAAACCAGTCTCTCGTAAGCGTACGAGTAATGTCGGTCCAAGCCGCTTCAATCCAACAATACCGCAGAATCAAGAAAAGACTAAGGAGGGCAGCAAAACGCACATCACCGCCCACAAAAACTTTTTTGTTCTACTCGAGAAGACATCTACGCATGAACCTAGCTCATGATGCCACTGATGGGGAACGTCGCATGGGAAACAAAATTTTTCCTACGCGCACGAAGACCTATCATGGTGATGTCCATCTACGAGAGGGGATGAGTGATCTACGTACCCTTGTAGATCGTACAGCAGAAGCGTTAGTGAACGCGGTTGATGTAGTGGAACGTCCTCACGTCCCTCGATCCGCCCCGCGAACAATCCCGCGATCAGTCCCACGATCTAGTACCGAACGGACGGCACCTCCGCGTTCAGCACACGTACAGCTCGACGATGATCTCGGCCTTCTTGATCCAGCAAGAGAGACGGAGAGGTAGAAGAGTTCTCCGGCAGCGTGACGGCGCTCCGGAGGTTGGTGATGACCTTGTCTCAGCAGGGCTCCGCCCGAGCTCCGCAGAAACGCGATCTAGAGGAAAAACCGTGGAGGTATGTGGTCGGGCTGCCGTGGAAAAGTCGTCTCAAATCAGCCCTAAAACCTCCGTATATATAGGTGGGAGAGGGGGGGACCTTGCCTTGGGGCTCAAGGAGCCCCAAGGGGGTCGGCCGAGTCCAAGGGGGGAGGACTCCCCCCCCCAAACCGAGTTGGACTTGGTTTGGTGGGAGGGAGTCCCCCTTCCTTCCCACCTCCTCCTTTTTTTTCCTTTTCTCTTGATTTTCTCTTCTTGGCGCATAGAGCCCTTTTGGGCTATCCCACCATCCCACTAAGGGCTGGTGTGCCACCCTCAAGGCCTATGGGCTTCCCCGGGGTGGGTTGCCCCCCCCGGTGAACTCCCGGAACCCATTCGTCATTCCCGGTACATTCCCGGTAACTCCGAAAACCTTCCGGTAATCAAATGAGGTCATCCTATATATCAATCTTCGTTTCCGGACTATTCCGGAAACCCTCGTGATGTCCGTGATCTCATCCGGGAGTCTGAACAACATTCGGTAACCAACCTATAACTCAAATACGCATAAAACAACGTCGAACCTTAAGTGTGCAGACCCTGCGGGTTCGAGAACTATGTAGACATGACCCTAGAGACTCCTCGATCAATATCCAATAGCGGGACCTGGATGCCCATATTGGATCCTACATATTCTACGAAGATCTTATCGTTTGAACCTCAGTGCCAAGGATTCATATAGTCCCGTATGTCATTCCCTTTGTCCTTCGGTATGTTACTTGCCCGAGATTCGATCGTCAGTATCCGTATACCTATTTCAATCTCGTTTACCGGCAAGTCTCTTTACTCGTTCCGTAATACAAGATCCCGCAACTTACACTAAGTTACATTGCTTGCAAGGCTTGTGTGTGATGTTGTATTACCGAGTGGGCCCCGAGATACCTCTCCGTTCACACGGAGTGACAAATCCCAGTCTTGATCCATACTAACTCAACTAACACCTTCGGAGATACCTGTAGAGCATCTTTATAGTCACCCAGTTACGTTGCGACGTTTGATACACACAAAGCATTCCTCCGGTGTCAGTGAGTTATATGATCTCATGGTCATAGGAATAAATACTTGACACGCAGAAAACAGTAGCAACAAAATGACACGATCAACATGCTACGTCTATTAGTTTGGGTCTAGTCCATCACGTGATTCTCCTAATGACGTGATCCAGTTATCAAGCAACAACACCTTGTTCATAATCAGAAGACACTGACTATCTTTTATCAACTGGCTAGCCAACTAGAGGCTTGCTAGGGACGGTGTTTTGTCTATGTATCCACACATGTAAATGAGCCTTCATTCAATACAATTATAGCATGGATAATAAATGATTATCTTGATACAGGAATTATAATAATAACTATATTTATTATTACCTCTAGGGCATAATACCAACAGAAGAACCACGACCACCAGAATGCTTGAACTGCTGCGTGTGCCGAGGAGGAGGAGGAGACACCCAAAACTTCTGTTGCTTCTGAACCACCTGAGTAGAAGGCGAGCTGGAATCTCTAAAGCGCTTCTTAGAATTCTCCACCCTGAGCAAAGCTGCCTCAGCCCCAAGAGCTAAGTTGTAGAACTTATCGAACTCCTCAGGATCGTGCAAAGCAAGAGCTAACTGCAAATCTTCTTTCAAGCCACCTTTGAACTGATAAATCTTGCTCTTATGATCAGGGATATCCTGCAAGGCGTATCGGGCTAGCTCGTGGAACTCGACGTTGTACTTGTACATGGAGTTACCACCTCGCTTCAAGCGCCTGAACTTCTCACGCATTTCCTCAACGAAGCTGGACGGAATGTAGTGGGATCTGAAATCACGGCAGAACTCATCCCAAGTGATCACTCTAGCACCTCTAGAATCCTTCAACTGTTTCCACCAGATAGATGCTTGCCCCTTCAGCTGGAATGTAGCAAACTTAACGAAATCCTCAGGACGAACATTGTTGCATTCAAAATGCTTGTTCGTGTCACGGATCCAATCCTCAACATCAAACGGCTGGTCACAGGAAGTGAAAGTCTTCGGCTCATTTGATAGGAAGTGACTCAGATTAGCAAACTGATGGCCCCCATGCTGGAAATTGCCTTGCTGCTGATTAGCCCTCTCTTGCAACAACTGTAGCAGCATCTGAGTGTTTGCATTTGTAGCAGCCATCACCGCTTGCCAAGCCTGAGCAGGAGGAGGCGGCGACGGAGGAGAAATCTCCGGAGGAGGAGGTGGTGGCGGCACATCCTCACGCCCTGGATTATGGCGAGTTGGTGGAACCATCTTGAAGACGGACAACACATTAGCCCACAGAATAAATTGAAGGTATAGCTGAATCAAAATGGCAGGAATATCTGGACAAGAATATAGCACTTGCACTTGAACAAAATAGTAAGAATGCTTCCTCAAAGTGACGGTCGACAAAATTCTGATTAAGACCACCTGCAAACAAGTATGAGCTAGAACTGCTCAGAACAAACGTATGATCGAGATTTCATCCGATATCTTTGTGGATAAGATGGCACGAGCTCGAATTTACAGTAGCTATCCCGTGCAAGGTAGTGCACACGACTTACGAAGTATCCCCGAGTCGTGGCGACCTACAAGGACTCTTTAAGACACAACGAGAACCGCTGTAAGACGACCATGAACAAACACACCCACTGAATATCGAATCCCAACCTCACATCATGCATCTGTAGGAAGATTGTCCTATAAGTTACTACTTGATATCCCACCTATGAATTCCCGAAATATCTGGTCACGCAATCTGGTACACGGATACAAGAAGTAATATTCACACAACTCCTATACTAACCCGTCCACTGTATCACATCTGTCAACACATAACCAGAATCTCGGGCCTTCATCTACAACAGACCCTCGTGATCACAACGATACAAAGTATGGCAGTACTCCCGAACAATCTGCACCAGTACTAGGGACATCGGGGTTATCTCGCCACTACTAGTATTGAAGCAATAACGAACATCCTTCGTTCTTAGATACTCCGAAATCTGAATGATGGCGATGTGCGCAAGAATCCCCTGGAGCTCAACTCCCCGGAAGAAATCAAGGCAGACAGGAGGCACCAAGACAGAACTCCGTCACATCGAAATCATATAGATTTCACAAATACCCGCGTGATCCTAATTTTTTTTTGAGCAAGAAGAGGAGTAGAATTAAGATCCCCTAAGTTGGGAACCTCACCAGAGCATGGAAGAGGACAAAAAAGAATCCTAATCTCCGATATAACTAAGACTCAAAACATTTTACTAGACTCGACTCGGCCAAGTACGATCACACAAAGGCTCCTATGGTCGTATGGCTCTGATACCAACTTGTAACGACTAAGATGCGGTCCTTTCCGGTTTAGGGGAACGAGGCCCCAAAGAAGAAAGAAGCGCATCTAAGCGTTTCGCAAGCACGGTAACATAGCACATACATAAGAATAAATGACAATTAGGGATTCAACTGCCACCTCATAAATAATATCAGAGTTACATTATGCATCCAAACAAGGTAGTTCCGCTACGGACTACAAAACATGAGAAATGACTATGCTACCCTGCATGCTTGCCCACGATCACGACCATGCCTCAGTCTTCTAGATAGTTCACGTACAGGCGGTCGTTCTCCTCATCGTACTACCACACCAGTTGCGTGCCGTCGGGATCACCTATCTCGGGGGTACCTGAACCTGTTGGTGTTTTGAAGGAACCTGTGAGCCACGGGGACTCAGCAATCTATGACCTTGGTGCCAGAACTAGTCAAGTTATTAGTAAGGAAGGTGGAGTGTTTAGGTTGCAACATCCCAAGCATTCATGGTGGCTACCTTACGTAGAACAAGTATTGAAGGTGGTCTATACTAGCGGTCGTTAACTAGCTGATCAATAAGTGATCCTGAACACCTACTTACGTCAATCATAACCCCACCATGTTCCCGATCGAAGAGAGGTCTTCGAAGGGGACAATCACGGTTACGCACACAGTTGGCAATTTTTATTAGATTAGGTTCAAGTTATCTATTACTGGATGTTAACAAATATTCCAAGTTGCCACATAACCGCGGGCACGGCTCTCCGAAAGATTAAACCCTGCAGGGGTGCTCCAACTAGTCCATCACAAACGGTCAAGGGCCGCAAAGTAATCCTCTATCACGAATCTTGTGATCTCGTCGGATTCCTTAGAGAAAAACCTCAACTCTGGGGAGAACCAAAGCTTCACCGGTATTCCTATACGCAAGATATATCGCTAAGGTAAGACAAGACTAGCAGGACCTCCCGTCGTGTCAAGGACCCCGATAAGAGCCGCGTATCTCAGTCTCAGGACACGATGGATGAGCGACGCGTACCGTGTCTTGATAGAAATCTCTCAAGTTGCCCTGAGTTGGCCCCGCACAATGCTCTAGTTTGGACCAACATTCATGAGCAACACTGGCCCGGGTTGTTGATTAAAATTCCTCGGGGAGGCCATTCCCTATGCAGATTATTATTAAATGATTAGCAAATTAACACCAAGGTTGGGTCCTGTCGGACAAGTCTTAACACTACGCGATTTATCAAGGGGGTCCCCATAACAACCCCAAACGTGTTAGGAGCGATCAGTTATGGAATCAAACACTGGTAGCCGGTAACTATGGCGGAAATAATGGAACAAAACACCCGGCAAAAGGCTAGGCCTTCCGTTATTTACAAAGTATATAGTTGCATTAATTAAATAACAGAATAATATAATGATATCAAACTCATGTTATCACATGAGACAAGCACCTGCAACTAGCAATGCTAACATTAGTAGCTGAGCAAAGCCTACTTAGCCATTCAAGATTTGCTAGGAAGGGATAAGTGTTTGGGTTTCATGGCAATTCAGGAGGCAATTATTACAGTGGTAGGCAGCGAGCATATGACGGAAGAAACGTAATCTAGCATAACAAGTCTAGAGATGGAATCAAGGTCATATCATCTTGCCTGTGATGTCCTCAACTTGGAAATGCTCTTGTTCGTCCTGCACGTACTCTCCCGGATCCACGTACTCGTTCTCCGATCCCGGTGCTACCCAACATAAAAATAGCATCCAATGAACAACAACATAACAAGATGCAACAAGCACATGATACATGAGATGAAAATGAACATGCATCTCTATCCTAGCTACTAGCACAAGCATGAGAAGAAGATATAAGTTCCTGGACAGAACTACACTCTAAGCTATCTTGACATGCATGAGGATGTCGTGAACAGATGCGTCACGCGAAAACGATGCAAAACCATATAAAGAACGTTACAACGGAGCTACGAATCAAACGGAAGCAATGAAATAAGAATTAGAGTCCTACGTGTCAAATCCATCACAACCCACACTAATGGCATACTTCTGGTATTCCCAGGTTGCCAGGACATAAAACAAACAAACATGGATGGGGTGGTGCAAGGAATATCACCACGCCATCATCTATGCACTCACAAGCATCAAAACATCAAAACTATACAATCTTCCATAAACAACATCATAGCAGTTTGAGGGCTACATGCAAAGCACCTACAACCACCCAAATATGCCAAATAAGATATGTGGCAGTAGCTATTCAAAAGTTCTACATGCACACGCAAAAAAGATAATGCAAAGGACTTTCACACAGAAAGTTACACAGCTGCTAACTTGGACAAAATATCAGTTTTTAGGGACTTAGTTAAAATTCCAGATTCTCACTAGCTGTTTATGGTCTGAAGCATTTTGACAGCACCCAAAACAATATCTACAGGACTCCAAATGGAATGAAAATTGACAGAGTGCTAGACAAACACAAAAGCTACAACTTTCCAGTTGATAGCAAAGGCTGATTCCCAACACATGGACCTCTACAAGCACAACAAGAGGAGAAGAAAATATAAGCACATTCTCACACTTAGTGAAAATCACAAATTTTCACTAAACTGGAATTTCAGCCACATGCCTACTTTGACTAGGCACAACTTGCACACATGAACTCCTAAGCATGAAACATAAACAACATGTGGTAGAGGGGTTCACCCTCTACTGCCACAACAAAGAATCAACCTCTTGGGCTCATCACATCACATGGAACCAAGATCTAAACATGGAAGAAAACTGAAATATGTCATTCCCAGAAAGTGTTCCAAAGGCAAAACTGATTCCACCAATGGATTCCTGGGATGATTCTACCCCAAAAACATATATAATACCTATGTACTTGCATAGAACAAATGGGCACAAACTTGAAAAGAAAATCTACATGGAATCACATAGAGTGAATAGTGCATCATCGCATGTGCTTCCACTAGCTCATCACTTGATCATGCTCTTGCACATGTCCACAACACCAATGGTGCACATGAGGGGTAGACCTCATGCTCATATGCCTTAGCACACCACCACACACCACATATATCAAGCACCACATATAATAACACCTACCATGCTAGTTATCACACACATCTTAGCTTCACTCACATATGCACTTCTACACCTACACATATAGACTTGCACAAGTGCTTATCAAGGCACTCATGCCTTGGGCATGGGTGTGACACACACACACACAAGGTATGTGGTGGGGAAATAACCACACACACTCACATACACACACTACTTGCACCATTAGTGCATGAGCTAATCTCTCATGAACAAGAGTATCACACACACCAATCACTAGTGCATTACCCCTGCTACTTATCACACACACATACACATACATGGTAGAGCACACACACACTACAACACATACAAAGCCTACACAAGCACCACACAAAGATATGTCTACACTTGCAATCTACACAAGCTAGCAAAATAGCTAGGTACACCTCCTGTAGAGAGGTAAACAAAACACCAAACATGTTGTACTAGCATGCCACAACAACTGTACAAGCAGCAGATGCAAAACAGTATGAAATGCAACAAAAAAATAAAAAGGATGGGGAGAGGGATCGAACCCTGGACCCCCTGGATCTACAACACACTGGCAAGCCACTCTACTACTGCACGAACACTCGACAGAAGAGGGTCGTCAGGCAAGGTAAACTGCCTCTGCTGGCTATGCTACTGTGCCGAGAGAAAAACACAAAAAGAGGGGTGGCCGGTGCAAGACTCGAACCCAGCACCACGAGAACAACTCCACACCGCACCTACCACTATGCTACGATCAGGATCTCGACAGAACAGGGGATCTCTACAAGGTAACCTACCAAGGCAACATGATGCTCTGCTTGCCCACAGAGATGCCGATGGTGACGATTGCTGGAGCGTGCCCGAACTAGCTACTGCTGCTCTACGCCAGAGAGGGGAAACAACTACGGCGAGCTACTGCGCTGTTGCACTGCACAAGCCCGTGCACACCACATCGCGAACACACACACATATACAGGAACTTCCCTGCTCATCTCCGATCAGAGAGGCCGGCCTCGATCTCTACTGCACGCCTGGCGAGGGGAATGGAGGAAGGAGCTAGGTCTCTCCATGGGGAAGGAGTGGAGAGGGGGTCCGATCGAGGAGGAAGAAGCATGGAGATGAATGAAGATGAACTGAAGAAGTCTTAGAGGTACTGTCGCCGCATCGAAGCAGGGAGGAAGTACACCAGGAACACGCCGGCGACGTGGTCCTGCCCGTCGCTGTGGTCGTGCCCCGACCTCAACAACGGCGGGAATGGAACGCGGGGTCGTGCCCCGAGCCCTCGGACATGGCTGCCGGTGCCAGAGACGACGAGCGCGCGGTGGACGTCGACGGTGCACTTCTCTCTCTCTCTGCTAGATGGATCTACAGAGCTTACCTTGGGGAAGGAAGAGAGATGGGGGGGATGGTGGCGGCGCAAAGGGGGGGAAACGAGGAACCCTAGGCCAAGGGGCACGCACGCCGAGGGTTATAAGAGGCCTCGACGTCCGTGAACCCTCATGGCATGCTCGCTCTCTCCTGCTCTCTAACGGAAAGCGTGCGCACGGGGAGACGCCGTCTGAAGAAGGAGAAGGAACGCGCGCCTGGGCTGCCGTGGAAAAGAAAGGAGGAATGGGCCACGCAAGCGGAGGAAGCCCACAAGTGGCACCAAACAGAGAGAAAGAATTTCCTGGGGCTTTCTATTTAAATCACACCAGCAACTAAAAATTAAAGCACATGCTAACCTGTGATGCTAAAAAATAAAGCAAAGATACCCCTGGTCATAAGAAATTATGACCTATTTAAAAAAATAGAAAAGGAATTTTAGGAGCAAGTAAATATTTACAAAACAGTATTTAATCCATTGTTTTGTGAATATTTGTACCTCATAAACCAAGTTTCAAATCAGGAACTACATAACTTCACACCCACCACAAAATATACTAAATCATGGACATTTTAAAACAGGGAAGGAACACGTAAATATTGGGCTTTGATATAAAAGAGAGGGGGGAAGTTTTGAAACCTAGTGCAAACCACATAGTGCTAACTACTATCCAAGCACATCCACATCACTCCACTTAACACACACATCATCATCACATCACAACTGATGTCACCACACCTCCACATATGATCAGAAGGCAACAGACACAAAGCAGGGATGAAATGATAGTGATGCAAGCATGCAAATGAACACAAAGCAAGGTGCCACATGAAATCATAACACATAGAATAGCTCTCATATCAATGACAACGTTGGACCCACATAGAGAAGGTTCCAAATAGGGAAAGATACACTCTTGGAGCATTACAGGCCCGCCCCGCACGTACCTCCCCGCGATTGAACCGAACGGAAACCAAGGACGGACCGAAGGGGGGAGGGGCTACGAGCGCAGTTAGGCCCCTGAGTCGCGATGCTCAGGGGTCCCCCTTGACGTGCGAGCGACTCCGATGCTCCTCCTAAGAAACCGATGATATAAGACTCTCGAACTCCTTTAGCACTCTGCGTCTGCAAGGCCCGCCCCGCGCGTACCTCCCTGCGGTTGAACCGACCAGAAAGGACGGCTCAAAAGGGAAAGGGGCTACGGGCGCAGTTCAGGCTCCTGAGTCACGATGCTGAGGAGTCCCCCTTGACGTACGAGTGACTCCAGTGTTCTTCCTAAGGGATCCGAAGCAATTTGTCGAGAGCACTGGGCTCTGCGTCGGCAGGGCCCACCCCGCGCATACCTTCCCACGATTGAACCGTACAAGGATGGCCCAAAGGGGGAAGGGGCTACGGGCATAGTTAGGCCCCTGAGTCGCGATGCTCAAGGGTCCCCCTTGACGTGCGAGCGGATCTGTACCTTCAGCTATTTGCCCCACGCGCTGGGCGTGGGCGAAGTCGCGGGTGGACTGCACTGATCTCCTTGCCGGCAAGGGTGTAGCCATTGACGGGCTGTCATGGTGCCAGCTGGGGGCGTAATCATTGGTGGACTGCATTGGTGCCAGCTGAGGGCGTAGTCATTGGCGGACTATGTTGATTTCCCCTATATGTACCCAGCGCGGATCATAGGTCTTCCACTAGGCGTGGGATGGACCCCTCCGTGTCCTCGGAGGCCCTGGGCGTATACAGCCTCGACTCGTTATTACGTGAGAGTGTCACGGTGGGGGTGTATATGGGAGGTCGCGAGGATGCTATGGCCTCACGAGTGTCCCTACCCCCGAGTCATTGGTGGACTGAGCTTCTCCCCAGCGCGGAGCATAGGGCTGCCACTAGGCGTGGGATGGACCTCTCCGCATCCTTGGGGGGCCCTGGGCGTATACAACCTCGACTCGTTATTACGTGAGAGTGTCACGATGGGGGTGTATATGGGAGGTCGCGAGGACGCTATGGCCTCGCGAGTGTCCCTACCCCCGAGTCATTGGTGGACTGAGTTGATTTCGTTTGGGTCATTGGCAAACCCTGTGACCTTTTCTTCTTTGGGAGCGAGGCTGCGTATCTGCATGGACAAACTTTGACCGGAGCCCCCAAGCAGGGGGTCGACCGCCCGACAATATAACCAAGGCAGAACGTTAGGATGCCAAACAGGTGAAACTGAATAACCAAATGATGCATAAATGAAAGTAGCAGCCGGAGGAGTGTCCGGAGCTCGGGGAGGCCGCATGGCCCCGAGGTGCCCTCAGACGGGGTGAACCAAAAAGTTACCTGGCAGCGGCCAATAAAAAGTCACCTGGCGGCCGTGTCGCTGAAGTGTCGAAGGCTCCGTCATCGCTTGATCTCTTGTCTCCGCGGTCGCGACCATCACGGGTCCGCCGCCTCCCGAGGCTCGGGGCCTTCGCTTGGCCTGAGCATCTCGTACTCCTCCCCGCGGCGCCCCAACAGGCGGGGTACGAGCATGGCCTGTTGGAGTCTCTGGTAAGTGGCAGCCACGTTCCCTAGCCCGAAGGGCATGAAGGCATTAGCGCCCGGGTACTCCCACCAGTAGCCAGTCAGCGTAGGACAGAAGGGGCCGTGTGCCGCGACTATGTTGGTTGCGGACGCGTTGATGCAGATGCGGGGTCGGTCAACCGTGCTGACGACGACGACTGCGATTGGTGGTGCAGGGCAGTCACTGCGTCGCATGGTCTGGGCCTCTCGAAGTTCTCAGATTGCTCTGATGACGGACTAGTGAGAGCTTGTCGGACGTTCTCTGGAGCGCGCCCTCGGGATGTGCTCGAACACCGCTTCCGCCTCACTGATTAGACTAGGGGCCTCCCCAGTGGGAGCCCCCAGCTCTGACCCAAGAGGGGCACCGAGCGCGCATCCCTATGCGATGGGGGGCAGGCCCCGTCCCCGGGCACGGAGCCCGAAGCCCCAAGGCACTCCGTGGGGAGGAGCTCCTTCTTCTTCTTGTGTGGGTACTCGTGAGGCAGCTCGCCTTCTTCATCGTCCGAGCGTCCCGCCGCCGTCGCACGGTAAGCTCACTCCAGTGCACAGACGACATCCTTCTCGTGGCAGGGGATGGTGATGACGCCGCCGCTCCCTGGCATGTTGAGGACATTGTAACCATGGTGGACCACTGTCATGAACTTGGCGAGCGCCGGGTACCCGAGGATTGCGTTGTATGGCAAGTGAATGTGCGCGACCTCAAAGACGATGATCTGAGTGTGGTAGTTCTGGTGCTCATCGAAGGTGACAGGCAGATGCACTTGCCCAATGGGCACAGTGGACCCCTCTGTTACTCCTGAGAAGGGCTTGGTCGGCATGAGTTGCTCAAACGGTAGCTGGAGTTTCTCGAATGTCTCGACTAAGAGGACGTTAAGCCCTACTCCGCTGTCAATGAGGGTCTTGGTGACGAGCATGTTGCTGATGATCGGGGTGCACATCATTTGGAGCTTGCTGGCCATGAATGAGCACCTGAGCTGGTCGCTTGGGTCGGAGGCAATGGTGGTCTGGGACCAGTTGAGGGGACGCATTGCTTCTGGCCTCAGGAGGGCGGCATTCACCTCCTGGGCAAACTGCTTGAACGCACGGTTGGAGGCTAGG
Source organism: Hordeum vulgare subsp. vulgare (assembly GCF_904849725.1). NCBI lineage: Eukaryota > Viridiplantae > Streptophyta > Magnoliopsida > Poales > Poaceae > Hordeum > Hordeum vulgare. The sequence goes on along the minus strand of NC_058519.1, from coordinate 200,774,131 downwards.
GTCTGGGCGCCGCCCAGGATGGAGGCCATCGCCCAGGCCTCTCGGAACCCCCCCAGCCCCGTCGTCCTGCCTGTTGGCATCCCTCCTCTTGGGTTGCGGAGGCAACAGGGGCAGCCCGGCCTCCCGAGGGCGAGCCTCACGAGGTTGGCCGCGTCGCTGCCCCTCATGAGGATTATCACGCCAGCGGTCCTCCTGAGGCTGGCCACGCCAGCGGTCCTCATGAGTCTGTTCACGCCACCCATGACGCAGCTCACGGTCATCCCAGCGACCCCCATTGCGGCTTCCTCCGCGCGCGGGGCTTCTGTCGAACCGTCCGGGGTGCCTATTGAAGTGTTCGGCACGAACCAAACGGAGTTCTTGACATTCACAGGTATCATGGACGCTGGTGCCATGGAAGATGCACGTCGGCCCCCCTCCGGACTGGTGCTCTCCCCTCGGATATGCTTCGCCTCGGGCTCGGCGGCGAGCACCACCGGGGCCTGGCGCTTCACCTCCTGGGCTTTGGCTTTCTTCTCTTCTGGGTCCGCCCCGTGGGGCCCTAGGAGTGACATGCATCCTTCTCCAGCCTTGGCGCATTTGCTTGCCAAGTTGAACATCTCCAGTGCGGTGCTCATTTCATCGTTCATGGTAAGCTCTTCTTTCATCCTGAGGTCGGTGACTCCATCGGAAAAAGCCGAGATGATGGCTTCGTCCGACGCCGTGGGGATCTTGATGCGCATAACCGTGAAGCGTTGTATTAACTTGTGCAGGGTCTCTCCCTTCCCCTGTTTGACGCGCCGCAGGTCATTCACGGTGGGAGCACGGTCGCGGGTGCCCTAGAAGTTGGCGATGAAGTGCTCGCGCAGGCCGTCCCAGGGGGTGATGGACGCCTTTGGGAGGTTGAGGAGCCACGAGAGTGCACCGCCCCTTGAGCGCCATTGGGAACCAACATGCCATGATCTTGTCGCCTCCTCCTGCCGCCCTGATGTTCAGCGTGTAGAGTTGCAGGAACTCAGCCGGGTCTTGGGTGCCATCGTAACGCGGGGGCAGCTCGGTGGCCATGGCAAGCGCGCGCCGGCCGTGGGGCATCTCTGGTCGAGCGCGTGATGCCGATCCTGAAGGCCTGGCGAGCGACAGAGTGGCGGTGCGACCGTCGACTAGCTCGGTCACCGGCTGGGAGGACCCTTGTTGCTCTTGAACTTCGGGGCCGGTGGCAGCGTTCACCATGGGTGACGGCGACCGGCGAACGCCGGCGGCACCGACATGCATGGTATGGGCAATGCGGGTGGCGCGGCGTTCTGCGCGAACCCGACGAGCGTCAGCCATCAGAGCCGTGGAGCTTGGTGAGGGCGGAGCTTGGAGGAAACCTCGTCATGCCCCTACCTGGCGCGCCAAATGACTGATTTCGGGCTCCGCAAAACCCTAAGGATTCGAACACTGGGGCGTGTACGAAGGTCTCTCCCTGCTTTACCTCACCTAGCCCACTACTGGATGGAAACGACGAAGGACTCGCTCGATGGCGAGGGAAAACAGAACACAACAGTTTACCCAGGTTTTGGGCCGCTGCGAAGCGTAAAACCCTACTCCTCCTCTTGGTGGATTGCCTCTCGCGGAGGTGTTGGATGAACTAGTACAGCCTCCGGAGGCAAGTGGCTAGGTGTATTGCTCTATCGTCCGTATGAACTCTCCCTCTCAAGTATCCTACCCTCTCTATTTATAGTGGAGGCCCGGGTCCTCTTCCCTCATAGCTTCGGCGAGAAGGGATCCCACAACAGCCAATTTTGAAGGGGAACAGGGGAACATGCTCCCATGCCCAAAGGTGGTCTTCGCGTGCAAAGTAACTGTCCGCGCCGCAGAGACGGGCCCGTGGGTGACGTTTGCTCTACTGGTGGGCGGCTGCGGCTTTGTTGCACTAGAAGGGAAACCTTTGGAAGATGCCTTTGGAACCTCTGTACGCCCTCGCCTCCTTTGCACCAAAGGGGAAACTGTCCCATCCTTCCATCTGCTGCTCGCCTGTCCTTTCCTGGCGTCACCCTTGACTCCTGAGGCCCGGCCTTGCCTCGGAATATCCGTCGCTCCGATGGGGTCCCGAGGAGCCCCCCCTGCGGGTCCTGACGTTGCACCTCCTCGTGAGGCTTCGCCCCTCTCGAGGGCTTTTCCTTAAACTGTGTCGGGCCCGTTGGTTTGCTCTGGTGAGACGGGTCCGCCCTGGGCCATAGGCAGGCAGGTCTAGGTACCCCGAGTCCAAGAACACCAACAAAGATACCAGATAAACTACACTTTACGAGGTTCCCATCGTGCTCCTTCTCGGAGCCCATTGCTAATTGCTGCCTTGTGAAAGCACAATTGCTCTCTAATGTGTTGATGTATTTTTATTCTGAGCAATGCTACATCTGCGTAGGGTAGCTACGTAAACTAACATAATTGCTGAGGTGTCATTTTTTAATTGGGGTTAATTAGAGAACATACCTCACCCACTTGAAATCTGGAGGGGTGGAGAGATTATTTCGGGAAGTTAAGTAACATTACGTAGGAGTTTTATATAAGTGTAGCATTTTTGTTTTATTTTTCATTTAATAAAGCAAGTGGCCTTCCCTGGAAAGATCCTAGAGCTCGCCACATTCCGCTGGCTCGAACGACAGCACGCCCCCATCAAGATCGTACAGAAAGTGCATGCTCTGCTGCTGCAGGCTGCCGAGCACCGACATCCCCCGCATGCTCACCATCACGAGGCAGGCCACCCCGACGTTCCGGTCCTCCACGACGTAGCTCTCCCTGGGAAGCGCCATGCCCGCGCCATCGAAGTGGAACACCAGGCGCGACACGTCCACCGCCTCGGTCTTCCCCTCCGGTGCAGCGAAGCAGAGGCTGAGCCCAAGGTGCACGCCGCTCGCCAGCGGGAGCCCCACGCGTGCCGCGACCGCGCGGGCCAGCACCACGAACGCGCGCTCCTCCAACGCGGTGAATGTTGTGCCGGAATCGATGATGAACCGGCCGCCGCCCATTGGCGACAGCTGGAAGATGGCGGGGTCGATCGGCAGCAGGGTCTCGCCGACGGTGATCCCTTCCAGCGTGAGGTAGTAATACGAGCTCCTGCGCCCGCCGGCTGGGCTCGGCGCGAACGGCGTGGACTGGGCGGTGGTCGAGAGGGTCGCCGACGGGCCAAGGAAGAGAGGGCTCGCCGTCTTGTCACTGAAGGGCGTGAAGCAGTAGGAGAACCTGGTGATTGTTGGATACTTCAGCTGCGCGAATCAGTAGGAGACCTTCAGTAGTTTCAGATGTTCAGTAGTTCAGTTTTTGTTCGGAGTAAATTCAGTCAGCGTTTTCTTCAGTCAAAGCTTTCGGTTTTTCTGTTAGTGCACGAGGGCACGTCGATGTGTGCTCCGTGCGAATAGGGATTAGGCAAGCAGCATGACTCAATCCGTGGGATGGCGCAGGCATGACGGGGTTGTTGCGAGCTTTGCGGCACCACTATTTGATTCACAGAATAAAAGTAATAGGAAGCAGAAAAGCAAGAGAAATATCGCCGCACAAAAACCTGTCTCTGAGTTCCTCTGTTAGCTAGAGTTTCAGAGTGAGGGAGAGAGCACGGCTCGGAGGTGCTCCGGTGAGTATCTCCGGCTCACCACGCTTGGAGGTGCTCCGATGAGTATCTCCGGCCAATACTAGGCATCAGAGCTAGGTTAGGAGACCATGTCGTCCGAAGGTATTGGCTCGAACGCTTGGAATACGCTCGGAACGTCCGGTGAGTCCAGCGTCGTCGCCAAGTTCCTGCGTGTTGTTCCTCCGGAATATGCGCAGGTCGCCATCGCAATCGAGACCCTCCTCGACGTAAGCACTCTGTCGTTGGACGAGGTCACTGGTCGACTGCGCATCGTGCATGATCGGATCAATGACAACGCCACCGAGCAACAATCCGGCGACCACTTGCTCTTCATAGAGGAGGAGTGGGACGCACGGAAGCGCCTGTCCCAAGGGGTTGGGGATCATCCTCTCGCGGGCGTGGAAACCACCCACGAGGTGGCGGGCGCGGTGGCGGCGGGCGCCGCGGCGGAGGCCATAGCGGTCCACAAGGCGGACGCGGCACCGACAACGTCGACAAAAGCGACGACGACAAGGACACTTGCCGCTACTGTGGCTACAAGGGGCATTGGGCCCGAGACTGCAGGAAGAAGAAGCGCGAGGAAACTCACCTCGCGCAGGATGACGAGGACGCGGACCCGGCGTCCCTCCTGATGGAGATGGTGGAATCCGACGCGACGGAAGATCTCGTGTACGCGCCAGGGGCTCTGGCCACGGGGGAGTCGAGCTCCTCACTCCCTGTCTTCCTCAACGAGCAGCAAGTGGAGATCGTGCCCGGCGCCGTTGACGCGCCGACCACCTGGTTCCTAGACACGGGCGCCTTGAATCACATGACACGGGACCGTGACGCCTTGGCCCAGCTCGACGACAGGATCACCGACACAGTGCGTTTCGGCAACGGCTCGGTGGTGAAGATACAAGGGCGGGGGACGATCGCGTTCCAGGTGGACGGAGGCGTGCAGCGTGCCCTCACCGACGTCTACTTCATCCCAAAGTTGAAGAGTAGCGTGGTGAGCTTGGGCCAGCTGGATGAACTCGGCTACGACATACGACTTTGCGACGGTAGCATGGTCATCTTCGATCCACGTCAGAGCTGCTCGTCAAGATGCACTGCGCATCAAACCGTCTATACAAGCTGGATATGAACCTTGTCCCTCGCGCATGTCTGTCACTATGCCACGACGGTGAGGCCTGGAAATGGATGGGCGCCTTGGTCATTTGCACTTTGAGGCAATCCAGCGGATGGCGCGGGGCAGACTCGTGCGCGGACTACCACTCCTCAAGCACACGAGCGAGCTCTGTGTGGTGTGCCTTGCCGGCAAACAACGCCGCACCCCGTTGTTGGAATTATGCCCTAGAGGCAATAATAAATATACCGGAGTTACCGGGAATGTACCGGGAATGACGAATGAGTTCTGGGAGTTCACCAGGGGGGGGGGGCAACCCACCCCGGGGAAGCCCATAGGCCTTGAGGGTGGCACACCAGCCCTTAGTGGGCTGGTGGGACAGCCCAAAAGGGCCCTATGCGCCTAGGAAAGAAAATCAAAGAGAAAAGAAAAAAAAGAGGAGGTGGGAAGGGAAGGAAGGACTCCCACCCACCAAACCAAGTCCAACTCGGTTTGGGGGGGGGGAGCCTTCCCCCCTTGGCTCGACCGACCCCCTTGGGGCTCCTTGAGAGCCCCAAGGCAAGGTCCCCTCCCTCCCACCTATATATACGGAGGTTTTAGGGCTGATTTGAGACGACTTTTCCACGGCAGCCCGACCACATACCTCCACGGTTTTTCCTCTAGGTCGCGTTTCTGCGGAGCTCGGGCGGAGCCCTGCTGAGACAAGGTCATCACCAACCTCCGGAGCGCCGTCACGCTGCCGGAGAACTCTTCTACCTCTCCGTCTCTCTTGCTGGATCAAGAAGGCCGAGATCATCGTCGAGCTGTATGTGTGCTGAACGTGGAGGTGCCGTCCGTTCGGTACTAGATCGTGGGACTGATCGCGGGATTGTTCGCGGGGCGGATCGAGGGACGTGAGGACGTTCCACTACATCAACCGCGTTCACTAACACTTCTGCTGTACGATCTACAAGGGTACGTAGATCACTCATCCCCTCTCGTAGATGGTCATCACCATGATAGGTCTTCGTGCGCGTAGGAAAATTTTTGTTTCCCATGCGACGTTCCCCATCAGTGGCATCATGAGCTAGGTTCATGCGTAGATGTCTTCTCGAGTAGAACACAAAAGTTTTTGTGGGCGGTGATGTGCATTTTGCTGCCCTCCTTAGTCTTTTTCTTGATTCTGCGGTATTGTTGGATTGAAGTGGCTTGGACCGACATTACTCGTACGCTTACGAGAGACTGGTTTCATCGCTACGAGTAACCCCTTTGCTCAAAGATGACTGACAAGTGTCAGTTTCTCCAACTTTAGTTGAATCGGATTTGACCGAGGAGGTCCTTGGATGAGGTTAAATAGCAACTCATATATCTCCGTTGTGGTGTTTGCGTAAGTAAGATGCGATCCTACTAGATACCCGTGGTCACCACGTAAAACATGCAACAACAAAATTAGAGGACGCCTAACTTGTTTTTGCAGGGTATGCTTGTGACGTGATATGGCCAACGATGTGATGTGATATATTGGATGTATGAGATGATCATGTTGTAATAGATAATATCGACTTGCACGTCGATGGTACGGCAACCGGCAGGAGCCATAGGGTTGTCTTTATACTAATGTTTGTGCTTGCAGATGCGTTTACTATTTTGCTAGGATGTAGCTTTAGTAGTAATAGCATGAGTAGCACGACAACCTCGATGGCAACACGTTGATGGAGATCATGGCGTGGCGCCGGTGACAAGAAGATCGTGCCGGTGCTTTGGTGATGGAGATCAAGAAGCACATGATAATGGCCATATCATGTCACTTATGAATTGCATGTGATGTTAATCCTTTTATGCACCTTATTTTTCTTAGAACGACGGTAGCATTATGAGGTGATCTCTCACTAAAATTTCAAGACGAAATTGTGTTCTCCCCGACTGTGCACCGTTGCTACAGTTCGTCGTTTCGAGACACCACGTGATGATCGGGTGTGATAGATTCAACGTTCACATACAACGGGTGCAAAACAGTTGCGCACGCGGAACACTCGGGTTAAGGTTGACGAGCCTAGCATGTGCTGTTGGAATTATGCCCTAGAGGCAATAATAAATATAGTTATTATTATAATTCCTGTATCAAGATAATCGTTTATTATCCATGCTATAATTGTATTGAATGAAGACTCATTTACATGTGTGGATACATAGACAAAACACCGTCCCTAGCAAGCCTCTAGTTGGCTAGCCAGTTGATCAAAGATAGTCGGTGTCTTCTGATTATGAACAAGGTGTTGTTGCTTGATAACTGGATCACGTCATTAGGAGAATCACGTGATGGACTAGACCCAAACTAATAGACGTAGCATGTTCATCGTGTCATTTTGTTGCTACTGTTTTCTGCGTGTCAAGTATTTATTCCTATGACCATGAGATCATATAACTCACTGACACCGGAGGAATGCTTTGTGTGTATCAAACGTCGCAACGTAACTGGGTGACTATAAAGATGCTCTACAGGTATCTCCGAAGGTGTTAGTTGAGTTAGTATGGATCAAGACTGGGATTGGTCACTCCGTGTGACGGAGAGGTATCTCGGGGCCCACTCGGTAATACAACATCACACACAAGCCTTGCAAGCAATGTAGCTTAGTGTAAGTTACGGGATCTTGTATTACTGAACGAGTAAAGAGACTTGCCGGTAAACGAGATTGAAATAGGTATGCGGATACTAACGATCGAATCTCGGGCAAGTAACATACCGAAGGACAAAGGGAATGACATACGGGATTATATGAATCCTTGGCTCTGAGGTTCAAACGATAAGATCTTCATAGAATATGTAGTATCCAATATGGGCATCCAAGTCCCGCTATTGGATATTGACCGAGGAGTCCCTCGGGTCATGTCTACATAGTTCTCGAACCCGCAGGGTCTGCACACTTAAGGTTCGACGTTGTTTGATGCGTATTTGAGTTATATGGTTGGTTACCGAATGTTGTTCGGAGTCCCGGATGAGATCACGGACGTCACGAGGGTTTCCGGAATGGTCCGGAAACGAAGATCGATATATAGGATGACCTCATTTGATTACCGGAAGGTTTTCGGAGTTACCGGGAATGTACCGGGAATGACGAATGGGTTCCGGGAGTTCACCGGGGGGGGGGGGGCAACCCACCCCGGGAAAGCCCATAGGCCTTGAGGGTGGCGCACCAGCACTTAGTGGGGTTGTGGGACAGCCCAAAAGGGCCCTATGCGCCTAGGAAAGAAAATCAAAGAGAAAAGAAAAAAAAAGAGGAGGTGGGAAGGGAAGGAAGGACTCCCACCCACCAAACCAAGTCCAACTCGGTTTGGGGGGGGGGAGCCTTCCCCCCTTGGCTCGGCCGACCCCCTTGGGGCTCCTTGAGCCCTAAGGCAAGGTCCCCTCCCTCCCACCTGTATATACGGAGGTTTTAGGGCTGATTTGAGACGACTTTTCCACGGCAGCCCGACCACATACCTCCACGGTTTTTCCTCTAGATCGCGTTTCTGCGGAGCTCGGGCGGAGCCCTGCTGAGACAAGGTCATCACCAACCTCCGGAGCGCCGTCACGCTGCCGGAGAACTCTTCTACCTCTCCGTCTCTCTTTCTCGATCAAGAAGGCTGAGATCATCGTCGAGCTGTATGTGTGCTGAACGCGGAGGTGCCGTCTGTTCGGTACTAGATCGTGGGACTGATCGTGGGATTGTTCATGGGGCGGATCGAGGGACGTGAGGACGTTCCACTACATCAACCGCGTTCACTAACGCTTCTGCTGTATGATCTACAAGGGTACGTAGATCACTCATCCCCTCTCGTAGATGGTCATCACCATGATAGGTCTTCGTGCGCGTAGGAAAATTTTTGTTTCCCATGCGACGTTCCCCAACAGTGGTATCAGAGCTAGGTTCATGCGTAGATGTCTTCTCGAGTAGAACACAAAAGTTTTTGTGGGCGGTGATGTGTGTTTTGCAGCCCTCCTTAGTCTTTTCTTGATTCCGCGGTATTGTTGGATTGAAGCGGCTTGGACCGACATTACTCGTACGCTTACGAGAGACTGGTTTCATCGCTACGAGTAACCCCGTTGCTCAAAGATGAGTGGCAAGTGTTAGTTTCTCCAACTTTAGTTGAATCGGATTTGACCGAGGAGGTCCTTGGATGAGGTTAAATAGCAACTCATATATCTCCGTTGTTGTGTTTGCGTAAGTAAGATGCGATCCTACTAGATACCCGTGGTCACCACGTAAAACATGCAACAACAAAATTTGAGGACGTCTAACTTGTTTTTGCAGGGTATGCTTGTGATGTGATATGGCCAACGATGTGATGTGATATATTGGATGTATGAGATGATCATGTTGTAATAGATAATATCGACTTGCACGTCGATGGTACGGCAACCGGCAGGAGCCATAGGGTTGTCTTTACACTAATGTTTGTGCTTGCAGATGCGTTTACTATTTTGCTAGGATGTAGCTTTAGTAGTAATAGCATGAGTAGCACGACAACCTCGATGGAAACACGTTGATGGAGATCATGGCGTGGCGCCGGTGACAAGGAGATCGTGCCGGTGCTTTGGTGATGGAGATCAAGAAGCACGTGATGATGGCCATATCATGTCACTTATGAATTGCATGTGATGTTAATCCTTTTATGCACCTTATTTAGCTTAGAACGACGGTAGCATTATGAGGTGATCTCTCACTAAAATTTCAAGACAAAATTGTGTTCTCCCCGACTGTGCACCGTTGCTACAGTTCGTCGTTTCGAGACACCACGTGATGATCGGGTGTGATAGACTCAACGTTCACATACAACGGGTGCAAAACAGTTGCGCACGCGGAACACTCGGGTTAAGCTTGACGAGCCTAGCATGTGCAGACATGGCCTCGGAACAAATGAGACCGAAAGGTCGATCATGAATCATATAGATGATATGATTAGCATAGGGATGCTTACCACTGAAACTATACTCAACTCACGTGATGATCGGACTTGAGCTAGTGTAAGTGGATCATGAACCACTCAAATGACTAAGAGGGATGTACTTTTTGAGTGGGAGTTTAGCGTATAACTTTGATTAAAGTTAAACTCTAATTATCTTGAACATATTCTAAGTCCACTTTGAATATATTTGTGTTGTAGATCATGGCTCACGCGACAGTCACCCTGAATTTTAATACGTTCCTAGAGAAAGCTAAGTTGAAAGATGATGGAAGCAACTTTGTAGACTGGGCTCGTAATCTTAATCTAATCTTACAAGCTCGGAAGAAGGATTATGTCCTTAATGCTACGCTAGGAAATGAACCACCCGCTACGGCTGATCAGGATGTTAAGAACGCTTGGTTAGCACGTAAGGAGGACTACTCAGTAGTTCAATGTGCAGTCTTGTATGGCTTAGAACCGGGACTTCAACGTCGCTTTGAGCGTCATGGAGCATTTGAGATGTTCCAGGAGTTGAAGTTTATCTTTCAGAAGAACGCCCGGATCGAGAGGTATGAGACCTCCGATAAATTCTATGCTTGCAAGATGGAGGAAAACTCGTCTGTCAGTGAACATGTGCTCAAAATGTCTGGGTACTCAAACCATCTAGCTGAGCTGGGGATTGAACTCCCGCAAGAGGCTATCACTGACAGAATCCTTCAATCACTGCCGCCAAGCTATAAAGGCTTTGTGTTGAACTACAACATGCAAGGGATGAACAAGTCTCCCGTCGAGTTGTTTGCGATGCTGAAAGTCGCAGAGTCTAAACTCCGTAAAGAGCATCAAGTGTTGATGGTGAATAAGACCACTAGTTTCAAGAGAAACGGCAAAGGAAAGAAGGGTAATTCAAAGAAGAGCGGCAAGCCTGTTGCCAATCCGACGAAGAAACCCAAAGCTGGACCTAAGCCTGAAACGGAGTGTTACTATTGCAAGGGTATGGGTCACTGGAAGCGCAATTGCCCCAAGTATCTGGCAGATAAGAAGGCGGCCAAAGAAAAATCAGGTATATTTGATATACAAGTTATTGATGTGTACTTAACCGGCTCTCGTAGTAGTGCCTGGGTATTCGATACCGGTTCTGTTGCTCATATTTGCAACTCGAAACAGGAACTGCGGAATAGACGAAGGCTGGCGAAAGATGAAGTGACGATGCACGTTGGAAATGGTTCCAAGGTTGATGCAATCGCCGTCGGCACAGTATCACTTCAGTTACCATCAGGATTAGTGATGAACTTAAAGCATTGTTATTTAGTACCTGCGTTGAGCATGAACATTATATCTGGATCTTGTTTATTGCGAGACGGTTACTCTTTTAAGTCAGAGAATAATGGTTGTTCTATTTCTATGAGTAACATCTTTTATGGTCATGCACCCAATGTGAGAGGATTGTTCATATTGAATCTTGATAGTAATACACACATACATAACATTGAGACCAAAAGAGTTAGAGTTAACAATGATAGCGCCATTTTTTTGTGGCACTGCCGCTTAGGTCATATTGGTATAAAGCGCATGAAGAAACTCCATGCTGATGGACTATTGGAGTCACTTGACTTTGATTCACTTGACACGTGCGAACCATGCCTCATGGGCAAGATGACTAAGACTCCGTTCTCCGGAACAATGGAGCGTGCAAGTGACTTGTTGGAAATCATACATACCGATGTGTGTGGTCCGATGAGCGTGGAGGCACGCGGCGGATATCGTTATTTTCTCACCTTCACTGACGATTTGAGTAGATATGGTTATGTCTACTTGATGAAACACAAGTCTGAAACATTTGAAAAGTTCAAGCAATTTCAGAGTGAAGTTGAAAATCATCGTAACAAGAAGATCAAATTCCTATGGTCTGATCGTGGGGGTGAATATCTGAGTTTCGAGTTTGGTGCTCACTTAAGACAATGTGGAATTGTTTCACAGTTAACACCGCCTGGAACACCACAGCGTAATGGTGTGTCCGAACGTCGTAATCGTACTTTATTAGAGATGGTGCGATCTATGATGTCTCTTACCGATTTGCCGTTATCGTTTTGGGGTTATGCATTAGAAACAGCTGCATTCACTTTAAATAGGGCACCATCAAAATCCGTTGAGACGACACCATACGAATTGTGGTATGGCAAAAGGCCAAAGTTGTCGTTTCTTAAAGTTTGGGGATGTGATGCTTATGTCAAAAAGCTTCAACCTGAAAAGCTGGAACCCAAAGCGGAAAAGTGCGTCTTCATAGGTTACCCAAAAGAGACAGTTGAGTACACCTTCTATCTCAAATCTGAGGGCAAACTGTTTGTTGCTAAAAACGGAGCTTTTCTCGAGAAGGAGTTTCTCTCGAGAGAATTGAGTGGGAGGAAGATAGAACTTGACGAGGTTGTCGAACCTCTCATCCCTCTGGATGGTGGCGCAGGACAAGGGGAAACCTCTGTCCTTGCGACACCGGTTGAGGAGGAAGTTAATGATGATGATCATGAAACTCCGGTTCAAGTTTCTGTCGAACCACGCAGGTCGACGAGACCACGTGCTGCTCCAGAGTGGTACGGTAATCCCCTCTTGTCAATCATGTTGTTGGACAACAATGAACCTGCAAATTATGAAGAAGCAATGGTGGGCCCGGATTCCAACAAATGGCTAGAAGCCATGAAGTCCGAGATAGGATCCATGTATGAGAACGAAGTGTGGACTTTGGAGGTACTGCCTGAGGGCCGCAAGGCTATTCAGAACAAATGGATCCTTAAGAGGAAGACGGACGCTGACGGCAATGTGACCGTTTATAAAGCTCGACTTGTGGCAAAGGGTTTTTCGCAAGTTCAAGGAGTTGACTACGATGAGACATTCTCACCCGTAGCAATGCTTAAGTCCGTCAGAATCATGTTAGCAATAGCTGCATTTTTCGATTATGAAATCTGGCAGATGGATGTCAAAACGGCGTTCCTTAACGGTTTCCTTGAGGAAGAATTGTATATGATGCAACCCGAAGGTTTTGTCGATCCTAAGAATGCTAACAAGGTGTGCAAACTCTAGCGATCCATTTATGGACTGGTGCAAGCATCTCGGAGTTGGAACAAGCGCTTTGATGAGGTGATCAAAGCATTTGGGTTTATACAAGTGGTTGGAGAATCTTGTATTTACAAGAAAGTGAGTGGGAGCTCTGTGGCGTTTCTATTATTATATGTGGATGACATATTGCTGATTGGAAACAACGTAGAGTTTTTGGAGAGCATAAAGGATTACTTGAATAAAAGTTTCTCTATGAAGGACCTAGGAGAAGCTGCTTACATTCTAGGCATTAAGATCTATAGGGATAGATCAAAACACCTGATAGGACTTTCACAAAGCACATACCTTGATAAAGTTTTGAAGAGGTTCAAAATGGAACAGTCCAAGAAAGGGTTCTTGCCAGTTTTACAAGGTACGAGATTGAGTAAGACTCAGTGCCCAGCGACTGATGAAGATAGAGAGCATATGCGCTCCGTCCCCTATGCTTCAGCCATAGGTTCTATCATGTATGCAATGTTGTGCACTAGACCGGATGTTAGCCTGGCCATAAGTATGGCAGGTAGGTTCCAGAGTAATCCAGGAGTGGATCACTGGATAGCGGTCAAGAATATCCTGAAGTACCTGAAAAGGACTAAGGAGATGTTTCTCGTGTATGGAGGTGACGAAGAGCTCACCGTAAAAGGTTACGTCGATGCAAGCTTTGACACAGATCCGGACGACTCTAAGTCGCAAACCGGATACATATTTATTCTTAATGGGGGTGCGGTAAGCTGGTGCAGTTCCAAGCAAAGCGTCGTAGCAGATTCTACCATTGAAGCGGAGTACATGGCTGCCTCGAAGGCGGCTAAGGAAGGTGTCTGGATGAAGCAGTTCATGACGGATCTTGGAGAGGTGCCAAGTGCACTGAATCCAATAACCTTGTTCTGTGACAACACGGGTGCCATTGCCTTAGCAAAGGAACCACGGTTTCACAAGAAGACCAGACACATCAAACGACGCTTCAACCTCATCCGCGACTACGTCGAGGGAGAGGACGTAAATATATGCAAAGTGCACACGGATCTGAATGTAGCAGACCCGCTGACTAAACCTCTTCCACGGCCAAAGCATGATCAACACCAGAACTGTATGGGTGTTAGATTTATTACAATGTAATTCACATGATGATGTGAGGGCTAGATTATTGACTCTAGTGCAAGTGGGAGACTGTTGGAATTATGCCCTAGAGGCAATAATAAATATAGTTATTATTATAATTCCTGTATCAAGATAACCGTTTATTATCCATGTTATAATTGTATTGAATGAAGACTCATTTACATGTGTGGATACATAGACAAAACACCGTCCCTAGCAAGCCTCTAGTTGGCTAGCCAGTTGATCAAAGATAGTCGGTGTCTTCTGATTATGAACAAGGTGTTGTTGCTTGATAACTGGATCACGTCATTAGGAGAATCACGTGATGGACTAGACCCAAACTAATAGACCTAGCATGTTGATCGTGTCATTTTGTTGCTACTGTTTTCTGCGTGTCAAGTATTTATTCCTATGACCATGAGATCATATAACTCACTGACACCGGAGGAATTCTTTGTGTGTATCAAACGTCACAACGTAACTGGGTGATTATAAAGATGCTCTACAGGTATCTCCGAAGGTGTTAGTTGAGTTAGTATGGATCAAGACTGGGATTTGTCACTCTGTGTGACGGAGAGGTATCTCGGGGCCCACTCGGTAATACAACATCACACACAAGCCTTGCAAGCAATGTAGCTTAGTGTAAGTTACGGGATCTTGTATTACGGAACGAGTAAAGAGACTTGCCGGTAAACGAGATTGAAATAGGTATGCGCATACTAACGATCGAATCTCGGGCAAGTAACATACCGAAGGACAAAGGGAATGACACACGGGATTATATGAATCCTTGGCACTGAGGTTCAAACGATAAGATTTTCGTGGAATATGTAGGATCCAATATGGGCATCCAGGTCCCGCTATTGGATATTGACCGAGGAGTCTCTCGGGTCATGTCTACATAGTTCTTGAACCCGCAGGGTCTGCACACTTATGGTTCGACGTTGTTTTATGCGTATTTGAGTTATATGGTTGGTTACCGATGTTGTTCGGAGTCCCGGATGAGATCACGGGTGTCACGAGGGTTTCCGGAATGGTCCGTAAACGAAGATTGATATATAGGATGACCTCATTTGATTACCGGAAGGTCTTCGGAGTTACCGGGAATGTACCGGGAATGACGAATGGGTTCCGGGAGTTCACCGGGGGGGGGGGGGGGGGCAACCCACCCCGGGGAAGCCCATAGGCCTTGAGGGTGGCGCACCAGCCCTTAGTGGGCTGGTGGGACAGCCCAAAAGGGCCCTATGCGCCTAGGAAAGAAAATCAAAGAGAAAAAAAAAGAGGAGGTTGGAAGGGAAGGAAGGACTCCCACCCACCAAACCAAGTCCAACTCGGTTTGGGGGGGGGGGGGAGCCTTCCCCCCTTGGCTCGGCCGACCCCCTTGGGGCTCCTTGAGCCCCAAGGCAAGGTCCCCTCCCTCCCACCTATATATACGGAGGTTTTAGGGCTGATTTGAGACGACTTTTCCACGGCAGCTCGACCACATACCTCCACGGTTTTTCCTCTAGATCGCGTTTCTCCGGAGCTCGGGGGGAGCCCTGCTGAGACAAGATCATCACCAACCTCCGGAGCGCCGTCACGCTGCCGGAGAACTATTCTACCTCTCCGTCTCTCTTGCTGGATCAAGAAGGCCGAGATCATCGTCGAGCTGTACGTGTGCTGAACGCGGAGGGGCCGTCCGTTCGGTACTAGATCGCGGGACTGATCGCGGGATTGTTCGCGGGGCGGATCGAGGGACGTGAGGACGTTCCACTACATCAACCGCGTTCACTAACGCTTCTGCTGTACGATCTAAAAGGGTACGTAGATCACTCATCCCCTCTCGTAGATGGTCATCACCATGATAGGTCTTCGTGCGCGTAGGAAAATTTTTGTTTCCCATGCGACGTTCCCCAATACCCGTTCCCACAGAAGGCCAAGTTCTGGGTGGAGGAGCAACTCAAATTGGTACACGGCGACCTGTGCGGCCCCATGACACCGACGACACCGAGCGGCCGGCGACACTTCCTCTTGCTGGTCGACGACTGCAAGCGCTACATGTGGCTGGTCCTCCTCAGCTCGAAGGACGAAGCAGCGGCAACCCTGAAGCAGGCGCTGAGATAGAGGCGGGCCGCAAACTATGCAAGCTACGACTGACCGCGGGGGTGAGTTCGCGTCGAATACCCTTGCCGCGCACTTCGCCGACCACGGCGTCCAGCACCACCTGACGGCTCCATACACACTACAACAGAACGGTGTTGTGGAACGCCGCAACCAGACAATGGTGGCAATGGCGAGGAGCATGATGAAGGCCAAGAACATGCCATCGTTCTTCTGGGGGGAGGCGGTGACCATGGCAGTGTTCATGCTCAACCACAACTTCACCTGCAGCGTCGACGACAAAACTCCATTCGAGGTTTGGTCTGGTAGGAAGCCAGATGTGCATTTCCTTCGAGTGTTTCGATGCATTGCTCATGTCAAAATAGCACGACCTCATGTGAAGAAACTGGAGGACTGGAGCACTCTCATGGTCTTTGTTGGTTATGAACAGGGGAGCAAGGCGTATCGGGTCTACGATCCGGCGACGAAGCGTGTCCACGTGAGCCGTGACATCGTCTTTGATGAGGAGGCAAGTTGGGACTGGAGCAAGGAAGGCGCCGATGCATTAGCAGGCCTGTTCCTGGTTCAATATTCAGTGCCCAGGATGGTCGAGGAAGCTGTTGATTCAGCAGAAAGTCCGATGGCCAGAGAGGCGAGCGCGGATGGCGCACCGCGCCAGCAGGCACCGCCCTTAGGCTCTACCGTCGCGGCCACGGCGAGCACAACAGTTGGGAGTCCGAGGACCCCCTCACCTGCCGGCAAGGCGGGCGACGCTAGTGGGACTCCTCCAAGTCCCAACGGCAACCCGGTGTTTGTGTCACCACCGACGCAGCGCTCTGGCAACTTCGACCACGACGACGATCACGATGCCCCGCATCGATACCGCATGATGGACGAGCTCCTCGGCACGTGCGAGGGGGCGCCATTGCAACCTGATGAGGACGTCCCGGAAGAGGTACTGCACCTCATGGCCAGCGAGGAGCCCAGCAACTTCGCTGAAGCAGCACCACATGAGAAGTGGCGGCGCGCCATGATGGATGAACTCCAGGCGACCTGCGACAATGACACATGGACACTGGTGGATCTTCCACCAGGACAGAAACCCATTGGTCTGAAATGGGTGTTTAAACTGAAGAAGGACGCTGCCAGCGCCATCGTCAAGCACAAAGCCAGACTGGCGGCGAAGGGGTATGCATCACAACCGCCCGGCTTCTCACGGCGGGGCGAGGAAGAAAAGGTGTACAAGCTTCGTAAAGCGCTCTACGGTCTTCAACAAGAACCTCGTGCGTGGAATTCCAAGCTGGACAACACTCTTGTGTCGCTGGGGTTCACGCGGAGCAAGACAGAGCACGCCGTGTACACTCGCGGCATTGGAGCATCCCAACTACTCGTCGGCGTGTATGTCGATGACCTCGTCATCACGGGAAGGAACACCCAAGAGCTGCACCGATTCAAGCAGGAGATGAAGAGACTCTTTGAGATGAATGACTTGGGGATATTGAGGTACTACCTCGGCCTCGAGGTGCACCAGAGTTCGCTCGACATCACCATAAGTCAAGCAGCCTATGCCGAGAAACTATTGGAGAATGCCGAAATGAAGGGACGCAACCCAACTCCCTTGCCGCTCGAGCCCAACTACAAGCTGAGCAAGGCGAGCTCAGCTCCTCTTGCCGATGCCACGCTCTACAGGAGCATCATTGGCAGTCTTCGATACCTGATCCACACACGTCCTGACATCACGTATGCAGTGGGGCTCACCTGCCGGTTCATGGAGGCACCAACGTCGGAGCACTTCGCCGCTGTCAAGCACATCATCCGCTACATCTCCGGGACGCTCACCCTTGGTTGTACCTATCACCGGGGGTGACAACATGGAGCTTATGGGCTTCAGCGACTCCGACATGGCCGGTGATCTGGACGATAGGAAGAGTACATCAGGAGCTATCTTCTTCCTCGGTGGAAGTCCAATCAGCTCGCAATTGCAGAAACAAAGGGTGATGGCTCTCTCCTCATGCGAGGCGGAGTACATCGCCGGATCAACGGGGGCCTGCCAAGGTATATGGCTGGCTCGCATGCTTGGAGAGCTACGGAAAAGGTACAGACGTATTCACAATTTACATTGACAACAAGTGTGCCATCTCGCTTGGGAAGAATCCTGTTCTGCACGACAGGAGCAAACACATCGACCTTCGGTATCATTTCATGCGAGACCACATTGAGAAGGGAAGTCTGGTGGTCGAGTTCGTCCGTTCGAGCGTGCAGAAGGCTGATATCTTGACCAAGGCACTGGGACGAATATGGTTCCAGGAGATGTGCAAGAAGATTGGCATCCTCGATGTCAGGAAGCGCACCTGAATGAGGGAGAGACTGTTGGATACTTCAGCTGCGCGAATAAGTAGGAGACCTTCAGTAGTTTCAGATGTTCAGTTTTTGTTCACAGTAGATTCAGTTAGCGTTTTCTTCGGTCAAAGCTTTCGGTTTTTTTGTTAGTGCACGAGGGCATGTCGATGTGTGCTCCGTGTGAATAGGGATTGGGCAAGCAGCACGACTCAGCCCGTGGGAAGGCACGGGTACGATGGGGTTGTTGCGAGCTTTGCGGCACCACGATTTAATTCATAGAATAAAAGGAATAGGAAGCAGAAAAGGAGCAGAAATATCGCAGCACAAAAACCTGTCTTTGAGTTCCTTTGTCAGTTAGAGTTTCAGAGCGAGGGAGAGAGCACGGCTGGGAGGTGCTCCGGTGAGTATCTCCGCTGAGCACGGCTGGGAGGTGCTCTGGTGAGTATCTCCGGCCAACAGTGATGCCCAGCTGAGACGCCAGCGAGAGTGGCCCCCTTCCCATCCCGACTAGGCCGGACGAGTTGTCCGTGCTGCCGAGGTTCTCCGTGCCGCAGCCAAATGCGATGCCGCGCACGGTGGTGCCTGAGCCGAGCGTCAGCGTCTCGGTGGCGAGGGTGCCGTCTGTAGAAGTGCCGTCGCCATAGGAGAAGTAGTACGCACAGCCGGGATCGGGGGCCGAGCAATGGTACCTCGGGTTCCGGAGCGCCTCGCACGGCGATGAGCGGCACGACACGTTGGCGTATGTCGCCGACCTGGCCGGCGCGTACAGCGGCGTCGGCTGAGGGAAGCACTTCCGGCAGGGCGCGTTGCACTGTGTCCAGATGAGGTCGCTGCCCGTGTCGAGGACGGCGGTGATCGGTAGTGGCGGCGTGCCGATGGCGAGGTCGACGAGGTACGTTGCCGCGCTCGCGTGAACGGCCGCCGTTTCATCAGCGCCGCCGCTCTGCAGCGTTGCAGGGGATGGCGGGGCCGCGGCGAGGAGGCCGTTGACGCGGC
Source organism: Hordeum vulgare subsp. vulgare (assembly GCF_904849725.1). Classification (NCBI taxonomy): domain Eukaryota; kingdom Viridiplantae; phylum Streptophyta; class Magnoliopsida; order Poales; family Poaceae; genus Hordeum; species Hordeum vulgare. Next base: position 200,754,938 of record NC_058519.1, on the reverse strand, counting down.
GGTGGCTCCGGTCGGCAGCGCGACGGATGCGCTCGATCCCCGTGAAGTCGCCGCGGGTGTCAGCGTGCGTTAGCTCGAGGCGGATACCACGGCACGATGCCGAGGAAATGGGAAACGATGGCAATACGAGGAGCAACCAGAGAAGAAGACAACTCCCCGAGGCCATTGTTCTCAAGAAGAGATACGAGATGTCAGTATAGCTTATTGGTTATTTTGGGTTTTCTATCATTGCTGATGTAGTCATGTTCATGTTTTAGATCGTGCTGGATAGATTTATACTTGACAAATGAGAAATGTTCTCGATGTTGGCTGTTACTGTATTTATTTGCAGCATGGATGATGGCTGCGAAGTGCATCCGCACGTCGCTACAACCTTTGTCGTCTCTCCTCCAGCTCTGTTAGAGCATCCGCAACAGGACCCGGCAAACCTATACATTACGAAGCACCGATACTTCAGAAATTTGTGTATCGCCGTTCAGTACTTGGCCGATACTTCGATACTTCAGATACGCCTTCGATACTCGTATTTTCGAAGTATCGTCATTTTCAATTTAAAGGAAATGACGATACACGTATCCTCAAAGTATCGCTGTTGTGTATTGTCCATGCCTTGATGTATCGTTGATCTGTTCATATAGATAGTGCACGTGGACTGTACTAATGTAGTAGTTGGATAAAGTGCTTGTTAAGGATGTTGCTTGTGCAATTCATTATTTGGCCTACTCGTGTAATCCAAAGTTGCTCTTTATATATGTTTGTAATTTGACAATCTTAAGTTTTTAATTTTAAAGAAATATTAATTTTGTATTATCACGTTAATAGATATTACAGTCTAAATTGTATTGTGATAGTCTATGACCGATTGGTCGTATTATTCATTGATGATAATGAGATTTTAAAATAAGAAACAATAAGGTATGTAAGTAATTAGGCAACCAGTGGATCGGTATTTTGTTATCATCTCATACATTTATTATGTTACTTTTTATTGCATGTTATTTTATCATTATTTATATATGATTGCCGTATCGTCGAATTGCTGTTTTTAGAAATTGCCGTATCTCGTATCGCCGTACCCGTATCGGCGTATCAGTGTTGCCGTATCGGTGCTTCGTAGCTATACGTCCGCGATCGTGTTGAATGGAGGGCGTCGGCGGATAAGAACATCACAAGATAATAAAAAAAAATCACAATTTAAAGTAGTTCATACTTGAAAGACACCGTTCAAATAAGCATAATTTTTTAAGGGAAAAGATTAACTTCTACCGGCTGATCGCGCGCGGCCGTCCGCCGGTTCTGTGGCCGTTTGATCGTGTGTTGATCAGACGGTGACAACATCCTCGTGTCTGTCGTAGTCGTTTTCGTTTTTCTGCAATTAACCTGTTGTTTCAGGAGAGACATTCCTGATACTGGATAATAGTAGGGGTGTTTCGAGGCTCGTCTGGCTAGGAAGACGAACGGCTGGATTTGGGTTTTTTCCTGCAAAATCTTCATTGTTGCAAGAAAAAATTCTGCATAATTAGTTATGTCGTGGGTATAAGCCTGACAGTAGATGTGTAGGGTACGAAAGGGATGGGCAGAGCCTTAGCTACGACGAGGTTGTATGAGTTCAGGCCCCTCTACGGTGGAGGTAATAGCCCTACGTCTCAGTGCTCAGGGAGCTTGTTGTCGAGTGGAAATATGGAATACAATGAGTTGCTAACCCTTGCACCAGTGGGGAAGGGTGGCTTATATAGAGTGCGCTGCCCTTCACAACGGTCGATGCGCAGGGGTGGAATAATGGCGAATAAACACCTACGTTACAGGTAACGTACGGCCTAAATGCTAATAAAAGCGTGAGGAAACGTACGACCGTTTCCCTCCTGGGGGGTTACGATGTACAGAGTGGAATCCAGTCGGTCCGACCGATACGCTCCGAATGCTCGCCTTCGACTGGATGGTCGGATGTCTGTTACCGACTGGATGATGGGAATTCCTTAGTTCAGTCGGAACTGACAAAGGGCTTTGTCCCTTATGAAGGGTAGTCCTTGGGTAGGACCTATAAGGTAGGCTTATGACCCTACCCTAGGACTATAACCCCATCATTAGTCCCCGAATGGATTGAGGTTGAAACGACGAAGTGATGCCTGTGGTTTGGATCCGACTGGCGCAGACGTGACTTTGGCGTTGCTTGCCTCGGTCCATTTTATCTTTTCTGATCGACGATCCGAGTGGAAGTACTCGCGAAACAGACTGTCGGAATCCGAGTGCTTCTGCGGCATCTTCTGACGCGACCGGTCAACTGACAGCGGCGGATTTTCCGGGATCCTCAAATTTCGGTTTCCGCGCGCTCAGTGGGGATGACGCCATCGCGCTCGAGTAGCGCCTGACGCCTCGATTCCCGCGCCTTCAACCTCTCCACTAATATCGCCGCGGTGGGTCGGGGGGATAAGGTTTCGGGGCCACCTGCCAGCGACCCAGTCGGAACCCTACTTAAATCTCGGCGGCGAGGCTTCTTCGTTACGCTCGCCGAATCTCTCACTTTCGCCTGCTCCGTCCTTCTCGCCACCTCCAGCGCCTCTACACTCCTTCCTCCTCCTTCCTCTCGAGGGTTCGCAGTTGCCGCCATGACCAAGGGTCAGACCAGCAAGATGGAGGCGAGGAAGAAGAAGGGGAAGGCGACGACTCCTGCTCAGCGGCGACAGCGGCCGTTGCCGGTGGGATGGATTCAAGGCGACTTCCTCCCCTCCACGGTGACGGAGGGGGATCTGCTGCAGCTGGTGAAGCACGGGATGATCGTGCACAAGTCCTGGAGGCTGCCGGCGGAGAACGAGGTCGAGCCGGCACCCCGGGAGGGGGAGCGCGTCTTGCTGCTCAGCCACGTCCATCGAGGTTTCTCCTTGCCCCCGCATCCTTTCTTCAAGGGCATCATGAATCACTTCGGGGCACAACTTCACCACTTTCCCCCGAACGCCATTGCCCATCTCTCTGCTTTTATAGTTCTGTGCGAGTGTTTCATCGGCTGCCCTCCCCATTGGGGGCTGTTCAAGCACATATTTTCTGCTAGATCCCAAACCATCAAACGACTCAGCCAGTCGGATGATAAGACACACCTTCTCCAGCTCTGCGGGGGCTTAGGTTTCCAGAAAAAGAGTCGGAGTAGTTATCCTGCTCTTCAGTTAAGTGAGTCGGTCAGGAACTGGCAGTCGACGTGGTTCTACTGCCAGGATATCGCTTGTCCGAATGCGGTGACAGGGCTGCCTCCCTTTAGCTTAGATCGGCCCGCCCCACCTAAGCAGCTCGCGCTCACGAAGGCGGAGAAGAACGACATCCAGCCTCTGGTTGAGGCGCTCGTAGACGTCGTCAGGAGGGGGGGTCACTGGCATAGACTTGCTGGAGGTCTTCCTCGGTCGGCGTATCCAACCTCTGCAGGCTCGCGACCACGCCATGTGGCATTATACGGGGCCCGAGGATTCCACTCGGACCAACGTTGTGGGCGTGACTGAGGAGAAGGTGACCTCGTGGGTGCTCCAAATCACAGGCCCCTGCGAGAATCCCAAAGGATCTCGGCGAGTGAAGCCTTACTGCGCGGATCATCCTCCTCCGAATCAGGTGAGTAACACTTGTCGAGTGCGGTTAACTGTCTTAATTCTTATCGTTTGTTTGAATCTCTGCGTGATGTCTGATGTTGCCGAATGAATTTCATGCAGAAGTGGACCAACTGGTTTTCTCCCGTCTCGAACGGGAACCCCGCCGAGGAGGAGGAGGAAGGCAGCCAGGAAGGCACCGTGGAGAGTGCTGAGTATGTCTCCGACAGCGGGGAATCGGAGGAAGAGACTAGCGAGGAAAAGGAGGAAGACGAAGAGCAGGACTCGCCGCCTCCGCAATTAGAGCATCGGACCAAGCGCCGACACGAGCCTACCATTCCTTCAGTCCCCCCGGCATCTTCGAGTGCTCCGCCCACTGCCCCAGTGGCCCCGAGTGCTCGGAGCGCCAAGAGGGCCAGGGATGCTGCCGCTGAGCCTGCGGGTCAGTCTTCCAAGGCGGTCAAACCGAGTGGGCCCAAGCCTCGGAAGGCTCTGCCGCGGATTAGGGTTGCTGTTCCCGTCACTTCCACGTAAGTGTATCGATCTTCTAATTTCTTCTGATATCCGAGTGAACTCCTGTTTATTGGTCGAATGGATCTCACTCGACAGAGTCGGTACTTCTGCCACCTCTTCGGCGCGTCAGGACGATGACCCCATGGACACGGACAACGTCGTCTCGTCCCAGCCAGGTGCGTTGTAGTGACTCCGAGTGTTTTATGCTATCGCGTCTCGAATTCTATCATAGGTTCTGCCTCTTTCTTTTTCTGAGATCTCGCGCCATTCGGTCTATCAGGGGCGATTTGCATGGACGAGGGTGATCAGGGGAGAGCTGAACAAGTTGCGGAGCCTGTTCTTGAGGCTCCTCCGCCTGTTGCTGCTCTCGCCGCCGACGTGCTGCCGACTGAACCGGCGCTGGTGGTTGAGGAGCCGACTGGAGCGGACCTTGGGATGCCTCAGGAACTTCCGACGGTGCCAGGCTCGTCGAATGTAGAGTTCAACATCCAGCGTCTCCCGGAGGAGCAGGTGGGAGCGGCCAAGGGAGCCATGGTGCAGGCGGAGCTGATGGCTGGAGAAGCCAAGAGAGCCTACGACTCTGTCGCATCCTTGTACCAGCGGAGCTTGGAGCTGCGGGATGATATCCGAGTAAGTGGGCTAGTAAGTATTTATTTTTCTCTTGTAACCCACTGGGTGTTCTTGGATAGCATCTGTTGTTTGCAATGGGTTCACTCTGAGTGAACCCAGTGGGTGTAGTCCAAGAGACTTCTGTCGAGTGCTTGCACCGGCAGTTGTCTTTATACATATTGTCTTAGCTTTGGTCAGGTCTGTAAATAATATGACCGACTACGAGCAGTTGTGGCACTCGGAGTGCACTTACTGTCAGAATCTCCGAGAGTAACTTGTACTCAGGTCGGGTAGTATTGGCCTCGTAGGCGTAGGTGGTAACATGCATCTCAATAGGGCGGGCCTGCTTGAGTTGCATGCCAGTGGGGTCACTCTTAGTGAACCCACTGGGTGTAGTCCCCGAGACCGCTGTCGACTGCTTGCGTCGGCAGGGGTCTGAAGAACTTAGACTTTTATTGTTGAATTTGCTGATTGTCCCTTGGTGTTTGCTGGTAGAAAACTTGTGAAATGGGAACAACCTATGAGACTCTCAAGGCGGAGAGGAATCAGTTCGCTGGTGAGCTGGAGGCGGCGCATCTTGCAATGGCTGACATGAAGGATGCTCTGGAGGGACGAGAGAAGTCGTTGGAGCGGGCTTGTGAAGCAAACAAGGTGCTGACTGAGGAAGTTGAGAAGATGGGGAAATAGAGGACTGCTGTGATGGGGCAGATGGACGTGCTGAACAAACGATGCATAGCTCAGGAGAAATACGTCAGCGACTGGGCTCGGCAGATGATGACGCATCTGGCTGGTAAGTCCTGTTTCTTGCCGAGTGCTTGTCCTATGTACGTCACACTCGGTGCTTATTGTTTGCTTGTCCTTCTGTTGCAGATTTTTGCATTGATGCTGAAGTTGAAGCAGCGGACGTGGAGCGATCGATTCACGACAACGGGCCACTCGGCGAGGACGCCAATCGGGATTTACTCCGGGCGCACATCCGCGTGGGCAAAGTTGGCCCTTTCATCGGTCGATTGAGAGAAGTCGTCGACCAAATCGACAAGGAGCTTTGGACAGAAGATGAGTCGCGGCAAGAGATGGAGAACCTGATGGCTCGACTGGAGGAGATTCCGAACCGAGTGCAGTCATGGAAGAAATCTGCAACTCGTTGTGGTGCAGATGTTGCTCTGTCCCTGGTCCGAGTCCATTGCAAGGAGGTGCGCGAGGAGAAGCTGAAGACATTGAAGGTTGGCAACACGAAGAAACTTCAATTCAAAGACTTCATGGAAACTTTCCTTGAGAGTGCTACCCGCATCGCCGACGGTATTGATCTGGACACGTTCGTAGAGCCCTCCAGTCCTGGCGTTAATCCAGATGATGTGTAAAAACACTTTTATCCTCGGTATGCCGAGTGTTTATCTGTAAGTTACTTTGGCCACTGCTGTTGGCCGTCACTTTCTTAGATCGGTGCGGGTAAGCTTGATCTACACCGAGTGAACTATCTTTGCTAGAACTTTTGAATCGGAATCAAAGCGTTTGCTCTTGTGTTGCAATGTTGTTTCGAGTGCGACGTTTAGTGCATACTCGGAAGAAGTTAATACTTAGGTGATTCTCAATCACAGCTAAGTCTCCGAGTGCGACGTTTAGCGCACACTTGTAGAAGGTTATTATTTAGGTGATTCTTGATCACAGCTTAGTCTCCGAGTGCGACGTTTAGTGCACACTCGGAGTAAGTTATTACTTAGGTGATTCTTGATCACAGCTAAATCTCCGAGTGCGACGTTTAGTGCACACTCGGAGATAGTTATTACTTAGGTGATTCTTGATCACAGCTAAGTCCCCGGGTGCGACCCTTAGTGCACACTCGAAGAAAGGTATTACTTAGGTGATTCTTGATCACAGCTAAGTCCCCGAGTGCGACGTTTAGTCTACACTCGGAGGAACTTATTACTTAGGTGATTCTTGATCACAGCTAAGTCCCCGAGTGCGACGTTTAGTGCACACTCGGAGGAAGTTATTACTTAGGTGATTCTTGATCACAGCTAAGTCTCCGAGTGCGACGTTTAGTGCACACTCGGAGGAAGTTATTACTTAGGTGATTCTTGATCACAGCTAAGTCCCCGAGTGCGACGTTTAGTGCACACTTGGAGGAAGTTATTACTTAGGTGATTCTTGATCACAGCTAAGTCCCCGAGTGCGACGTTTAGTGCACACTCGGAGGAAGTTATTACTTAGGTGATTCTTGATCACAGCTAAGTCCCCGAGTGCGACGTTTAGTGCACACTCGGAGGAAGTTATTACTTAGGTGATTCTTGATCACAGCTAAGTCCTCGAGTGCGACGTTTAGTGCACACTCGAAGGAAGTTATTACTTAGGTGATTCTTGATCACAACTAAGTCTCCGAGTGCGACGTTTAGTGCACACTCGGAGAAAGTTATTACTTAGGTGATTCTTGATCACAGCTAAGTCCCCGAGTAAGACGTTTAGTGCACACTCGGAGGAAGTTATTACTTAGGTGATTCTTGATCACAGCTAAGTCCCCGAGTGCGACGTTTAGTGCACACTCGGAGGAAGTTATTACTTAGGTGATTCTTGATCACAGCTAAGTCCCCGAGTGCGACGTTTAGTGCACACTCGGAGGAAGTTATTACTTAGGTGATTCTTGATCACAGCTAAGTCCCCGAGTGCGACGTTTAGTGCACACTCGGAGGAATTTAGAACTTAGGTGATTCTTGATCACAGCTAAGTCCCCTAGTGCGACGTTTAGTGCACACTCGGAGGAAGTTAGAACTTAGCTGATTCTGGATCGCAACTAAGTTTTTTGTGTGTGACTGGAGTCTGCGACCGTGGAAGAACTCTTAATCTGCAAAAACTGAATCTGCTTTATATTATTTCATCAATACTTGTTCTTTACACTGCTTCAGTCGACGATCACGTGTAGAAGCGCTTCAGGAGGTCTCCGTTCCATGCGCGTGGCTCGTCTGTCTCCCTCTTGATGTTGTAGAGTCTGTATGCTCCGTTGTTCAGCACCTTGGAGATGATGAAGGCTCCTTCCCAGGCCGGAGCCAACTTGTGAGGTCTTTGCTGATCCACTCGGAGCACCAGGTCGCCTGCTTGGAACGTGCGACTCCTGACGTGGCGTGCATGAAACCGCCGCAGATCTTGTTGATAAATGGTTGAGCGAGTCAGTGCCATCTCGCGCTCCTCCTCTAGAAGGTCCACTCCATCTTGCCTTGCTTGTTCTGCTTCAGCTTCGGAGAAGAGTTCGACTCGTGGCGCATTATGAAGCAAGTCGCTCGGAAGGACCGCTTCTGCTCCATAAACAAGGAAGAACGGTGATCGTCCTGTTGATCTGTTCGGGGTTGTGCGGAGACCCCAAAGTACTGAAGGTAACTCGGTGACCCATGCGCCAGCGGCATGTCCCGCCTCTCGCAGGAGTCGGGGCTTCAAACCTTGAAGAATAAGTCCATTCGCCCGCTCTGCTTGTCCATTGGATTGAGGATGTGCTACGGAAGCAAAATCTACTCGGATACCTTGGCTTGCACAGAAACCTTTGAATCTGTCCGAGTCAAAGTTTGTCCCGTTGTCCCGTACACCGAATCTGGAGATGATGTCCCTGACAAACTTGACGGCTGTTGAGGCGTCGACTTTCTTGATGGGCTTGGCTTCGATCCATTTCGTGAACTTGTCGACTGCCACCAACAGATGTGTGTATCCTCCCTGGCCTGTCTTGAATGGTCCGACTGTGTCTAATCCCCAAACTACAAACGGCCACACAAGCGAAATTGTCTTCAACACAGATGTCGGCTTGTGGGACTTGTTGGAGTAGAACTGACAGCCCTCACATCGGTCGACCATATCTTTAGCCATCTCGTTCGCCTGCAGCCAGAAAAAACCAGCCCTGAATGCCTTGGCAACGATTGCTCTCGAAGAGGCGTCATGACCGCAGGTCCCCGAGTGAATATCTTCCAGGATCAGTTGCCCCTCCTCTGGGGAGATGCATCGTTGGAGAACGCCTGAAACGCTCTCTTTGTACAATTGACCATCAATGACAGTGAATGACTTCGACCTGCGGACTATCTGCCTGGCCTGGACTTCGTCCTCTGGTAGTTCCTGTCTCAGGATATATGCAATGATCGGCACAGTCCAATCGGGGATGACAACAAGAATCTCCATGACCAGATCAACCACAGCAGGCACATCGACTTCAGTCAGATCTATTGAACTCTTTGGTTGTACTGGTTCTTCTGTAAAAGGATCTTCTTTGACTGAAGGGAGGTGAAGGTGCTCGAGGCAGACATCACTCGGGACTGGTCTCCGAGTGGATCCGAGTTTTGCCAACTCATCAGCTGCTTGGTTCTTCAGTCTCAGAACATGATGAAGTTCTAGACCTTCGAACTTCTTCTCAAGCTTTCTCACTGCGTTGCAATATGTGGTCATGGTGGGGTTCCTGACATCCCACTCTTTCATCACTTGATTGACTACCAAATCTGAATCGCCGTAGACCATCAGGCGACGGACGCCGAGTGAGATGGCCATGCGCAATCCGTAGAGGAGAGCTTCATACTCTGCCTCGTTGTTGGAGGAATCGAAGTGTATCTGTAGCACGTACTTGAGTTTGTCGCCCTTTGGCGATATGATCACGACGCCGGCGCCGGAGCCATTCAACATCTTGGACCCATCAAAGAACATTGTCCAATGGGCCGAGTAGATGTGGGTCGGCTGCTGTTGTTCTACCCATTCTGCTATGAAGTCAGCCAGAGCTTGAGACTTAATAGCTTTCCTGGCCTCGAACTTGATATCGCAGTACAACATCTCCATTGCCCACTTCGCCACTCGGCCTGACGCGTCTCGATTGTGGAGAATTTCTAACAACGGAGCATCAGAAATGACAGACACCGAGTGGTCTTGGAAATAATGAGCCACCTTCTTCGCGGTCATGTAAATCCCATAGATAAGTTTTTGATAATGGGGATACCTCTGCTTGGAAGGAGTCAGGACCTCGGAGACGTAGTACACTGGCCGCTGAACTTTGTATGCTTTACCTTCTTCTTCTCATTCGACTGTAAGAACAGTACTGATGACTTGATTTGTAGCCGCGATATACAGAAGAAGGGGCTCTTTACTGAGCGGAGCAGTAAGAACCGGCTGGGTGGAAAGTAGGACTTTGAGGTCGTCGAATGCGACTTGGGCTTCGTCTGTCCACTCGAAAGTATCTGATTTCTTCATGAGTCGGTACAGAGGAAGTGCTTTCTCGCCGAGTCGACTGATGAACCTGCTCAAAGCCGCTAGGCAACCTGTGAGCCGTTGGACATCGTGTATCCTGACCGGCCTCTCCATTCGAATGACGGTCCCGATCTTTTCGGGGTTGACATCGATCCCTCGTTCGGAAACAAAGAAACCGAGTAACTTTCCGCTGGGAACACCGAATGAACACTTGGCAGGGTTGAGCTTGATATCGTACCTACGAAGGTTGGCGAATGTTTCTGTCAAGTCAGTCAGCAGGTTGGAACCTTTGCGTGACTTGACTATGATATCATCCATATATGCCTCCACATTCCGACCAATCTGGTCGAGAAGGCATTTTTGAATCATGCGCATAAAGGTAGCTCCTACATTCTTCAAACCAAATGGCATAGTGATGTAGCAGAAGCACCCGAATGGGGTGATAAAGGCTATCTTTAATTCATCGGGGTCATACAGACGGATCTGATGATAGCCCGAGTAGGCATCAAGAAATGACAAACGCTCGCACCTCGCAGTCGAATCGACAATTTGATCTATGCGGGGGAGCGGAAAATGGTCCTTCGGGCAGACCTTATTGAGGTGTTTGAAGTCGATGCACATTCGGAGCGACTTGTCCTTCTTGGGCACCATGAAAACATTGGCAAGCCACTCGGAGTGGTGAACCTCGCGAATGAAGTTGGCTGCCAGCAGCTTGGCTACCTCCTCCCCGATTGCTTTCCTCTTGTGCGCGGCGGACCGGCGCAAGCGCTCTCGGACGGGCCGAGCGACGGGGTCCACATGCAGTCGGTGCTCAGCCAACTCCCTGGGTACACCTGGCATGTCAGAGGGTTTCCATGCGAAGATGTCCCAGTTCTCACGGAGGAATTGAGTGAAATTGGCTTCCTATTTAGGATCGAGGGTGGTGGAGATGTTCGTCGGGGCAGCAGTGTCGTCCGTCGGGTGAATGCTGACCTTCTTCGTCTCTCCCGCCGACTGGAATGCGGACTCTGAAGCTGGCTTCTTCGAGCGCATCAGGTCGGCGGGGTCGACTGTTTTCTTGTACTCGTCGAGCTCGAGGACGGCCATCTGCTGGTCGGCGATTCTTGACCCCTACTGCAGGCACTCTTCGGCTCACTGTCGATTGCCCGTGATGGTGATCACGCCTTTTGGGCCTGGCATCTTCAGCTTCAAGTATACGTAACATGGTCGGGCCATGAAACTGACATACGCTGGGCGGCCCAGAATTGCGTGGTAAGCGCTCTGGAAATCCACCACCTCAAATGTGAGCTTTTCCTTGCGAAAGTTCTTGTCGGAGCCGAAAACGACGTCCAACGCGATCTGGCCGAGTGACCTGGCCTTCCGTCCAGGGACGACTCCACGGAATTGCATGCTGCTCTCGCTGAGTTTGGACATCGGAATGCCCATCCCCTTGAGAGTGTCGGCGTACATGATGTTCAAACCGCTGCCACCGTCCATGAGTACTTTGCGCAGTCGGACTCCTTCTACCACAGGGTCGACGACCAGAGCTTGTCTTCCTGGGGTGGGAACATGCGCTGGATGAACCGACTGGTCAAAGGTGATCGCAGTCTGAGACCATTTAAGGAACTTGGGGCTGGTAGGAGTGGCCATGTTCACCTCCCTGTTCACCAGCTTCAGTCGACTCTTGCTTTCGACGTCAGCAAAAATCATGAGTGTCGCATGGACTTGGGGGAATGGATCCTCCTTATCCTCCTCATCTTGTTCATTGACCTTCTCACTCGGTTGCCCTTCGCCGAACCCCTGGATCAGGAGGCGGCACTGCCGAGTGGTATGCTTTGGATATATGGGGTTGCCCTCTTCGTCCATCTTCGTATGAACCGGGCATGGCTGGTCCAGGATGGGATTATTGAACTGCTTCTTTTTGGGGGTAAACTGCGCCTTCCCTTTGCCCTTGAACTTGGCATTGGTCACGACTGCAGCTTCTGCCTGCGGAGTGGATGGAGCTTTTTTTCTTTTGCTTCCGAGTGTTGCTTCCATCTCCGTCGTTGACTGTCTTGTGCTTGCCGCTTCGGATGCGGTCCTCTTCTTCGCCATTTGCGTAGCGAGCTGCTATCTCCATCATCTTGCTCATGGAGATGTCACCTGTTCGGCTGAACTTCAGGTACAACTCTCTGTACCGGACGCCTGCCTTGAAGGCGTAGACTGCTTGATGCTCGGTGACGTTCTCCACCATGTGGTAGAGAGTTGTCCAGCGCTGAATGAAGTCACGCAGGGGCTCATTCTGCTTCTGGACGCAATGCTGGAGCTCCACGAGGCCTGCAGGGCGCTTGTACGTCCCTTCGAAGGTCTTGATGAACACTCGAGCCAGATCTGCCCAACTGTAGATGCTCGAGGGGAACAACTGATTCAGCCACATTCGCGCCGAGCCATCGAGCATAATAGGGAGGTGCTTCATGGCGACATGGTCGTCCCCTCCTCCGATCTGGACCGCCACTCGGTAGTCATCTAGCCATGTTTCCGGCTTGGACTCTCCGGTAAACTTACTGATTCCCGCCGCCAATCGGAAGTTGGGCGGGATGTCAGCCGAGCGGATGGCTCGACTAAAACAGTCGGGACCAGACACGATGGTCCTGCTTCCACTTGGACGGTCCATATCGTGACCATCACGGTGGGCTCGGCCCCTGTCGACTCATCGCTGGGCGATACGCCCTCTTGCATCGGGTCTTGGGTTGTAAGGGTCGCCGACTGAACGCCGATCATCATGATGTCGGGACCCATAGGGCCCACCCCGCGGAGGGGTGCGTGAGCGGCGGCGATCTTCGTGATTCATGGAACGGCTGCCTCCCCTGTGGCGCTGATGGGAACCAGGGCTGTGAACCGACCGATGCGTATTCGCATGAACGGAACTATTATGGATCCTGTTGTGCGACTGGGAGACCGTCGAATTCTGCTGCTGCGCCGTGTGCAACAGGGCTCGGATCTGCTCGATCCCTCTTCCTGCCTATGAATCAGTCGGCTGGAGGGAATCGGCTATCTTGGCAGCCGCAGCCAAGTTGAGGAGGGGTGTGCGGAACAACTCTACATTGCTCCGCCGAGTGTGCCGACTGGCAGAACAGCGAGGTGGACGGCGCGCACCAGACGTTTCGCCGACCTCGCGCTCGCTTCGGCCAGCTTGACAGGGATCTTCATGGGAGTTGGCCATGTGTACTTCTGGTGCGGGCCCGCTACCCGCATACTCGGAAGGAAACTCAGTCGGAACCGAGTCCGAGTGCTGGGACAGCGGGGCAACCACAACGGACTCTAGAACCGCCACTTGTGAAGACACGTTCTGGCACGCCTGGGCGTGTTGCACCCAACGCTGGAGCCGCGGACGGCGAGACCGCTTGTTGCGGCGCGTGACGGCGGTGCTGGTCGACACCGGAGCCGACTGTTGGAGAAGAAGAATGCCGCGGGCGCCAGCACGGAAGTGCATAGCCCCACGACGGGGAAGCGCCTCGACATCGAGAGGAGCATCCCGAAGCCACGCCGAATCGTCGATGATGAAGGAGAGAGCGCTGAAGAAGATCTGGTGTCCCATGCTTGAACCTCCACCGGACGACATGACGCAAGGAAGTAGTCGCAAACTCGCCGGAAGTCGCTTAGACGCCTGCCCCACGGTGGGCGCCAACTGTCGTGGGTATAAGCCTGACAGTAGATGTGTAGGGTACGAAAGGGATGGGTAGAGCCTTAGCTAGGGCAAGGTTGTATGAGTTCAGGCCCCTCTACGGTGGAGGTAATAGCCCTACGTCTCAGTGCTCAGGGAGCTTGTTGTCGAGTAGAAATATGGAATACAATGAGTTGCTAACCCTTGCACCAGTGGGGAAGGGTGGCTTATATAGAGTGCGCTGCCCTTCACAACGGTCGATGCGCAGGGGTGGAATAATGGCGAATAAACACCTACGTTACAGGTAACGTACGGCCTAAATGCTAATAAAAGCGTGAGGAAACGTACGACCGTTTCCCTCCTGGGGGGTTACGATGTACAGAGTGGAATCCAGTCGGTCCGACCGATACGCTCCGAATGCTCGCCTTCGACTGGATGGTCGGATGTCTGTTACCGACTGGATGATGGGAATTCCTTAGTTCAGTCGGAACTGACAAAGGGCTTTGTCCCTTATGAAGGGTAGTCCTTGGGTAGGACCTATAAGGTAGGCTTATGACCCTACCCTAGGACTATAACCCCATCAAGGTATGTTCCAGAACATTTTTTGTAAAACCAACGTAAAGTTAAAAAAAATCTGCAACATTAGCTTTGTTGCAGAAAAATTCTTGCAATAATATCTATGTTGCAAAAGTTTTGCAACACGGTCCCTGTTGCAAACATCCAAACGCAACATTATGCTTGTTACAAAAACTGTCAGCTCAATCTGTCGATCACCCCGTATTAAATCTTTGTGACAGAAAAAGTCTATTGCCATCTGCAACTCTATCGGGGCCGAAACAAAGTGGTTGTTTCTGCAACTGGTTTGTTGTTTCAGGAAATAATGTATCGAAGGAGGCGACCGAACTGCGTGCCGGGAGTTAGATCGAATGGCTGTTGGCTACTGCGCACGCACAGATCTGATGGTTATCGTGGTGATAGATGTTTTATTAGATATCTACCGGTGGATGCGTAGCGCTCCCCATTTTTTAAACACACCTGACATGTCGGCCTGATGGCGTGGCCCACGCGGACTCGTCGGAAAACCCAACGGTCCGACGGTCGAGGTGCTCTAAACACTGTGTGGCACCATGATACTTCTCCGTCGTATCTAAATTTTTTAATTGTTTCATGCCAATATTCTACAACTTTCATATACTTTTGGCAACTTTTTATACTATTTTTGGAACTAACATATTGATCCAGTACCCAGTGCCAGTTCCTGTTTGTTGCATGTTTTTTGTTTCGCAGAATATCCATACCAAACGAAGTCCAAATGCAATAAAAATTTACGGGGATTTTTTTGGAATATTTAGGATTTTTGGGAAGAATAATCAACGTGAGACGGTGCACGGAGTGCCCACAAGCCCACCAGCCGCGGCCAGGGGGTGGGCCATTGGCTGGCAGGCTTGTGGCCAATCCTTAAGGCAGTTGGCGCCTTTCTTTCGGCACAAGAAAGATAATATCCGGAAGAAAATCGTGTTAAAATTTCAGCCCAATCAGAGTTACGGATCTCCGGAAATTTAAGAAACGGTGAAACGCAGAATTTGGGAGCGCAGAAACAGAAGGACACACAGAGAGAGAGAGAGATCCAATCTCGGAGGGGCTCTCGCCCCTCCGCCGCCATGGAGACCATGCACCAGAGGGGAAACCCTTCTCCCATCTAGGGAGGAGGTCAAGGAAGAAGAAGAAGGAGGGGGCTCTCTCCCCCTCTCTCCCGGCGGCGCCGGAACGCCGCCCGGGACATCATCGTGTGACAACGATCTACACCAACAACTCCGTCATCTTCACCAACATCTCCATCATCTTCCCCCATCTATATTCAGCGGTTCACTCTCCCGCAACCCGCTGTACCCTCTACTTGAACATGGTGCTTTATGCTACATATTATTATCCAATGATGTGTTGCTATCCTATGATGTCTGAGTAGATTATCGTTGTCCTATCAGTGATTGATGAATTGCTATGATTGGTTTAATTTTCTTGTGGTTATGTTGCTGTCCTTTGATGCCCATCATATGATCGCGCGTGTGGATCACACCATAGGGTTAGTTGTATGTTGATATGACTATGTATTGGCAGGCTAGAGTGACAGAAGCTTCAAACCTAGCATAGAAATTGATGCATATGGGATTGAAGGGGGACCAATATATCTTATTACTATGATTGGGTTTTACCTTAATGAATGTTAGTAGTTACGGACGCTTGCTAATAGTTCCAATCATAAGTGCATAGAACTCCAAGTAAGGGATGACATGCTAGCAGAGGCCTCTCCCACATGATACTTGCTATCGATCTAGTAACGTAGTCAATTGCTTAGGGACAATTCCGCAACTCGTACCAACACTTTTCCACACTCGTTAGACACTCGTAGTTGTTTATTTATCTAACCAGCCCCTAGTTTTATTTACGTGTTCTTTACTTTCTTGCAAGCCTATCCTATCACTCCTACAAAGTACTTATAGTTTCATACTTGTTCTAGGTAAAGCGAACGTAAAGTGTGCGTAGAGTTGTATCGGTGGTCGATAGAACTTGAGGGAATATTTGTCCTACCTTTAGCTCCTCGTTGGGTTCGACACTCTTACTTATCGAGAAAGGCTACAATTGATCCCCTATACTTGTGGGTTATCAAGACCTTTTTCTGGCGCCGTTGCCGGGGAGCAATAGCGTGGGGTGAATATCCTCGTGTGTGCTTGTTTGCTTTATCACTAAGTAGATTTATTTGCTGTTCTAAGTTGTTCTCTATCTTTAGTTATGGATATGGAACACGAAATACCAATAAAATTAGGTGTACTTGCTACTCATGGAGATGGGGAACCTCCTAAAACCTTCGAGGCTCGTTATGTGGAAAATATTATGCACTTCTTTAATAATCCTGAGAAAGCCCCATTCAATTATATAATGGGATACACGTTGGATCAACATGAATACTTTAGGGATTATCGCTTGACTCAAAAAGGGAAACTTTTATGGGATCAAATCCATTTGTTGAAATGGTATGCTTGGGAACTATGCAAGAGATATGATGTTACTTGTTGCTCTAGGATGAAGGCTCCACACCTTCCCTTTTCTTGTGAATTTAATGATCATAGAACCTTGGTTCTTATGCTAATGGTATATATGATTACTATGATGTCGAGCAAATAGAAGAGTTTGTTGCTTTTATGGGTGCTTATGAAATGAGGCTGTGTTTAAAGGGTGCGATGATAATGATGATGCTCCTTACCGATCTGAAAATTTGGCTATGCTTCGTTATTTTTATACTAATTATGAATATAATGCCCATATTGAACGATTTAAGGAGAAATTGTATGCTTCCCAAGAAGAGACTATTATTTTGCAGGAAACTATGGAAGAATAAAATGCTGAAATTGTGAGCTCATTAGATGAAAAAGATGAAGAGGAGAGCGAGGAACAAAAGGAGGAAGAGCGGACTAGCTACCCGTGTCCACCTTCTAATGAGCGTAGCTCTTCTACTCATACATTATTTAATTTCCCTTCGTTCTTACCGAAGGATGAATGCTATGATCCCTTGGATTAGTTTGAAATATCCCTTTTTGATGAACTTGATGCATGCTATGCTTGTGGCCATGTTGTCAATATGAATGATGCTTATGAAGATGAGCTAGCTATAGTCCCTTATGTTAAACATGATGATTTTTATGAATATAATATGCATGTGCTTGGTGCTCCTACTTGCAGTTATTATGAGAGAGGAACTACATCTCCACCTCTCTATGTTTCCAATATGATAAAATTGCAACAAACTGCTTATGCTATGTATTGGCCTTTACTTGGTGTGCATGAATTGTTCTTTTATGACATGCCAATGCATAGGAAGAGAGTTAGACTTCGTCATTGCTTGATATATGTTACCTTGTGCTCAATACTAAATTTCAAATCATTGCTAATTAAAATTGGCTTTGATATACCTTGGGATCCGGGTGGATCCATTACTTGAGCACTTTATGCCTAGCTTAATGGCTTTAAAGAAAGCGCTGCGTGGGAGACAACCCGGAAGTTTTAGAGAGTCATTTATTTCTGTTGAGTGCTTTTATTTAGTTTAAAAACAAAAAAAATATAAAGGGAAACTTAAAACTTTTTCAAAAAGAGAAGCGATTGTAAGGTGATGCATTGCGGAAGTGAGGGTCGACCTTGAACACTTGTGTTCATGCTCATGGAAACAATGTAGAATTTTTCATGGAAGTTTCTTACAAAAATAATTATCCCCTTGTAAAATTCCTTTGTGTTTAAAAAAATAATGTGCCAAGTAAAGCCTTTACGATTAGTTTGGGTGATAGTTGTTTGATCACGCTGAGAAAAGACAGAAACTTTCTGCTCACGAAATTAATTTTCATTTTTATTCTGGAAGAGATTTTGAGTTGATTTTTTTTTTTGCTGATTGATATGCAAATTTTCTAGACGTTCGTAATTTTTCAGATTTTGTGAGATAACAGAAGTATACGGAATATACAGATTGCTACAGACTGTTCTGTTTTGACAGATTCTGTTTTCTATGCATCGTTCTCTTATTTTGATGAATCTATGGGTAGTATCGGGGGGTATGAACCATGGTGAAGTTGGATTACAGTAGATATAATGCTAATATGAATTTAAATGAGTTCACAACAGTACTTGAAGTGGTGATTTATTTTATTATACTAACGGATCTCACGAAGTTTTGTCGAGTTTTGTGTGATTGAAGTTTTCAAGTTTTGGTTGAGAGCACGATGGATGAAGGAATAAGGAGAGTAAAGAGCCTAAGCTTGGGGATGCCCGAGGCACCCCAAGGTAATATTCAAGGAAGACTCAAGCGTCTAAGCTTGGGGATGCCCCGGAAGGCATCCCCTCTTTCGTCTACAATCTATCGGTAATTTTACTCGGAGCTATATTTTAATTCGTCACATGATATGTGCAAATGCTTGGAGCGTCTTTTGTGTTTATTTTTCCTTTTTCTTTTATGCACCATGCTGGTATGAGATAGTCCTTGGTTGGCTTTATATAATTCTTCTTGTGCTTCACTTATATCTTTTGAAGTTTGGATTGTCTGTTTCCCTACACATAGAAAACTGCCATTTGTAGAATGCTCTTTTGCTTCACTTATATTTGTTAGAGCGGGGCATATCTTTTGTAGAAAGAATTAAACTCTCATGCTTCACTTATACCTATTTAGAGAGTTAACATGAGTTGGTCATTCACATGGTTAGTCATAAAATCCTACATAAAACTTGTAGATCACTGAATATGATATGTTTGATTCCTTGCAATAGTTTTGC
Organism: Hordeum vulgare subsp. vulgare; assembly: GCF_904849725.1. Classification (NCBI taxonomy): domain Eukaryota; kingdom Viridiplantae; phylum Streptophyta; class Magnoliopsida; order Poales; family Poaceae; genus Hordeum; species Hordeum vulgare. The sequence continues at coordinate 200,736,114 of NC_058519.1, read as the reverse complement.
GACATGAATATGTGATATTAGAGTCATGCTAGAGAGTAATTGTGTATTTTTAGAAATACTTGTGTTAAGGTTTGTGATTCCCGTAGCATGCACGTATGGTGAACCGTTATGTGATGAAGTCGGAGCATGATTTATTTATTGATTGTCATCCTTTGTGTGGAGATCGGGATCGCGCGATGGTTAACTCCTACCAACCTTTCCCCTAGGAGCATGCGTGTAGTACCTTGTTTTGATGACTAATAGACTTTTGCAATAAGTATGTGAGTTCTTTATGACTAATGTTGAGTCGATAGATTATACGCACTCTCACCCTTCCACCATTGCTAGCGTGTCTAGTACCGCAGCCGGTGCATTACAACCACCATATAGCCTCCCTCAAAACAGCCACCATACCTACCTATTATGGCATTTTCATAGCCATTCTGAGATATATTGCCATGCAACTACCACCGTTCCGTCTCATGACATGTGCCACCACTTCCATATTGCCATTGCATGATCGTAAGATAGCTAGCATGATGTTTCCATGGCTTGTCCGTTTTTTGATGTCATTGCTATGCTAGATCATTGTCACAGTACACTACCAAAGGCATTTCATATAGAGGATCATTGCTCTAAGTATTCAGTTGTAAGTGTGATGATCATTATTAATAGAGCATTGTCCCATGTGAGGAAATAAAAGAGGCCAGCGAAGCCCATTTACAAAAAGAGGCCAAAGATGCCCACCAAAAAAAAGAGGCCAAAGAGCCCACAAAAATAAATAAGAGAAAAGAGGGAAGGGACAATTGCTACTATCCTCTTTCCACACTTGTGCTTCAAATAGCACTATGATCTTCATGACAGAGAGTCTCCTATGTTGTCACTTCCATATACTAGTGGGAATTTTTCATTATATAACTTGGCTTGTATATTCCAATGATGGGCTTCCTCAAAATTGCCCTAGGTCTTCGTGAGCAAGCAAGTTGGGTGCACACCCACTAGTTTCTTTTGTGAGCTTTCATACACTTATAAGCTCTAGTGCATTCGTTGCGTGGCAATCCCTACTCACTCACATTGATATTTATTGATGGACATCTCCATAGCCCGTTGATACGCCTAGTTGATGTGAGACTATCTCCTCCTTTTTTGTCTTCTCCACGACCACCATATTCTATTCCACCTATAGTGCTATGTCCATGGCTCACGCTCATGTATTGCGTGAAAGTTGAAAAGGTTTGAGAACAATAAAGTATGAAACAATTGCTTGGCTAAAACCGGGGTTGTGCATGATATAAATACGCTGTGTGGGGAAGATGGAGCATAGTCAGACTATATGATTTTGTAGGGATAACTTAATTTGGCCATGATATTTTGAGAAGACATGATTGCTTTGTTAGTATGCTTGAAATATTATTGTCTTTATGTCAAATGATAGACTATTGCTTCGAATCACTCGTGTTTTAGTATTCATGCCATGATTAGATTATATGATCAAGATTATGCTAGGTAGCATTCCACATCAAAAATTATCTTTTTTATCATTTATCTACTCGAGGACGAGCAGGAATTAAGCTTGGGGATGCTGATACGTCTCAGTCGTATCTATAATTTTTGATTGTTTCATGCCAATATTCTACAACTTTCATATACTTTTGGCAACTTTTTGTACTATTTTTGGGACTAACATATTGACCCAGTGCCAAGTGCCAGTTCCTGTTTGTTGGATGTTTTTTGTTTCGCAGAATATCCATACCAAACAAAGTTCAAACGCAATAAAAATTTACGGGGATTTTTTTGGAATATTTATGATTTTTGGGAAGAAGAATCAACGCGAGACGGTGCATGGAGTGCCCACAAGCCCATCAGCCGCGTCCAGGGGGTGGGCCCGCGGCTGGTAGGCTTGTGTCCACTCCTTAAGGAGGCTTGTGCCCTTCTTTCGCCACAAGAAATATAATATCCGGAAGAAAATCGTCTTAAAATTTCATCCCAATCGGAGTTACGGATCTCCGGAAATTTAAGAAACGGTGAAACGCAGAATCTGGGAGCGCAGAAACAGAAGGACACATAGAGAGAGATCAAATCTCGGAGGGGCTATCGCCCCTCCGCTGCCATGGAGACCATGGACCAGAGGGGAAACCCTTCTCCCATCTAGGGAGGAGATCAAGGAAGAAAAAGAAGGAGGGGGGCTCTCTCCCCCTCTCTCCCTGCGGCACCGGAACGCCGCCCGAGACATCATCGTGTGACGTCGATCTACACCAACACCTCCGTCATATTCACCAACATCTCCATCATATTCCCCCATCTATATTCAGCGGTTCACTCTCTCACAACCCGCGGTACCCTCTACTTGAACATGGTGCTTTGTGCTACATATTATTATCCAATGATGTGTTCCTATCCTATGATGTCTGAGTAGATTATCGTTGTCCTATCGGTGATTGATGAATTGCTATGATTGGTTTAATTTGCTTGTGGTTATGTTGCTGTCCTTTGGTGCCCATGATATGATCGCGCGCGTGGATCACGCCATAGGGTTAGTTGTATGTTGATAGGACTATGTATTGGCAGGCTAGAGTGACAGAAGCTTCAAACCTAGCATAGAAATTGATGCATATGGGATTGAAGGGGGACCAATATATCTTATTGCTATGGTTGGGTTTTACCTTAATGAACGTTAGTAGTTGCGGACGCTTGCTAATAGTTCCAATCATAAGTGCATAGAATTCCAAGTAAGGGATGACATGCTAGCAGAGGCCTCTCCCACATGATACTTGATATCGATTTAGTAACGTAGTCAATTTCTTAGGGACAATTCCGCAACTCCTACCACCACTTTTCCACACTCGTTAGACACTCGTAGTTGTTTCTTTATCTAACCAGCCCCTAGTTTTATTTACGTGTTCTTTACTTTCTTGCAAGCCTATCCTATCACTCCTACAAAGTACTTCTAGTTTCATACTTGTTCTAGGTAAAGCGAACGTAAAGTGTGCGTAGAGTTGTATCGGTGGTCGATAGAACTTGAGGGAATATTTGTCCTACCTTTAGCTCCTCGTTGGGTTCGACACTCTTACTTATTGAGAAATGCTACAATTGATCCCCTATACTTGTGGGTTATCACGCCGCTCCGGCTCACTACCCAAAGTCGGGGCCGGCTATTTAAGCCAGCCGACACCCCCAGCGTAGCACATCTGTCTCGTCCCTCTCTTTGTCGCCACTCGAGCACATCCGCCTCCTCTCGCACTCCCCTCTCCATAGGATGGCCCGCCGGCTCATCACCACCTACGCGCAGCTCACGCAGAAGCGACACCTATAAATAGAGGCGGAGATCCAAGCTCACCGCGCCACCCACATCACTACGGGTCTCCCTATGGACTCATCGGAGACGAAGGAGGAGGAGGTGGAGGAGAAGGAGGCCATGGATGAGGACGACCCGGAGGGGGAGACTCCTGGCTTGAGCATGGCGGAGGCGGAGGTGGAGTTCGTCATCGCCCAATCGGAGGAGATGACGGAGCAGCAGGCCATCCTGGATTCCATCCGGGGATTGGTCCGAGGTGAAGGCCAACCGCTGGCTCATTCGCCAGAGGCAGGTGGAGGCCGACACCCTCCTCGACGAGCTGGAGGCGGAGATCGACACGGAGAAGGCCGCATGAGAGCAGTCGGGCGGCAGCCGGCCACTTATCTGCCGGAGGGCACAGAGATCGTCGACATCTCCGACAAGGAGTAGATATGTTCTACGTAGTATATAAGTTTGATATCTTGCATGCTTTTGTATGGAGGGATCCTAATATGATATGTCCAGTTGTAGAATTAATTATTTGAGGCGTGACCAGTTAGTGAGGCGTCCGCGGGCATTTGGTGGCCGGATTTGCAAGTTGCGGCTGTATATGCTCTAAGCTATGCATGAAGGGGGCCTCCTCGCGCTATACACGTTAGCACCGTTTTACTATGCAAAGTCAAGACAGAAAGAAAAAAACCGCGTGGATTGCACATGGCCACATGCGGCGTCATCTCCCGTTTTACCTCCTCTCCCCACCTCCCAGCTAGCTTGGGTTGCTGCCGCTTCCGCGTCGCCGCCGCCGCGACATCACTCCTCTGGCGCTGGCCACCGAAGGAAGGCTGCTTCTCCCACGAATCTTCTCCTCTCGATGTCTCCGTCATATCAAGGTGCGACACTGCTCCTCCCCACGACCCCGACGGCAAGGCGGCGATAAGATCTAAAAGTCGGGCGGCGCCTAAGAGCTCTCGTCCCGAGTAAGGCGCAAGAGGATGAACACAATCCGGACGAGATCGATGCGGTTGTCGGCACCTCCTCCGACTCATCGCCTTCGTCTTCTATGGTGCGCCTCAACATCAGCTATAAGGACAAGGAATTAATAGGGTGCATATACAACGAGGAACCAAAGTGTATTTTCTAAAGAAATGTTTCTACTTGTCCCATCGCTCCTGTAAAATGATATGTTGTGGGAAACTGCACGACACCCAATAGGTTGTGGCTATCTCATATATATAGGGTACACATTGTGTACAAATACAACATACATGGTATACCCAGAGGCTACGTATAAACTTTATCTAACACCCTCCCTCAATCTTAACTATGGCCTGAAGTACAAAGCAAGTTAAGATTGCGCCTACAACCTTCAAACTGAGGTTGTGGAAGTGGCTTCATGAAGATGTAAGCAAGTTAATCCCTGGAGGATATGAACTTGATATGAAGAAGCTTATGTGTAACATGTTCCACCACAAAGTGATAGTCAACTTCAATGTGCTTGGTACGAGCATGGAAAACTGGGTTAGATGAAAGATACGTCGCACCAATATTATAACACCAAAGAACCGTTGGCTGCTCTTGAGATACTCCCAACTCTCTCAACAGATACTGTACCCAAATGAGCTTAGCTGTGGCATTGGAAACCGCCTTGTACTTTGCTTCAGTGCTACTCCGAGAAACTGCGGCCTGCTTGCACGCACTCCAGGTGATCAAGTTGTGACCAAAGAAGACAACATAGCCCCCGTTGATTGCCGGTCATCCAGGCTCCCAGCCCAATGTACATCAGAGAATGCCGAGAGAGCACTCGAGGAGGTATACCGAAGATGCAAGCCATAGGAGACAGTATGAGAGAGATAATGCGGTATACGCTTCACAGCTGACTAGTGTGAAGTCCGAGGAGCATGAAGATACTGGCACACACGGTTGACCGCATAGGAGATGTCAGGCCGTGTGATAGTCATGTACTGCAAGCCGCCAACAACACTACGGTACTCAATAGCATCATCTGAAGGGAGCAAGGCACCATCCAAAGCTCATAACCGATCAGTCGTAGACATAGGGGTGGTAGCATGCTTGCTTCACAATATACCAACACATCGCAACAAGTCCAAGGAATACTTGTGCTGAGTGAGAGTCAGGAGAGCAGGGGACCGTTAAACCTCCACGCCAAGGAAGTAATGAAGAGCACCCAGATCCTTGACAACAAAATGACCACTCATAGCAGACAGCAGACGATCAGTAGTAGGCACTGAGGAGCTGATAATAATAATGTCATCAACAAAAACCACCAGATACATAGTAGCCTCACGACGATGAAACTGGAACAGAGACATGTCAACAGTGGATGGAGCAAAGACAAGCCGTCAAAGAACTGAGCCTAGTCGGGCATGCCATGCACGAGGAGCCTGTTTGAGTCCATAAAGCGCCTTAACAAGACGACACAAATGATGGGGAAGAGCAGGATCAACAAAACCTGGAGGTTGCTGCATGTAAACTTATTCCTCCAAGACCCCATGGAGAAAAGCATTCTGAACATCAAGCTGGCGTAGAGACCACCCTTTGACAACAGACGAGGACAGAAGCAGACGAATAGTGGTAGGTTTCACAGCTAGACTGAAGGTATCTTCATAATCAAGACCATACCGTTGTTTAAATCCTTTGGCCACCAATTGTGCCTTGTATCGCTCAATAGAACCATCATCATGCTTTTTTACCTTAAAGACCCACTTCGAATCAATGGTGTTGACACCACACACAGGAGGGACTAAGCACCAAGTATCGTTCCTCTGTAGTGCCTCAAACTCTTGTTCCATGGCATTCCGCCAATGAGGAATCCCAAGAGCAGTCTGAAAATGATGAGGCTCAGAAGTTGGGTCAGCATCTGTGTGTGCCATACACGCTGCAATCCACGCAACCATGTCGTCAGTGCGCTCCTTCGGTCGAACAATACCACACTCGCTGCACGTACGAGGACGCAGAGGGACGGTAGGCTGCAGAGGTGGAGACGGAGATGGAGTCGGTGAAGATGGAGATGAAAATGCAGGCCGTTCCCCAGACGCAGAGCCGGTCGTACCAGGCAACACGCTTGGCGAGGGAGACGAGGATGCCGGCTCGGCCAAATAGAGCATGCCCCCCACAGCAAAGGCTGGCTCGGGCGGCAAAGTGGGATCAGGCCCCATGGCAAAGGCTGGCGCGATTGACGCTGGTGTGGGCGGAGCTAGCGCGAACAACGCTATCGGCTCGACCGACTCGGCCGACACGTGGTCAGCGCCATGCTTCTCGACCGACTCGGCTGATGCATGTCCCCCATGCAGAGCCCAGGTGTCGGGACCCCGATCCTAAGTCATAAGAACCTAGCCTGTAACACATCACATCACTTTGCGGCCTCACGCACGGTAAACTCCACGGTGCCACCTTACCTTGGCCGGGACCGTTTGCGTCTTTTGGCTCACGTATATGAATGTGTCGCTAGCATTCAAACAACAAAGAACCCGGGTCGACATGACTAGTTATAAACCCAAGTGGTACATCCATACAGGGACATGCATACATAACCCATCAAAGCAGGTGTCGGTCATCAGCGTGTTTAGACAAGTTGTAGCAAGCTACAAGGACTCCATTACACCGCATGACATTTCCCCGAAGGAACAGACACAACAGCAAAGAAGGATACATGCCGGTCAATCAATGTGTCCGGAGCAATAGCAAGCTACCAAGGCTCGGTGGAAGCACAAAGAGGCATTTCCCCGTAAAGAGTACTACTAAAGGCACACAACTAGGTGTCGAATCCCACACATATAATGCATTTCATAACATACACACAATATGCATGTTATGTGTAGATACAACATGGCATCACAACATAACTCTATGACTCAAGCTTTTATTAAGGACTCATAAGAGTTAACATAGTATGATATTACAAACAGGGGTCACACGACCCTACACTCAAGTCATACAAGCATCAAGTGGAAGTACAACATGTCTGGGTACAGACATCTACTAAAAGTGGCTGAAGGAGCCTAAAATGGTACAACGACCCTACCAAAGGAACCAGAGCTCTGTCTGGGATTCCCAAGCAATTCCGGTCAACATCGAACACCTTGCGTAGAAACCGTGAGTACAAAGGTACTCAGCAAGACTTACATCAGAACTATCTACATATGCATCAGTATCAATGAAGGGATTGTGGGGTTTGACTGCAGCAAGCCAGATATGACTCTTGGCTAACCTGAACTACGACTACAAGTTCTTTCTTTGAGGTGGGATAACGCACACGAGTCCACATATTCACCAATTCAATACACCACTATGGATCCACTCTCGTCTCCCTACGAGAAGGCCATCCATAGCACTCACACTTATCTTGCATATTTTAGAGTATCCATTCCAAGTTGTTTATGTACCACGTAATGTTTCCAAGTAGTCCATATCCGAGGACGCGGCTATACGAATAGATTAATTCACCCTGCAGGGGTATACTTCTTCACACATGCTCTCACCACTTAGCACCATATGCACGTCATGCATCTCGGCAACCTTCAAGCGGAAGCACTGGCGTGGGTGTCGGTCACGACCGTCAACCACACAAGACCCTAGTCCAGGTTTATCGCCTATTTGAGGCTGAACCCGCAAGGAAGTCCGACCGAGGTTTCCTCTACGGCCCCAAACGATGTGCGCAGGGTTCCCAAGCCCACCATCCAGGTGACATTTGGTACACCGTGCCACTGTGTATCTACCGCACTGAAGCCTACCCCGTTGGGCAGAGCTAAACACGGTCGCCAACACTTTTCCTACAAACACCAGAAACTAATTTCAACTCTTGGACAGAGATCTAGGCGATTAATAAGCCGACCGGGGTCATATTTTAGGGCCCAATGCAAGGTAGTATCTTGTCTTGGATAACATACACAAAACTCAGTTCTCAAGGACGGTCCCAATGAGACAACCCACCATGTACTCCTACATGGCCTCTCATCGCTACCTTTACCAAATCGGATTCACACCTTTTACTCTCACACTGTAGGACATGAACACAACCATTCCGATTCGTCATCGAGATGGATCAGACCCAACACGACTCTAAGCATAGCAGGCATTTTAAGCAAGCATGGATGAGTAAGCACAACAAGGATCAAGTAGTTGCTACTCATGCTAAGTGGTTTCAACTATTTACTGTGGCAAAAACAGGTCATGCACTGGAATGGGTTCAACTACCGAGAACATGTAACAGTTGAATCGTGTTTGTCCTAATGCAATAAAAGAGAGCAGGAGCGAGAGAGTAGGATTGTATCGTAATGCTCAAGGGGGGGGGGTTGCTTGCCTGACAGTTCTGAAGATAGCAATGAGTCTTTATCAATGCCAACGATCACATCCTCGGAACCATCGTCTACCGAGAGGGAACAACACCGGCAAACAAGAAAGAACAATATTTACTTCACGGAAATGCAACACTGTGATGCATGATCATGACATTAAAATGAAAAGTGGCATGGCTAATGTAGCTACCACTTCTTAGGTTGAAGCTGATTTGAATCAAAATTCAAATATCACTTCAAATAAGGTATTTTTCAAATACCCTTTTAATTGATTTGACCTGATGCTCAGGTATAACTTGTTTTATCATGCATGAAAATAGCACCATTAGATTCCTTGAATTTTTTGATCATTTTTCATATATTATTTATTTAATTTGGAGTTATATTTTATTTTCTATGATTTTTCAAAGTTTTCAGCATTTTCTGGAATTATTTTTATGTCAGAAAATCATTTATTGCGTCAGCATTGCGTCAGCAGGTCAACTAACCTGGGCGAGGTCAAACTGACCGGTGGGGGCCACTGGTCAGTGACCCACAGGTTAATCCCGCGTTGACCAGCCTTAACCAGGCTTTGACCAGTCCTGGGGCTCGCCGTCAGTGGCTGTGTTGGAGGTGGTCAGGCACTAACGACGTTGCCACGTCGGCGCTCGCCGGAGGCTGGCCGGCGGCGACCTTAGCCGTGGCGAAGGGCTCGCTACAGTTTCCCTAAATGGCGCTACAGGGGGTCAAATGGCACGCGGTTTGCGGCTACACGTTGCTGGCGAAGCTGCCGTTCTTCCAGGGGTAAGCAGGGGAGCTGGGGTGGCCGGAAGAGGCGCCAGCGACGAGCTATGGAGGCGGCCGGATCTCGGGTTCTTTGGAACCTACGCTAGAGGGGACGAGCGGATGCGAAGAGAGGGAAAATGGAACCCGTGGCTCACGGGGGGCTCGACTGGCGGCGAATCGACAACGGCATCCGACGGCCGGAGATGGGGAAGACGATGGCGATGGCGGCACTCCGAGGTCTTTGGGCTCGGTTTCGGTGGCGAGGGGGATCAGGGCGACGAGGCGGTCCTTCTGGGCTTCTCGAAGTGGGAGGGGAGGCGGGAGGCTGCGGCAACGACGAGCGGCAGCTCGAGCAGAGCTCGGCCATGACGAGGAGGAGCGACATGACATGAGGGGGGGGGGGAACAGAGAGGGGTGGTGGTGAGAGAGAGCTCTGGGGTGCCTATCCTTAGCGCCTCACTGGCAGAGGCAAGCAGGAGGTGGTGATGGGGCTCGGTGAGCTCGCCACACCTCTCTTGTGCCTACTGGCGCGGGGAGGAAGACGACAAGGGAAGGCTGATGGTGGGCTGGGCCACGTAAGTGCACGTGAGACACTTCTTCTCTTTTTTTCTTTTCTGATTTTATTTGTTTGCTGACATTTGTGTTTGAATTAATAAAATAACAAACCATTTTATAAAACCCTGAAAATAAATAAGGAGTATATTTGGAGTATTTCCAAACTCCACAGAAAGTTTCAGCATTTTTGAGTGAGCTAAAATATTTATAGTTATTTGTTTTAACCATTTCAACGGCTTTTAAAAGTTATTTAAATTGTCAAAAGTGTTTGAAAAATAAAATTCTTCACTGAAATGTTCTTTCCAACATTTAACACAAAAGGTGAACATTTTTGAAAGCCATTTGGGTTCATTGAAAATCACCACTATTTGGATTTGTTTTATTCAATGACTTGCTTGGGTGTTGTTACCCCAAAAACTCCAAATCATTAAGGTTTAATATGATGAAAGATGACGGTGCAACTATTTGCAAGCAGTCATTCTATGGCTGTGACACCAGGTGGCACGACCCGGCTCGGCCAGCCTTGTCGACTCGCCACGTGACGGAGCGGCGTCTTGAGGAGGCGCAACGAACATCAGAGGAGACACGGCCGGCTGCTCATCCAGAAGCTCGAGGCGTGCTCCTCGCCCAGTACCTGCACCATGGTTAGGTAGAAACAATGGAGTATATGCAGCATCAACAAATTGACGAGGCGAAGGTAAAAGAGGTTGCTCAGGTGCAGTTGGAGTGGTGGATGTGACCGGAGGTGCGGCAAAAGGAAAAACATTCTTATCAAACACCACATTACGAGAGATGTAGACGCGGTTAGTGGGAACAAGAAGACACTTGTACCCTTTGTGAAGAGAACTATAACCAAGAAACACGCACTGTTTAGACCGAAACTGTTGGGGAACGTCGCATGGGAAACAAATTTTTTCCTACGCGCACACAAGATCTATCCATGGTGATGACCATCTATGAGAGGAGAGAGTGCATCTACATACCCTTGTAGATCGCTAAGCGGAAGCGTATATAACACGGTTGCTGTAGTCGAACATCTTCACGATCGAAATCGAAACATGTCCCATGATCCCATCATGACCCGTCCCGCAATTGATACGTCCCAAACGTATCTATAATTTCTGCTTGTTCCATGATCTTTTGGGTGACATTTTTATATGTTTTGCTACACTTTTATATCATTTTGCACATATTTGGACTAACCTATTAACTCAGTGCATGCAGTGCGAGTTTCTGTCTGCTGATGACTATTTTACCCCAATTTTCCAAAGCCCAAAAAATTCCAGGAAAAATATATTAAAAATCAGCAAAATAGAAGCTTCCCGATCACTCAAGATGGGCCAGAGGGGGGCCAGGGGCTGGCCAGGCGACCTGCTGGCGCGACCAGGCACTAGGCCATGCCACGAGGCCGCTTGGGTGGGCCTCACCTCCTCTGGTGCGCTCCTTTGGCCTATATTTAGAGTCCCAAGAGGAAACCCTTCCACAACTTCCAGAATTGCGAATTTCTCCATCGTTCTGCCGCCGCAGCGCTTCCGAGATCGGGAGCGTCAGGAGTCCTCTTCCCGGCACCCTGCCGGAGGGATGATTGACCTCCGGGAGCTTCTCCACCGCCATGGACGCTTCTCGGACGTGCCGCAAGTAGTCCTCCTTGGACCATGGGTCCATAACCAGTAGCTATGTGATGTATACTCTCCAATCTTGTGCTTCAATGGTTAGTCCTTGTGAGCTGCCCTACATGATCAAGGCATCTATGTAATTCTCTTGCTATTGCTATGCTCGGTTTGTTGGGATCCGATGGATTATGAGATTATGTTCATATTGTTATGATTTATATATTTGATTATCCTTTTATATTATGTTCCTTAGTGATTCATGCATGTTCTCCATTTCTATTTATTGCTTTGGCCGAGTAGTAGATCGTAACTCTAAGAGGGAGCGTTATGCATGATTGTGGGTTCATGCTGTGACAGCCCGATGCCGACGTTCCAGAAGATTCCCCTTCTATTCCGCTTTCGTCGTGTGTCTATTTTCCTTTGTCGCATCATCATCGCATCATTCGCATCATCAGCATTGCATCGGCATCCCGTTGCCGTCAGTTTTCAAAACTTGCATCCGTTGTTAGTTGCCGGTTCTCGTCGTTGTCCGTTCTGAGCCCGACCGCACTCGCACGCGCCCACGACAACGTTTAAATCTTGTTTTTAAAGGTGTGTTGTAAACTTTCTCTAATCAGGGTGAAACTTGGCATGCGGTCGTAATTAGATATAGCTAGGCCGCCTGTCGAATTTCGTCGCGATCGGAGTCCGTCTGGTACCCGAACGGACGACCATAGCGGCACCGTCTTCGGCTATTCATCGGACGTTTGTCGGTGTTTTAAAAAATCATTGCCGCGCCGTCCGTTATCCCTCTCGTCTCCGGATATCCCCTCTACAGGGACACTTACCCGTTCCCGCGTGTGGAATCGTCTGAATCCGACCGCACGATTGGATCCGGAACGAAATTTCGCTAAACCTAGCCACCTTGCCTATAAATAGGACCTCCCGTGCCATTTTTAGCAGCCCTACACCTTTGCCTTGAAATCCGTGCGAAACCCTAGCCTCTCCCACTCTCTCTCTCCTCCCTCCCTCCTCTGCGCAGCCGCCGGCCCGCCCCAGCCCAGATTGGGCCCTCTCGGGCCCATTTGGCGAGCGTTGCCGCCTGCCCGGGCAGCAGAGCCCCGAGCTCCCCCACCAGCCCCGCGCCTCCTGCCTAGCGCCGCCAGCTAGCCCCTCGAGCCGCAGCTCCCGAGCCCCGCAGAATCTCCCGCTGCCCTTGTCCCGCGCCTGTGCACGCCCTCGCGGACATCCCTCCGGGCTCGCCGGAGTGCGCTGCCCCTCCAACTCCGCCGCGAGCCGCCGGCACCCCAGCTCCAGCCAACCCTGCCGCCAGGTCCCCCAAGCATCGCATCGCCGCCTCCTCCCGTCGTGCGCCAGCCTCGACGGGATCCAGATTGAGATCTGGATCGCCAATGCTGTCAGCCGCTTGGAGAGGCCGGCCTGCCCGCAGGCGTGGAGCCGCTCAACCGGCCTATCACGCCGCCGGCCCAGCTCCTCGCGAGCGCTCGCCACCACCGCGGCTCAGCTGGGCCCTGAGCCGGCCGAGTTAGCGTCATCGACATCGAGGCTCGGCCTCCTCCCCACTCCACCGGCCCAAGGTATCCTTCTCCCCGTGCACCCTTTTGCTATCTCGCGGCCACTGGTCGGCCCATTAATTGTTTAGGTTAATTTTCAGAATTAATATAGATTCCAGATATTAGACGAATATTAAAACGCCGTAACTTTAAATCCGTCAGTCGGATTGCGATGAGTTGTATATGTTTTTCGTGTAGTTTTGCACGTAGAATCCGATTATAAAACTTGCATAATCGTTTGACGTCGTTTAGCGTGCCATATGCTAGAAACGTGTGCTGTCTATATTGTTTCGTCCCGTAGATATTTCTCGTGCGTGTCTGGTTAGCCCGTATGCCGTAGTAGAAATGTCCATGTTTTAGGAACCACTTTTCCATGTATTTTAGTGTAGTCATTGGTATTTTTGCATGTAGGGATTTGCCGCTAGATTATTTTCCGTGTTTAGGCCATTATCTCGCATTTACGTGTGGCATTACTTTTGTTGCGCAACCCCACATATTTTATATGTTTTCGGGGTAGAAAAATCCATAGGATTTTTCTGTGCAATTAGTTTTAGCTTTTGAGAAAGTTAGTTCGCGCGATATTTTGCCATGTTGCCCTCTTGTCTATTTCGTAGGATTTATTCCGTGCTTCGTTTGATTAAGTTGTCAACTAGGGAGTTGTTATTGGGTGTCTAGTCTAGCCCGTGGTATTTTTGGTTGCAATATAAATGCATGTTTAGGTGTGGTTTGCTTGCTCTAAAGTTGCTAGAAATAGTGCTGATTTGGAGGTGCTGAAATATTTCTAAGTCTGGAATCTGTTATATTTTGTTGTTGTCTTGTCGTGCTTCTATCTTTTGTTCTGTAGCTCTTTTGAGGTTGGTGCAATGGAGTAAGTTGTAGACCTTGTGATTCTCTAGAGTTTTGTGAATTTTCATGCCATTTGGAGTCCTGTATATTATGGTTTTGCTGCTGTCAATATGCCTTCAGATTGAAAACTGCAGGTTCATAAACTGCTATTTTCACTAAGTCTGAAATAGTGTGTGAGAAGCCATTTTGTGCCTTCTTTTCCTAGTGTTCCTTGATGCCATGCTAGTTGTTGTTAGTTGTTTGTTGTAGTGCTTCTTGCCCTCTTTCGTGTCATGCCTTGGTTGATTATATTGGAGTTGAGTAGCTCATAGTTGTGGGGCGTAGAAAATGCTATGTGGCTGATTTCGGCAGATTGTAGTGATTTCTTGTTTTGCTCGTAGTTGTTGAACCGTAGCTCCGTTTTGATCGTGTCCCATATGAAACTTGATTAGAATCTCATGTAGTTTCATTTTCTCTTGCTGTTTGTATGTTTTGAAGTGCTCGTGACCGTCGTTGCACACATATTGCATTCATGCCATCATATCTTGCGGTGTCTGTATCTTTTGATCCGTAGCTCCGTTGGAGATGTTCTCTATGTGTAAATTGCTTGTCTTGACGTGCAGAATCACGTGAACCTATTTGTTTTTATGTTAAACAACTAATTAAATGTGTTAGTTCAGATCTAGAAAGAATTGTAAATTAACATGTGAGGTCGTTTCGGAGGTGCTATATGTCATTTCCGACCTCATTTAAAATGCCTAGATAGGTAGTTTAATTACGCTTCACCTCTTGACATGTTTAACGACATTTAATATTGCCGTGTATCTAAACAGGATACAACTAAATAACTCGTATGTGGAGTTTCGTCAATATGCAACTCGTTGCATATTGAACTTCACTTAATGTGTAGTATTTGGTTGTTGTGAATTGTCGTGCCGTGTCTTGCATGTGCTCAGCTGCTCATGCATCATTTGTGTTGTGCATCGTGTGGTGAATATCGTGTGTTGATGCTTGTTTCCGGTTTGCTTCGTCTCGATAGAGCTCCGCAAGCATGTCGGAATGTGAGGACCCGTTCGACTACATCGGTTCGTCTGCTTCACGGAGTCATTCTTCTTCCAAGTGGGATCTCAGGCAAGATGATCATTTCCCCAGATACCATTGCTATCATTGCCATGCTAGTTTATCACTTCTATCGTTTATGTCTCGTTGCCTACCACATGTTAAATATCAGCCTCTCAACAATGCCATGAAAACCTTCAACCTGTTTGACCTAGCAAACCACTGATCGGCTATGTTACCGCTTGCTTAACCCTGTGTTAGAGTTGCTAGTTGCAGGTGCAGTTGCTTCCATGTGATAACATGGGTTCCTTGTTTTATCACCATATTAAATGCTATTTAATTTAATGCACTTATATACTTGGTAAAAGGTGGAAGGTTCGGCCTTTCTATCCTGGTGTTTTGTTCCACCTTTACACCCTTAGTTTCGGCTACCGGTGTTATGTTCCATATTTGAGCGCTCCTAACACGATCGGGGTTGTTATGGGCCCCCCTTGATAATTCATTTTAGATTAAAGCTGGTCTGGCAAGGCCCAAGATTGGTTCTACATTTGCCCAACATAATAATTTTGTTAACACTGAAATGCATAGGGAGTTAGCACTACCCGAGGAGTAATTTTACATAAACAGGGGGGCCAGTGCTGATGGTGTTGGTCCCAAATGGTCTGCCTGCGGGGCCACCGCGAGGAAATTCGAGGTTTGGCACTCATAGCTAGTTCCATCCATCGTGTCCTGAGAACGAGATACGCGGCTCCTATCGGGTTCGTCGACACATGGGCGGCCTTGCTGGATTAGTTTTACCTTTGACGAGATATCTTGTGCATCGGGATTCCGGTGATGCTTTGGGTAAACTCAGAGTTGAGGTTTTCCACTAAGGAATCCGATGAGATCGCGAGTGTCGTGATCGAGGATTTCTATGCGGCTTGTGGTAATTTGTAATGGACGAGTTGGAGCACCCCTGCAGGGTTAAATCTTTCGGAAAGCCGTGCTCATGGTTATGTGGCAACGTGGAAACTTTGTTTAACACTGGTTCTAGATAACTTGAAGTTAACTTAATTAAAATATGCCAACTGTGTGCGTAACCGTGACTGTCTCTTTCGTGAGTTCCTTCTCCGATCGAGGACACGGTGGGGTTATGTCTGACGTAGGTAGGTGTTCAAGATCATTCATTTGATAATCAGTAGTTCACGTCCGCTATGCGTAGATCTTCCCCCTCTTATTTCTTGTACTCGTAATTTAGCCACCAAATATATGCTTAGCCGCTGCTGTAACCTCACGACTTAACCATGCCTCACCCATTAAGTTTTGCTAGTCTTGATACCTTTGCAAATGAGATTGCTGAGTCCCCTGTGGCTCACAGATTACTACAACACCAGTTGCAGGTACAAGTAAAGGTTACTCGACGCGAGCGCATTGTTTGTTCATTTGGAGTTGCCTCTTCTTCTTCTTCTTTATCGATCTAGGATGGGTTCCAGGCCGGCATCCTAGGATAGCAAGGATGGACGTCGTTCTTCTTTTCTCGTTTGTTTTCGTCCGTAGTCAGACCCTGCTCTTCTTCATGATGATTATGTATTATACTGCTGTGACTCTGATGTAGCTTATGGCGAGTGTAAGCCAACTCTATTTATATATCTCTTCTTTTCAGTACATGTACTTGTAACGATATCCATTCTTTCGACACGACGAGGTGCGCTTCTATCCCTGACGAGGCCTTCGTGCCAAATTGAGGATAGGTGTGACATCCTCGACTTTTGCTATAGTAAATATTGTAATTAAGCTATAGTGATCACCCCCTAATGATGCCACATCATCGAGAATTACAGTCATTGACCCGCATTGAATTTCTATCCGGATTCAGAAATTGAAAACAAAATAAAAGTATATTTATAAATTCATATTAACTATTAAAGGAAGATATGTATAAAAAAGTAATAATAATAATAATAATAATAATAAAATAAATTAGAAAGACGAAATAATAGAAAAAGAAAAAAAACAAAACAAAAAAAGAAGAAGAAAAGGAACCCCCCACCCCCTGGCCGACTGGGCCAAAGTGGCCCAGCCGAGCCGGCCCACCCCACGCCCCTGAAATCCTAGGGCGAGGGAGCCCCCTGCCTCGCTCCCTCCCCTCCCACTAGCGCGGCCACCCACCATCCCATCTCTGGCCCCACCCCACCGAGCCTCCCTACCCCACGACACACCACAAGCTCCCAGCCCTGCGCACTCCCTCCCAGATCGCCCCACGAGCCCCAGCCCCTCGTTCCCCATCCACCTCGCCCCTCCCCTGCTACTCCTCCCACCGGAGACCGATCCCAGCGCCGGCTCGCCCCCCCACCTATCCCACGAGCCCCCTTCCCTCTCATCCCGTCGGCCCTCCATCCCCCATCGAGAGCCCCCTCGCGAGCACTACCCCCCCATCTCGCCGACGACCTCCCCATCTCCGGGAGCCCCATCCCCGCCGGCCGACCTCCCCATCTCCGGGAGCCCCATCCCCGCCGGCCGACCTCCCCATCCCCGGGAGCCCCATCTCCGACAAACCTAACCTCCCCGGTGGCCGCCCTCCCCACCGGCTCCTCAGTCGGGGCCCCCACCGGCCACGGCGGCCCCATCACCGGGCCCCTCCCCGTCGGTCCTCCTCCGGTCCACCGCGACCCCCGCGCCACCGACGGTCACCGCCACCTCAGGCTCCTCCTCGCCGGCACCGCACCATCGGCCTCCTCGTCATCCTCCACAACGGCCGACCCTGAGCCTCGCCGCCCCGTTCCCCGGCAACGCCGGTGAGCCCTTTTACGGGCTCCTCCCACCCTCTCCTTCCGTTTTCCGCCCCGGTTCCGTTCCGGAAGTTAGTTTCTCTTTCCGACGCCGTTGAGGTCTCGTAGGTGTAGTGGAGATTTTCCCCCTTCCTCTCTGTTGAGAGATGAAGTTGAGAGATGAACAGAGACATGCCAGAGATGAGAGTTAGAAAGAAATAAAAATAAACGTTGTATTTCCGTATGTATCTATGTATGTATGAGATGCGATGTATGTATTTGCGTATATAGGTATTTGGAGGAATACGATAATTACATGATTATGTATCTGTGGGAAAAATGAGTATTTGGCTTAAAAGTCACTTACTGGTGGGGCCAACGCACCCGCTGTCTATGACACGGAGGCCCCACGCGATAATTAAAAAAATGAAAACTAAATTATAATAACAGAAATATATCTTTATTAAATAAATAAGTAAATATATTATTTAATTAATTAGTTAATTAATTAAATGGTTAATTAAGTAATTAGATTAATTAGAGTATGACACGTGGGTCCCCCATTTAATTAAATGGATTAATTAATATTTAATCTTAATTAAAACTTGAGTCTATGACGCACGGGACCCACTGGTCAGTTGACCAGTCAACTGCTGATGTGAGCATGACATCGCGATGATGTCATACTAGGATTTTATTAAAATAATTAAATCCGTTTTTAATTCTTAAATAATTAATAAAACTTTGAAAATTAATATAAAATAATCCGTAAGTCAGATCAAAATATTTTCAACATGAAAGTTGATCAGCAGAACGAGACGAACCCGGATGCACGGTCCATTCGTCTGTCACGCGTCCCTAGCATAGAAAACATGGAACATTTTCATCGTTTCCAGTCTGACCGGTAGTAGCCCGAGACCCGGAAAATATCGTCAGATATTCTTCCGACCCGTCTATGACAGATGTTGCTGCGTTAGCTCATGTCTAGCCTGCATCCTGCCATGTCATGCTTTGTGTTGCACTGTTGCTATTATTTATTGTTTCTTCCCCCTCTTCTTACCGGTAGACCCCGAGACTGACGCTGCTGCCGGGTACATCTACGACCCTGCCGATCAGTCCTTTGCCGCAGAGCTACAAGGCAAGCAAACCCCCCTTGATCATTCCTATATCGCCTATGTCTTTCTTTCTACTGCTTGCATTAGTATTTTGCTACTGTTGTAGTTAGCTCCTATATCTGATGCATAGCCTATTTTTTATGAACTGCTACTTTCAGTCCTGTACTTTAAATCTGCTTAGTATAGGTGGAGCAGTCATCCCCTCTGACCCCGTACTCCAGTTGCCCCGCTTGTTTTCAAATCTCGATCTCTGATCGACGAGCCAGACCTGACATAGCACATGCACCCCCTTAGTTGTACGACGCTATAGAGATACTATCGGGTACCGAGGGTGACACCTCGCTAAGTACTCCTCATGATATCTGTGTAGTATAGCTAGTCGGTCATGGTTATCGAGGGTGATTCCTTTTTCACCATTCCCGATGACGCCTCTGTCGTGCAACCCCTCAAGTGTGGGATCCCCGAGGGTGATTCCTCTAAGCCCACCTTGATGGATACATCGTTCGGAATCCAACGAGGGTGATACCTCGGATTCCCCCCGATGTTACAACCACACAATTACTTGACCATGTTACTCGGATCTTTGGTGATTAGTTGTAAGACGGGTGGATTCCCGTGAGACTGTGTTGTTGGCCTAATTAAAATGTTAATGGATTTGGGTATTTGATCTGGGTTGGTCGGAGACCTTTTCGCACTAACCGGCTACGCGGGAAGAATTATGGGTACTCGGCGTCGCGGTATCATCCGAAGCTTTTCAGATGTCAGCAATCGTAGTGGCGCGCGCCCGAGTGGTCCCAAGATGCATTGCGCTTGTGATTAAGGGATGCTAGGACTGACGTCGGCCGCCCTCGCATCGTGCAGGAGCACGGAGGGGAACTGGGCCCATGAACCCTTTGCGCTTAGGATTTAGACCGGCGGGCTGACCTCTCTGATTAGTCTTAGGTGGGGCTGCGACGTGTCGATATTCTGAGGCCGGGCAGGACCCAGAAAAGTATGTTCGGCCAGAGTGTTATCGAGCGTGACGGGACATGTGGTGCACCCCTGCAGGGATGAAAATTAACTATTCGGATAGCCGCGTCCACGGTTTCAGGACGACTTGGAGTTGTGCCCCGATCTTATACAACTACAATTGTTACTTAACTGGAATTAGTTTGCCTCGGGATTGCTTCCTTGCAGGGAGTCGAGGGAGGATCTTTAGGCATGACCTCACTTTAATATTGCTGCAACAATATGACTATTAATGTTTTACCCCTGTTCTACTCTCGTCTATTGCTGCAAGACCCCGAAGATGCTAGTCTTCGATAGGACTAGGCCTTCTCTCCCTATTCTCGCATTGCTGCAGTCAGTCCACATATAACACCCCCCCTTTGATACTGATGCATAATTAGAATAGTTCTGATGTAAGACTTGCGAGTACTTTGGATGAGTACTCACCGCTGCTTTGCTGCCCCCTTGTCCCCTTGATCCGTTTGCTGCGACCAGATGATGGAGCCCAAGAGTGGAGTTTCCTGCCGACGCCTGCCGCCTCGATGGTGTCATCTACGTGGAGGCCGCTGATGATCAGGAGTAGTTAGGAGGTTCCCAGGCAGGAGGCCTCGCCTCGTTCGATCGTTGTATCTTTTGTGCTAGCCTTCTCTAAGGCACCCCATGTTTATGTCTATACTCAGATATTTGTTGCTTCCACTAACTCGTGTGTTTATCGAGCTTTCGGATTCTAGCCCTCGAGGCCCCTGGCTTGTAATATGAAGCTGATGTTATTTTATTTGTGTCTAGAGTTGTGTTGCGATATCTACCCGTCAGTCCTTGGGTTTGATCGTACGCATTTGCGTGTATGATTAGCGTATGATTAAACCGAGGGCGTCACAATAGGGTCGCATCTTGGGCGTGACACATGCCCCTCGATGTCTAGCTTGAGTGACAGAAACATGAGACTAGGGGATGTGCTGTTGCCACCAGGGAGAAAACAACGGTGCTTGTGACCACAGTTGCAAGGATTGTTTACCTTACACATAGTTCATTAATGCAGTTGGCCGTTGCTTTGAGTTTAAATTTTTGGTGGGGCTCGCAACTTAATACCGGCGAGATGTTCTGGATAGATATTTCAAGGTGGATGATTAGTAAGTAGATGCTGATGAATAAACGGTCTACTTGTGTTGGCGTACTACCCATTACTATTGAACCTCTAACTACCAAGTAGCATAATTAGCATTACGGTGCGTTCATAATTCTGTCAATTGCCCAACTGTGATTTGTTTACCCGAGCATAGTTGTTTATCGTCTTTTGGGAGAGAGACATCACTAGTGAACATCACGTGACTCCGGCCCATATCATCATCATTGTTTACACCTCCATCATTTACCTCTTTAATTTACTTTTTCGTTGCAATCACTATTACTTTCCCGCTTGTGTTTTGATCCTTTGCAAACTACAAGGCCGGAGAGAATGACAACCTCTCTATACTCGTTGGGAGCAAAGTTACTTGTTGTGTGTGCAAGTCCACGTATACTGCTAGCGCTAGGGTGGAAGACACCTACTTGTTAAGCCTAGGAGTCCTCCGGGTCCGATAAACCTTACAATTCCCGTGTGAGGGAAAACTTGCTGCTGACTACATCTCAACCTTCCACTTGGGGTAACCAACGAGGTGCGAGAAGTATATACATCATCCCGTCATCAAGCAAAGTTTTCTGGCGCCGTTGCCGGGGACTCTAGTCTTCAAGATAGGGGAGTTGCACGCTATCCTTTACCTTTGCTTTTTATTCTTGTTAGTTTTGTTTTTAGTTTTTGCCTTAGAGTCCTATACCAAAAACCACAAAAAAATTAGTTAGTTTGTTCTCGCTTGTTGCCGCTGCTATGGGTTATGCTGAAAACACCAAGTTGTGTGACTTCACTAGTCACAACAACAATGACTTTATGTGCACTCCTATTGCTGCTCCCGCCACAGGAACCACGTCCTATGAGATTAAACCTACTTTACTGAACCATGTTATGAAAGATCAATTCTATGGTGCTGGAGATGATGCTGCTTTGCCCTTGAACAATTTTGTTGAGCTCTGTGATATGCAAAAGTATAAAGAAGTAGATGATGATATTGTTAAACTTGAGCTTTTTTCCTTTCTCCTTGAGAGGAGGAGCTAAAGTGTGGCTTCAATCTTTGCCTAGGAATAGCATAGATTCTTGGGATAAATGCAAAGATGCTTTTATTGGGAAGTATTACCCGCCTCCTAAGATTATCCAGTTGAGGAGTAACATTATGAATTTTAGGCAATTGGATAATGAACATGTTGCTTAAGCTTGGGAATGTAGGAAATCTATTTTTAAGAATTTCCCTACACACGGTTTGACTACTTGGATGGTTATCCAAACTTTCTATGCATGATAGAACTTTACCTCGCGAAATCTGTTAGACTCGACCGCGGGAGGAAGCTTTATGTCAATTACACTTGGTGCTGCCACAAAGCTATTGTATGAGATGATGACAAATTATTCTCAATGGCACACCGAGAGAGCTCCAACAAGTAGGAAGGTAAACTCTGTTGAGGAGATCTCCTCCCTTTATGATAAGGTCGACATGATCATGACTCTACTTACTAAGCAAGCTCCTATTGATCCTCATGATGTTCCTTTAAATTCTTTGGTTGCTCAAGTAAGAGAGCAAGTTGATGTTAATTTTATCTCTAGGAAAACTTTAATAATAATGCCTATAGGAGTAATTTTGGTAGCAATCCTAGACCGTTCCCATCCAACAACTATGGGAACAACAACAATTATCCTAGCACCAAAAACTCCACTTCTGAATTAGAGAGCATGCTTAAAGACTTTATCACTTATCAAAAGGCCTTCAACGAGAATGTAGAAGAGAAAGTAGAAAAAATAGATAGTCTCTCTTTGAAGGTTGACAACATAGCTCATGATGTAGAGATGCTTACGATTAGAACTTCCCCACTTGAGGAAAGGAACACTACACCCATGAATGCTATCCAAGTCCAAATTAATGAGAACATAGTAATGCTAGCCAAACTTAAAGAGAGATGGGCTAGATAAAAAGAAGAGGAAGACATAACTAAGAGCCTTCCTACACACACTACCTTTGCTACTATAGAAGTTGTTGAGAACCTCTGAACTATTAGCACCCATCACACTCCTAGTCCCAATGGACCTATTAATGGTGATGCTAATACCTCAACTATAGGACAAGAAGGTCCTTTTAATTTAGAGACTACCAAAAGAATGAGCTTAGATGACATTACTACCACTTTAATTAATGGTAGTAACCTTAGTTTTGACAATTGTATTCTTTCTGAAGTCATCACCTTTTTGCAAAGAATGGCTAAAGACCCCCACACTAGTACACTCAATATTGCCTTCACTGAGCATATTACCAATGCTCTTATCAAAGCTAGGGAGGAGAGCTCAAGTTAGAGACTTCTATTCCTAGAAAACTAGAAGATGGTTGGGATCCTAAGGTCAAAATTAAATTGAATAATATCTCTTGCTTTGCATTGTGTGATGTTGGAGCTAGTGCCTCCGTTATGCCCAAAAGAATGTATGATATGCTTGATTGGAAACCTTATGATCCATGTTCTTTTGGTGTTCGTTTTGTTGATTCTTCCATAAATAAACCTTTAGGGAGAATTGATGATGTTCTTATTTTTTCAATGATAATTATGTGCCCGTTGATTTTCTTATTATGGACATTGAGTGTGATCCTTCATGTCCAATTATTTTGGGGCGTCCTTTTCTCCGCACCGTTGGTGCTATCATTGACATGAAAGAGGAAATTATTAAATTCCAATTTAATTTTAAAAAGGGAATGGAACACTGCCCTAGAAATAAGATTAAGTTACCTTATGAGTCTGTTACTTGGGCAAGTTATTCTTTTGGAGTTGATAACACTTGATCTTCTTGCATTATGCCTAGCTCAAAGGCATAAAAGAAAGCGCTTGTTGGGAGGCAACCTAATTTGTTATTTACTTTCAGTTTTAGTGGTCTTGATTCTTGTTACTACTGTAACAACATCATTGTATCTTTAATTTTAAGCTTTGTGCCAAGTTATAGTCTCCAATTGCAAGAAAGTTCAAAAATTGTGACATGCTGTCCAGAAACAGATTTTGTCTGCTTGACAGAAAAATTCGCCAAAAATCACCAGATCATCTTTTTGATCAGATTTTTTTTGAAAGCGTGCTATATATAATTGCCTTTCTGGCATCTGCTATGAGTTTTTTGATTTGAGTTGCAGAAGTGCCCCGAATAAATTATTTACTACATGTGTTCTGTTTTTTACAGATTCTGGCATGTTTTGCATTTCCATTGTTTTGAAAATCCTAAGCTTACTTCTTGTTTGCAAAAACCTTTTGGCAATAATGAGAAGAAGTATATTTTCATGAAAATATTTATTTCTAGCAGGTAATAAATTATTATTAAGGGTACTAACCACTCTAATCAACTTATGATGAGTTTCGTATGAAGGGAGTTTTCAAGTATGCGATGGGAGATGATGAAAGAAGATACACGAGTGTCAAGCACTCAAGCTTGGGGATGCCCCCATGCACCCCAAGAAATATTCAAGGAGACTCAAGCGTCTAAACTTGGGGATGCCCCCGTGCATCCCCTTCTCTATCAACAATCATCAGTTCGTTCATCTCCATGCTATATTTTTATCACTTCATATGTTGTGTGCTATGCTTGGAGCGTCCCGCTATTTGCTTTTTAGTTTGTTTCAATTTTGCTTGCTGTTCATAACAATTCAGAACCTAGCCTACCTTGTTTGGGAGAGACACACACTCCATTCCACTCTAGAACACAACATAGGTTTTCATGCTTATCTTTTGTGTGTGTTCTCTATCTTTTCGTAGCTACTGTCATGCTTAGTTCTTAGTTTTCATGCCTATCTTTTTAAGAGCTTTTAATTAGGTTGCTTTTGGAACTCTCTTGAGTTATCATGCTTATCTTGTTTAGGGAGTTGGCTCGTTGCACTGAGTTGTGTGTCTTGCATGAGTAGGTAATTAAGATTGCTATTTAAGTATAGTAGTAACTTGCAATAGTTTTGAGGTATTGATTTGAGTAATGTTTGGACTATTGGTGCCAAGAGCTTGAGCCTATTAGTGATAGGTGTCGTATTTTGGGAAATCTTTCAAAAACTACAATTAGTTGAGAACTCTAGATACTAAATTGATCGATAACCTCTGGAGGGGTTGGAATATATAGAGTACCCTCACATTACCATGAGTTGAGGATGCGCAAGGATAACCAAACCCCCAAACACTCCTCCTCGGGGTACTTGTCTCTTTGTGAATTTCCTAACTAGATAGAGAGTTACCTATAATAAGTGTATGAGTTCTTCGGACTAATGTGAGTATTCGATTGTTGGCACTTCCACCATCCATATTTTGCTAGCCTCTTCGGTACCGTACATTGCCCTTTCTCACATTGAGAGTTGGTGCAAACTCCACTGGTGCATCCAAACCCATGACATGATACGCACTGTCATACATAAGCCTCATTATATCTTTCCTCAAAACAGCCACCATACCTACCTATTAAGGCCTTTCCATAGCCTTTCCGAGATACATTGCCATGGAACATACACCATCTCATGACTTGATCTTCATGTCATACATGCTTTTGCTTGATCTTAGAGCCGCATGATAGTTGGGCCTTGCCCCAATTATTGCTACATGACGCGCTAGTATCATTGCACATCCTCCTACATTGGCAGAGGCATACATTTGCATACATCATGATAGTTTTCACTTGTCTTTATGTTGAGTACTTCTTATAAAGTGTGATGATCTTCTTTTTATTCATGTAAACCATAGAGTGATGCCCTTAAGTGAGGAAAAGATCCCAAAGAGGACAAACAAAAGATCCCAAAGAGGACAAATGAGAGATAAAAATAAAGAGCCAAAGATGCCACAAAAAATATAAAAAAATAGAAAAATAAAAAGAAATAAAAAGAGAGAAGGGGGCAACACTACTATTCCTTTTGAAGATCCGCACTAGTACTCCATTGCTATATTGGTACTACATAGAGATTATCGTTCATGCATAACTATGTGGGGACCCTTACATTATAGAACTTGGTTTGCATATTCCTATGACGAGCCTCCTCAAATGAGCTCTAGGTCTTCATGAGCAAACAAGTTGGATGCACCCCCACTAGTTCCATTGGAGAGCTTACCTTAGCTCATATGTGTATCCTTACATGGCAATCCCTACTCCTCACATCATATCTATCATTTGTCTTTCTCTCGCCTATGGTTGCCCTCATTGATGTGAGCCTTTCACACCTTTTTGTCTTCCTTCTCCATCATTATTCTATTTGCCATCCTAAGTGCCAACATATCTTGCTTACGCTCATCCATTGCATGAGTGCTCAAAGTCGAAAGGGAGAGGATCATTTTGACTTGTACCTGACTAGTGGTCTGGGGATGAGTCAAAACAAGATTCCGAAGGAGACCAAGTGTGAAATTTCAGTAGATTGAGTTTTCAATTAAAAATATATTTTATGAACTCAACCCATCTCCCACTTCTTGCACGCAAACACCATTTGGAGATATTCGAGTCACGGACAGCGAGAGCTCTTGCACCTTTATGTTCTTACTTTGCTAATCTCAATACTAGATATAAACTCTTGCTTGTTATTGTCTTGACTTGAATTGCATATCTTACATGCTTTACTTTGAAGTTCTTATATGTGTCTTAGCAGGTCACCACATAAATTATTGTGTTATCATTTGTCTACTCGAGGACGAGCAGAAATTAAGCTTGGGGATGTTGATACGTCCCAAACGTATCTATAATTTCTGCTTGTTCCATGATCTTTTGGGTGACATTGTTATATGTTTTGCTACACTTTTATATCATTTTACACATATTTGGACTAACCTATTAACTCAGTGCACCCAGTGCTAGTTTCTGTCTACTAATGACTATTTTGTAGGGGCTTTTACCCAATTTCCGGAAGCCCGAAAAATTCCAGGAAAAATATATAAAAAATCAGCGAAACAGAAGCTTCCAGATCACCGAAGCTGGGCCAGAGGGGGGGGGAGGGCAGGGGCTGCCCAGGCGACCTGCTGGCGTGGCCAGGCCCTAGGTCGCGCCAGGAGGCCGCCTGGGTGGGCCCCACCTCCTCCGGTGCCCTCCTTTGGCCTATATTTAGAGCCCCAAGAGGAAACCCTTCCACAACTTCCAGAATCGCGAATTTCTCCATCGTTCCGCCACCGCAGCACTTCCGAGATCGGGAGCGTGAGGAGACCTCTTCCCGGCACCCTGTCGGAGGGAGGATTAACCTCCGGGAGCTTCTCCACTGCCATGGACGCTTCCCGGACGTGCCGTGAGTAGTCCTCCTTGGACCATGGGTCCATGACCGTGGCTATGTGATGTATTCTCTCCAATCTTGTGCTTCAATGGTTAGTCCTTGTGAGCTGCCCTACATGATCAAGGCATCTATGTAATTCTCTTTCTATTGCTATGCTCGGTTTGTTGGGATCCGATGGATTATGAGATTATGTTCATATTGTTATGATTTATATATTTGATTATCCTTTTATATTATGTTCCTTAGTGATTCATGCAAGTTTTCCATTGCTATTTATTGCTTTGGCCGAGTAGTAGATTGTAACTCCAAGATGGAGCGTTATGCATGATTGTGGGTACATGCCCCTCGATGTCTAGCTTGAGTGACAAAAACATGAGACTAGGGGATGTGCTGTTGCCACCAGGGAGAAAACAACGATGCTTGTGACCACGGTTGCAAGGATTGTTTACCTTACACATAGTTCGTTAATGCAGTTGTCCGTTTCTTTGAGTTTACACTTTCGGTGGGGCTCGCAACTTAATACCGGCGAGATGTTCTGGATATATATCTCAAGGTGGATGATTAGTAAGTAGATGCTGATGAATAAACAATCTACTTGTCCTGGATTACTGCCCATTACTATTGAATCTCTAACTATCAAGTAGCATAATTAGCATTGCGGTGTGTTCATAATTCTGTCAATTGCCCAACTGTGATTTGTTTACCCAAGCATAGTTGTTTATCGTCTTTTGGGAGAGAGACATCACTAGTGAATATCATGTGACTCCGGTCCATATCATCATCATTGTTTACACCTCCATCATTTACCGCTTTCATTTACTTTCGCAATGCAATCACTATTACTTCCCCGCTTGTGTTTTGATCCTTTGCAAACTACAAGGAAGGAGAGATTGACAACCTCTCTGTACTCGTTGGGAGCAAAGTTATTTGTTGGGTGTGCAAGTCCACGTCTTGTGCTAGCGCCAGGGTGGAAGACACCTACTTGTTGAGCCTAGGAGTCCTCCTGGTTTGATAAACCTTACAGTTCCCGTGTGAGGGAAAACTTGCTGCTGACTACATCTCAACCTTCCACTTGGGGTAACCAACAAGGTGCGAGAAGTATATACATCATCTCGTCATTAGCGATCTCATCACGATCCTTCCCGCGATCTCATCACGATCCATCCTCCGATATCATCACGATCCATCCCGATCTAGTGCTGAACGGACGACACCTTCGCCTTCAGCACACGTACAACTCAATGACGATCTTCTCCTACTTGATCCAACAAGAGGGAGCGGATATGTAGCTGAGTTCTCCGATAGCCTAACGACATGGTGAAGATGGTGGTGGAGCTTATCCGGTAGGGCTTCGTTGTGCACTACCGTATCTATTCTAGAGGAAGAACGAACCAGAGGGAGGGAGAGGGGTTGTGCCTTGGATTTAGGTGTTGGTTGCCTCTATCCCCTCTAGTATATATATGAGGGAGGGGGAAGGTGTGGCGCTCCAAAGAGGAGGAATCCTCCTCCACTGAGGGAGGTGTAGTCCTACTCCTAGTAGGATTCCCTCCCAAAGTGGCCTCCTCCCATCTCCTTGGCACAAGGGCCTTTAGAGACTGGCTACCAAGCCCACTAAGGGCTGGTGCGGCACTTGTTAGGCCCATGTGACCCCTAGGGTGGGTGGACTTCTCTCGATGGACCCCGCGAACCCATTCACCATTTCCTGTACCCTACCGAAAATGCTTAAAACCATTCCGGAGTCCAAATACCCTCTTCCCGTATATCAATCTTCGTCTCCGTACCATTACGGAACTCCTCGTGACGTCCGAGATCTAATCCGGGACACCGAACAACCTTCGGTCACCAACATACATAACTCAACTATACTGAAATGTCACCGAACCTTAAGTGTGCAGACCCCGAGGGTTCGAGAACTATGCAGACATGACTGAGACACTCTTCGGTCAATGACCTATAGCGGGACTTGGATGCCCATATTGGCTCCTACATATTCTACGAAGATCTTTATCGGTCGAACCTCTATATCAAGGATTCAGTTAATCCCCTATACTATTCCCTTTGTCCATCGGTATGTTACTTGCCCGAGATTCGATCATCGGTATCTCTATACCCAGTTCAATATCATTACTGGAAAGTCTGTTTACTCGTTCCGTAATACAAAATACCGTGACTAACTCTTTAGTCACATTGCTTGCAAGGCTTGTTGTGATGTTGCATTACTGACTGGGCCCTGAGATACCTCTGCATCACACGGTGTGACAAATCCCAGTATTGATGCATGCCAATCCAATAGGCACCTTTGGAGATACCTATAGAGCACCTTTATAGTCACACAGTTACATTGCAATGTTTGATACACACAAGGTATTCCTCCGGTGTCCGGGAGTTGCATGATCTCATGGTCATAGGAAAAAAGACATTGACATGGAGAAAATAGTAGCAATAAACTGACACGATCATATGCTACGTTTATAATTTGGTTCTTGTCCATCACATCATTCTCCTAATGATATGATCCCGTTATCAAACGACATCTCATGTTTATGGCCAGGAAACCTTGACCATCTTTGATCAACAAGCTAGTCCTTCAGAGGCTCACTAGGGGCAGCGTTTTGTCTATGTATCCACACATATATTTGAGTTTCCAATCAATACAATTCTGGCATGGATAATAAACGATTATCATGAACAAGGAAATATAATAATAACCAATTTATTATTGCCTCTAGGGCGTATTTCCAACAGTCTCCCACTTGCACTAGAGTCAATAATCTAGTTCACATCACTATGTGAGTGTAATGAATCTAACACCCATACAGTTCTGGGGTTTGACCATGTCTTGCTTGTGAGAGAGGTTTTTACTCCGTGGATCTGAACCTTTTAGATCCGTGTGTGCTTTAGAAATCTCTATGTCATCCTATAGATGCTGCTACCACGCGCCATTTGGAACTATTCCAAATGACCGCTCCACTATACGAATCCGGTTTACTACTCAGAGTTATCTGGATTAGTGTCAAAGCTTGCATCGACGTAACCCTTTACGACGAACTCTTTTATCACCTCCATAATCAAGAAAAATTCCTTAGTCCACTAGTTACTAAGGATAACTTTGATCGATGTTAAGTGATTCATTCCTGGATCACTCTTTGTGCCCCTTGACAAACCCATGGCAAGGCACATATTAGGTGCGGTACACATCATGGCATACTGTAGAGCCTACGACTAAGGAATAGGGGACGACCTTTGTCCTTTCTCTTTCTTCTGCCATGGTTGCGTTTTGAGTCTTACTCAAATTCACACCTTACAATACAGTCAAGAACTCCTTCTTTGACTGATCCATTTTGAACTCCTTCAAAATCTTGTCACGGTATGTATTGATTGAAATTTTTATCAAGCGTTTTGATCTATCTCTATAGATCTTGATGCTCAATGTTCAAGTAGGCTTAATTCAGGATTTCCATTGAAAAACTCCTTTCAAACAACCCTTTATGCTTTCCAGAAATTCTACATTTTTCTAATCAACAATATCTCAACCAGATATACTCATTAGAAATTCTATAGTGCTCCCACTCACTTTCTTGGAAATAGAAGTTTCTCATAAACTTTGTATAAACCCAAAACTTTGATCATCTTATCAAAGCGTATATTCCAACTCCGAGATGCTTCACCCAGTCCATAGAAGGATCGTTGGAGCTTGCATACTTGTTATCACCCGTAGGATCGACAAAACCTTCTGGTTGTATCACATCCAACCTTTCCTCAAGGAAACCATCGAGGAAACAATGTATTGACATCCTATCTACAAGATTTCATAATAAATAATGCAGCAACTGCTAGCATAATTCCAACAGACTTCAGCATCGCTACGGGTGAGAAAGTCCCATCGTAGTTAACTCCTTGAACTTGTTGCAAACATCTTTGCGACAAGTCGAGCTTTCTTAATGGTGAAATTTACCATCATCGTCCATCCTCCTTTTTAAAGATCCACTACTACTTAATAGCCTTAAGACCATCAAGTAGTTCTTCCAAATTCTATACCTTGTTTTCATACATGGATCCTATCTCAAATTTCATGGCCTCCAACCATTTGTTGGAATCCGGGCCCACCATCGGTTCTCCATAGCTCGTAGGTTCATTGTTGTCCAACAGCATGACCTCCAAGACAGGATTACTATACCACTCTGGAGCAGTACATTTCCTTGTCGACCTACAAGGTTTGGTAGTGACTTGATCCGAAGCTTCATGATCACCATCATCAGCTTTCCACTTCAACTGGTGTAGGCGCCACAGGAACATCTTCCCGTGCCCTTCTACTCATTGGTTGAAGGGACGGTTCAATAACCTCATCAAGTTTCCATCATCCTCCCACTCAATTATTTCGAGAGAAACTCTTTCTCGATAAAGGACCCGTTTCTGGAAACAAACACTTTGCTTTCGGATCTGAAATAGGAGATATACCCAGCTGTTTTGGGTATCCTATGAAGATGCATTTATCCACTTTGGGTTTGACTTTATTAGGCTGAAGCCTTTTGACATACCTCGTAGCTCCAAACTTTTAAGAAATGACAGCTCAGGTTTCTCCAAACCATAGTTCATACGGTGTCATCTCAACGGAATTACGTGGTGCCCTATTTAAAGTGAATGTGGTTGTCTCTAATTCCTAATCCCAAAACGATAGTGGTAATTCTATAAGAGACATCATAGTATGCACCATATACAATAGGGCGCGGCTATGACGTTCGAACACACCATCACACTATGGTGTTCGAGGTGGCATGAGTTGTGAAACAATTTTCATATTGTCTTAAATGTTTACCAAACTTGAAACTCAGATATATATTTACCTCCACGATCACATCGTAGACATATTATCCTCTTGTCACGCCGATCTTCAACTTCACTCTAAAATTGCTTGAACTTTTCAATATTTCAGACTTTGTGATTCATCAAGCAAATACACCTGTATCTACTCAAATCATTAGCAAAGTAAGAACATAACGATATCCAATGCATGCCTCAGCACTCATTGGACTACATACATCAAAATGTATTATTTCCAATAAGTCACTTGCACTGAAAACGAGGCCTTCAGTCATCTTGCCCATGTGGCATGATTTGCATGTCTCAAGTGATTCAAAATCAAGTGAGTCTAAACGATCCACCTGCATGGAGTTTCTTCATGCGTTTACACCAATAGGCATGGTTTGCTTGTCTCAAACGATTCAAAATGATTGAGTCCAAAGATCCATCACCATGGAGCTTCTTCATGCGTTTTATACCAATATGACTCAAGCGGCAATGCCACAAGTAAGTGTTACTATCATTACTACTTTGTATCTTTTGGCATCAATATTACGAACATGTGTATCACTACGATCGATATTCAATAAATAATTCATGTTAGGTGCATGACCATTGAAGGCATTATTCAAGTAAACAAAGTAACCATTATTCTCTACAAATGAATAACCGTATTGCAATAAACACGATCTAATCATGTCTATACTTAACGCAAACACCAATATAACAATTATTTAGGTTCAACACTAATCCCGATGGTAGAGGGATCGTGTGATATTTGATCACATCAACCTTGGAATTACTTCCAACACACATCATCACCTCACCCTTGCTAGTATCCATTTATTCCATAGCTGTAATTTCGAGTTACTAACACTTAGCAACTGAACCGATATCTAATACCCGATGCTACTAGGAGTACTAGTAAGGTACACATCAATATCACGTATATTCAATATACTTTTGTCGACTTTGTCAGCCTTCTTATCTACCAAGTATCTAGGGTAGTTCCGCTTCAGTGATCGTTCCCTCATAATAGAAGCACTTAGTCTCGGGTTTGGGTTCAACCTTGGGTTTCTTCACTAGAGCGGCAACTGGTTTGGCATTCATGAAGTATCCCTTCTTGCCCTTGCCCTTATTGAAACTAGTTGTTTCACTAAACATCAACAATTGATGGTCCTACTTGATTTCTACTTTCGTGGTGTCAAACATCACGAATAACTCAGGGATCATCTTGTGTATCCCTGATATGCTATAGTTCATCACGAAGCTCCAGTAACTTGGTGGCAGTGACTTTGGAGAACTATGTCAATCACTATCTTATCTGGAAGATCAACTCCCACTTGATTCAAGCGATTCTAGTACCCATACAATCTGAGCAGATGGTCAATGATTGAGCCTTTCTCCCTTTACTTCACATGCAAGAATCTTGTCAGAGGTCTCATGCCTCTCAACCCGGACACAAGCCTGCAATCCTAATTTCAGCTCTTGGAACATCCCATATGCTCCGTGACATTCAAGATGTCATGGGCGCCTTAATTGTAAGCTGTAAAGCATGACGCATTGAACTATCACGTCGTCATAAAAAATATGCATGCCAGATGTCCGCAACATCCACAAACGACGTTCGGGGGGGGGGGGGGGTAGCACACCGAGCGGTGCATTAAGGACATAAGACTACAGCAATGAGGACAATCCCTCAGTTTATGGACCGAGTCCGCATAATTGCTACTATCATCTTTCAACTAAGTTTTCTCTAGGAACATATCAAAAACAGGGGAGCTACAACGCAAGCTACAACATAATTTGCAAAGACTTTTTCACTATGTTCATGATATTAAGTTCAATTAATCATATTACTTAAGAACTCCCACTCAAATTGACATCCCTCTAGTCATTCGAGTGACACATGATCCAAATTCACCAACTCAAGTCCGATCATCACGTGAGTCGAGTTGGCTTCCATTGTGAACATCTCTATGTTGATCATATCTACTATATGACTCATGTTTGACCTTTAGGTCTCTTGTGTTCCGAGGCCATGTCTGTACGTGCTAGGCTCGTCAAGTTTAACTCGAGTGTTCCGCGTGTGCAAAACTGTCTTGCACCCGTTGTATGTGAACGTAGAGTCTACCACACCTGATCATCACGTGGTGTCTCGAAATGACAAATTTTCGCAATTGTGCACACTTCGGGAGAACACAATTTTATCTTGAAATTTTAGTGAGGGATCACCTTATAATGCTACTATCGCACTAAGCAAAACAAGGTGCATAAAAGGATTAACATCACATGCAAATCATAAGTGACATGATATGGCCATCATCTTGTGCTTTTGATCTCCACCAAAGCACCGACATGATCTCCAACTTCACCGGCGCCACACCATGATCTCTATCATCATGATCTCCATCATTGTGCTGCCATCGAGGTTGTCGTGCCAACTATATTATTACTACTAAATCTATTGAACTAGCGATAAAGCAAAGCATCACCAAGCGCAAAATAATTAAAGACAACACTATGGCTCCTGCCAGTTGCCATAGCATCGACGTGCAAGTCGATATTTAACTATTACAACATGATCATCTCATACGTCAAATATATCATATAATGTCTTTGGCCATATCATATCACAACATACCCTGCAAAAACAAGTTAAACGTCCTCTAATTTGTTGTTGCATGTTTTATGTGGGTGCTATGGGTATCCAGCATGATCGCATCTTACTTAAGCAAAACCACAATGGTGATACACAAGTTGCTATTTACGTTGGGGAACGTTGCATGGGAAACAAAGTTTTTCCTACGTACACATAAGATCTATCCATGGTGATGACCATCTACGAGAGGAGAGATCGGATCCACATAGCCTTGTAGATTGCTAAGCGGGAAGCGTTAAGAAACACAGTTAATGTAGTCGAACGTCTTCACGATCCGTCCCACAAACTTCGTCCTGATCTAGCACCGAACAGGCGGCACCTCCGCGTTCAGCACACGTACAACTCGATGAAGATCTCCGCCTTCTTGATTCAGCAAGAGGGGCGAAGAGGTAGATATGTTCTCCGGCAGCACGAAGACATGGTGGTGGTGGTGTGATAACCCACAAGTATAGGGGATCAATTGTAGCCTTTGTCGATACGTAAGGGTGTTGAACCCAATGAGGAGCTAAAGGTAGAACAAATATTCCCTCATGTTCTATCGACCACCAATACAATTCTACGCACGCTTAACGTTCGCTTTGCCTAGAACAAGTATGAAACTAGAAGTACTTTGTAGGCGTGATAGGATAGGTTTGCAAGAAAATAAAGAACACGTAAATAAAAACTAGAGGAAGCTAAGATAAAGAAACAACTAAGTTGGTATTAGTAGAAATCTTTTTGTCACAAGAAGGTTATTTCTCCCTAGGCAATCGATAACTAGACCGGTAATCATTGTTGCAACTTTATATGAGGGAGAGGGATAAGCTAACATACTTTATCTACTTGGATCATATGCACTTATGATTGGAACTCTAGCAAGCATCCGCAACTACTAAAAATCATTAAGGTAAAACCTAACCATAGCATCATAAGGTATCTAGTCCTCTTTACTCCCATATGCAACAACGCACCTACTCGGGTTTATGCTTCTGTCACTCAAGCAACTCACCATAGGCAAATCATGAACACATTGCAACACCCTACAGCGGGGATCCCTCATGCTTGCGTGACACGGAGAGCACCATAGGACAACACCAATAATAAAACATGCAACTCAAACCAATCATGATCATCAATCAACCCATAGGACAAAACGGATCTACTCAAACATCATAGGATAGCCATACATAGGAAATAATATATAGCATTGAGTACCATGTTTAAGTAGATATTACAGAGGTGAGAAGAGGTGTTGAATCGCTGCATAGAGGGGGAGAGAGTTGGTGATGACGGCGGCAAAGTTGTTGGTGTAGATCGCCGTCACGATGATGGCCTCAACGGCGTTTCGGTGCCACCGGGAGAGATGGGGGAGAGCCCCCCTCCTTCTTCTTCTTCCTTGGCCTCCCCCTAGATGGGAGGAGGGTTTCCCCTCTTGTACTTGGCCTCCATGGTGGCGGATGGGCGAGAGCCCCTCTGAGATTGGATCTCTCTCTCTCTCTCTCTCTCTCTCTCTCTTCGTTTCTTTCTGTTTCTGCGTTTTCTGCCTTACAGATTCTGGCGTTTCACCATTTCTTATATTACCGAAGATCCTTAACCACGATTGGGATGAAATTTTAACACGATTATTACCCGGATATTAGATTTCTTGCGGCGAAAGAAGGGCACCAACCGCCTTACGGGGTGACCATAAGACAACCTGGAGCGCTCTACCCCCCAGGTCACGCCCCTAAGGCTTGTAGGCCCCTCGGGCACCGCCTTCTGTTGATTCCACTTCCCAAAATTTACATATATTCGAAGAAAAATCTCCATAAGTTTTTATCCCGTTTGGACTTTGTTTGATATGGATTTTCCGCGAAACAAAAAACATGCAACAAACAAGAACTAGCACCAGGCATTGGATCAATATGTTAGTCCCCAAAATATTATAAAAAGTTGCCAAAAGTATATGAAAGTTGTATAATATTGGCATGAAACAATAAAAAATTATAGACACAACGGAGACGTATCAGCATCCCCAAGCTAAATTCCTGCTCGTCCTCGAGTAGGTAAATGAAAAAAAAGATATTTTTTTGATGTGGAATGCTACCTAGCATAATCTTGACCATATAATATAATCATGGCATGAATATTAAGAGATGAGTGATTCAAAGCAATAGTTTATCATTTGACATTAAGACAATAATATTTCAAGCATACTAATAAAGCAATCATGTCTTCTCAAAATATCATGGCTAAAAGATAGTTATCCCTACAAAATCATATAGTCTATCACACAAAGTATTAAATCATTTGACATTAAATAATTATTTCATACTTTAGTATTATCAAACCTTTTCAACTTTCATGCAATACATTAGCGTGAGCCATGGGTATAACACTATAGGTTGAATAGAATATGGTGGAGGTTGTGGAGAAGACAAAAAGAAGGAGATATTCTCACATCAACTAGGCGTATCAACGGGCTATGGAGATGCCCATTAATAAATATCAACATGCGTGAGTAGGGATTTCCATGCAACTGATGCACTAGAGCTATAAGTGTATGAAAGCTCAAAAAGAAACTAAGTGGGTGAGCATCCAACTCTCTTGCTCACGAAGACCTAGGGAAATTTGAAGCAGCCCATCGTTGAAATATACAAGCCAAGTTCTATAATGAAAAATTCGTATATGAAAGTGACAATATAGGAGACTCTCTATCATTAAGATCATGGTGCTACTTTGAAGCACAACTGTGGAAAAAGGAATAGTAGCATTGCCCCTTCTCTCTTTTCTCTCATTTTTTTGGTGGGCTTCTTTGCCCTCTTTTTTGGGCTTCTTTGGCCTCTTTTATTTTTCATAAAGTCTGGAGACTCATCCCAACTTGTGAGGGAATTATAGCTTCCATCATCCTTTCCTCACATGGGACAATGCTCTAATAATGATGATCATCACACTTTTATTTACTTACAACTCAAGAATTACAACTCGATACTTGAACAAAATATTACTCTATATGAATGCCTCCGACAGTGTACTGGGATGTGCAATGATCTAGCGTAGCAATGATATCAAAAAACGGACAAGCCATGAAAGCATCATGCTAGCTATCTTGCGACCATGCAAAGCAATATGACAATGATGGTGTGTGTTGTAATAAACGGAACGATGGAAGTTGCATGGCAATATATATCGGAATGGCTATGGAAATGCCATAATAGGTAGGTATGGTGGCTGTTTTTGAGGAAGGTATATGGTGGCTATTTTGAGGATGGTGGGTTTAATGCACCGGTGATAGTTGCACGGTACTAGAGAGGCTAGCAAATGTGGAAGGCTAACAGTGCGTATAATCCATGGACTCAACATTAGTCATAAAGAATTCACATACTTATTGCAAAAATTTATTAGTCATCAAAACAAGGTACTACACGCATGCTCCTAGGGGAAGGTTTGCAACAATTAACCATTGCGCGATCCTGACCTCCCCACAAAGGATGACAATCAATAAATAAATCATGCTGCGACTTCTTCACATAACGGTTCACCATACGTGCATGCTACGCGAATCACAAACTTTAACACAAATATTTCTACCAATCCACAATTACTCACTAGCATGACTCTAATATCACCATATTTATATCGCAAAACTATTGCAAGGAATAAAACATATCATATTCAGTGATCTACAAGTTTTATGTAGGATTTTATGACTAACCATGTGAATGACCAACTCCTGTTAACTCTCTAAATAGATATAAGTGAATCATGAGAGTTTAATTATTTCTACAAAGGATATGCCCATGCTCTAACAAATATAAGTGAAGCAAAAGAGCATTCTACAAATGGCGGTTTTCTATGTGTAGAGAAATAGGCAATCCAAACTTCAAATGATACAAGTGAAGCACATGAAGCATTTTATAAAGCCATACTCAAAAGATATAAGTGAGTTGCAAACAACCTTCTATAAATCAACCAAGGACTTTCTCATACCAGCATGGTGCGTTATTAAAATAAAAATAAAAAGCACACGATTCTCCAAGATTTACGCATATCATGTGACGAATAAAAATATAGCTCCATGTAAAATTACCGATGGTTGTTAGAAGAAAGAGGGGATGCCTTCCGGGGCATCCCCAAGCTTAGTTGCTTGGGAGTACTTTAATATTACCTTGGTGTGCCACAGGCATCCCCAAGCTTAGTCTCTTTCCATTCCTTATTCCATCATCCATCATGATCTCGCCCAAAACTTGAAAACTCCAATCACACAAAACTTAACAAAACCCTCGTGAGACCCGTTAGTAATAATAAATCAAATTACAACTTTAAGTATTCTTGCCAACCAATTCATATTTTGTTTCTTCATTGTATATATTGTAATATAACTTTTCCATGGCTTATACCACCGATACAATCGATAGTTTCATCAAAACGAGCAAAACAATGCATCAAAAACAGAATCTGTCAAAAACATGACAGTCTGTAGGAATCTGTACATTCACCATACTTCTCTAACACTAAAAATTCTGAGACATTAGGACGAAATAATTTTTTTGCATAGAAGTATTGTGTAAAAATTTCATAAACTTTTGACATTCCAGAAAAAATTTAAATTCACGCACTACAACCAAAGTTTATTTTTTTGCACTCCACGCACCAAACAAGCAATCTAATCATCCTAAAGGGAAATATTGGCACATTATTTTTATAATACAATGGATTTATACAAGGGGATGATTATTTTTGTTAAAAAGTTTCTGTAATTAAGATTTACAAGGTTTCCATGGGCATGAACAATGTTCAAGGGATGCTCCCATTTTAACAATGTTGGTCTCTCTCACTTTCACTTTCCTTTTTGAAAAAGTTTTAGGTTCCCCTATTTATTTTTTGTTTTTTAAACTACATAAAATCACACAACAGAATAAAATGACTCTCTAAAACTTTCGGGTTGTCTCCCTGGCAGCACTTTCTTTAAAGCCATTAAGCTAGGCATAAAGTGCTCAAGTAATTGATCCACCCGGACCCCAAGGTATATCAAAGCCAATTTTAATTAACAATGATTTTTAGTTTAGTAGTGAGCACAAAGTAACATATATCACACAACAAAGAAGTCTAACTCTCTTCCTATGCATCAGCATGTCATAAAAGAACAATTCATGCACACAAAGTAAAGGCCAATGCATAGTATAAACAATCTCTTGCAATTTTATCGTATTGGAAACATAGAGAGGAGGAGATGTTGTTCCTCTCTCATAATAATTGCAAGTAGGAGCAAGAAGCACATGCATATTATATATATCAAAATCATCATGTGTAATAGTAAAAGGCAACCCATCTCTATAATCCTTCATAAGTACAAACTTCTCCAATATAGTGTAGTTGTGAGAATTCAAAAATATAATAGGACTATCATGTGTGGGTGCAATAGAAACAATTTAATTCTTAACATAAGGAACTATAGCAAGTTCATCTCCATAATCATCATTCATATTGGCATCATGGCCACAAGCACAGCAAGCATCGAGTTCATCAAAAAGGGACATTTAAAATGAATCTAAGGGATCATAGCAATTATCATAGCATTCATCCTTCGGTAAGCACGAAGGGAAATTAAAGAATGTATGAGTTGAAGAGTTACTCTCATTAGAAGGTGGGCACGGGTAGCTAATCCGCTCTTCCTCCTTTTCTTCTTCGCTCTCCTCCTCATATTTTTCATCCAATGAGCTCATAGTGTCATCAATTTCTTCTTCCATAGATTCCTGCAAAATATTAATCTCCTCTTAGACAACGGAGGAGTCCTCAATATATGGCTTAACATAAGCATTAGAAGCATAGATTTCATAGCAATATTTAAGTATGGCAAAACTTCCATATTTGTAAAGAGTAGCATCATACTTTTCAATCAAAGAAGCAATTTCATAGGCACCCCTAAAAGCAACAAATTCTTCAGTTTGCTCAATATCATAGTAATTATAAACACCCTTGGCATAAGAAGATACGATTCCATTATCCTTAAACTCACATTGATAGGGAAGGTGTTTCTTAGGGTCTTCAGAACAACAAGTAAAATCAAAAATTTCGCACAAATTCCAAGCATAGCATTGCAAAGTATTAATATGATGCCATAAAAGTTTCCCTTTTTGAGATAAGCGGTGTCGCACATAATAAGCATGCCCATTTAATGATTTTCCCTCAACTAAGCTAGTTGGGGTTTCAGCACGAGCACAAATGGATCGAAGATGAACCAAGTAATATTCTTCGGTGGTATGGAGCACTAGTGGTTCCTCAACTTTTGGATTGGCAAGTACATCTATCTTTTGGTATTTTTCCTTTGCAACCCATATCTAAAGATAGAAAGTAAGCTACACAGCAAATAAAATCTACTTAGTGATAAATCAAATAGCACACACGAGAATATTCACCCCACGCTATTGCTCCCCAGCAACGGTGCCAGAAAAAGGTCTTGATAACCCACAAGTATAGGGGATCAATTGTAGCCTTTCTCTATAAGTAAGAGTGTTGAACCCAACGAGGAGCTAAAGGAAGACCAAATATTCCCTGAAGTTCTATCGACCACCGATACAACTCTACACACGCTTAACGTTCGCTTTACCTAGAACAAGTATGAGAAGTACTTTGTAGGCGTGATAGGATAGGTTTGCAAGAAAATAAAGAACACGTAAATAAAAACTAGGGGAAGATAAGATAAAGAAACAACTAAGTTGGTCTTAGTAGAGATCTTTTTGTCACAAGAAGGTTATTTGTCCCTAGGCAATCGATAACTAGACCGGTAATCATTATTGCAATTTTATATGAGGGAGAGGTATAATCTAACTTACTTTCTCTACTTGGATCATATTCACTTATGATTGGAACTCTAGCAAGCATCCGCAACTACTAAAAATCATTAAGGTAAAACAAAACCATAGCATTATAAGGTATCAAGTCCTCTTTACTCTTATATGCAACAACCCACCTACTCGGGTTTATGCTTTAGTCACTCAAGCAACCCAGCATAGGAAAATCATGAACACATTGCAACACCCTACATCGGGGATCCCTCACGCTTGAGAAACACAGAGAGCACCATAGGACAACACCAATAATAAAACATGCAACTCAAACCAATCATGATCATCAATCAACCCATAGGACAAAAGAGATATACTCAAACATCATAGGATAGCCATACATCATTGGGAAATAATATATAGCATTGAGTACCATGTTTAAGTAGAGAATACATCGGTGAGAAGATGTGTCAAACCGCTGCATAGAGGGGGATTAGGTTGGTGATGACGGCGGCAAAGTAGTTGGTGTAGATCGTCGCCGCGATGATGGCCTCGACGGTGTTCCGGTGCCACCGGGAAAGAGGGGGAGACATCCACCTCCTCCTTCTTCTTACTTGGTCTCCCCCTAGATGGGAGGAGGGTTTCCCCTCTGGTCCTTGGCCTCCATGGCGGTGGAGGGGCGAGAGCCTCCCGAGGTTGGACCTCTCTCTCTGTTTCTTTCTGTTATGTGTTTTCTGCCTTACATATTCTCGCATTTCACCGATTCTTATATTCCCATAGATCCGTAACTCCGATTGGGCTGAAATTTTAACATGATTTTTACCTTGATATTAGCTTTATTGCGGCGAAAGAAGGGTACCAACTGCCTTATGGGTGACCACAAGACACCCCTAGCGTGCGCTACCCCCCAGGCCACGCCCCTCAGGCTTGTGGGCCCCTCGGGCACCACCTTTTGTTGATTCTACTTACCAAAATTCACATATATTCCAAAAAAAAATCTTCTTATGTTTTTATCCCGTTTGGACTTCGTTTGATATGGATTTTCCACGAAACAAAAAACATGCAACAAACAATAACTAGCACTGGGCACTGGATCAATATGTTAGTCCCAAATATAGTATAAAAAGTTGCCAAAAGTATATGAAAGTTGTAGAATATTGGCATGAAACAGTCAAAAATTATATATATGACGGAGACGTATCATGGTGATGCACTAATCCAGCACGGCTTCGCCAAGCTATGCCGGACTAATCTAGACGAGGGAGACGATCTATGGAGGAGAGGGCATCACATGGTTATTTTCTGGTGTAGTTTGCCCTAAAAACTGTTGGAAATATGCCCTAAAGGCAATAATAAATTTCTTATTATTATATTTCCTTGTTCATGATAATTGTATATTGTTCATGCTATAATTGTATTAAACGGAAACCGTAATACATGTGTGAATACATAGACTACACCATGTCCCTAGTGAGCCTCTAGTTGCCTAGCTCGTTTATCAATAGATGGTCATGGTTTCCTCACCATGGACATTGGATGTCTTTGATAATGGGATAACATCATTAGGAGAATGATTTGATGGACAAGACCCAATCCTAAGCATAGCACAAGATTGTGTAGTTCGTATGCTAGAGCTTTTCTAATGTCAAGTATCATTTCCTTAGACCATGGGATTGTGCAACTCCCGGATACCATAGGAATGCTTTGGGTGTATCAAACGTCACAACGTAACTGGGTGACTATAAAGGTGCAGTACAGGTATCTTTGAAAGTGTCTGCTGGGTTGGTATGAATCGAGACTCGGATTTGTCACTCCGTGTGATGGATAGGTATCTCTGGACCCACTCGGTAATATATCATAATAATGAGCTCAATGTGACTAAGGAGTTAGTCACGGGATCATGTGTTATGCAATGAGTAAAGAGACTTGCCAGTAACGAGATTGAACAAGGTATAGGGATACCGACGATCGAATCTCGAGCAAGTAACATACCGATGGACAAAGGGAATTGTATAC
This sequence comes from Hordeum vulgare subsp. vulgare, assembly GCF_904849725.1. Taxonomy (NCBI): domain Eukaryota; kingdom Viridiplantae; phylum Streptophyta; class Magnoliopsida; order Poales; family Poaceae; genus Hordeum; species Hordeum vulgare. The sequence goes on along the minus strand of NC_058519.1, from coordinate 200,692,772 downwards.
GGGATGAACTGAATCCCCGACATCGTGGTTCAGCCGATGACTTCATCAAGGAACATGTGGGAGACAATATGGGTATCCAGATCCCGCTATTGGTTATTGGCTGGAGAGGTGTCTCGGTCATGTCTGCATAGTTCCTGAACCCGTAGGGTCTACACACTTAAGGTTCGGTGACGCTAGTGTTACAATGGGAATTGTATGTGGTTACCGAAAGTTGTTGGGAGTCCCGGATGAGATCCCGGACGTCACAAGGAGTTCTGGAATAGTTCAGAGGTGAAGATTTATATATGGGAAGTCCAGTTTCAGTCACCGGAAAGGTTTCGGGGTTTATCGGTATTGTACCGGGACCACCGAAAGGGTACCGGGGGGTCCACCGAGAGGGGCCACCTACCCCGGAGGACCACGTGGGTTGAAAGTGGGTGGGAACCAGTCTCCTAGTGGGCTGGTGCGTCCTCCCCAAGGGCCCAAGGACCCTAGGGCTGGGAATCCCTAGGGCGTGGGGGGGGGGCTCCTCCCACCAACTTGGGAGGCAAGCCTCCCCCTTGGCCGCCGCCCCCCTCTAGATGCATCTAAGGGGCCCGCCCCCTCTCCCCTTCCCCCTATAAATAGATGAGGGCTGAGAGGGTTGTGGCACACCTGAAACCCTTGTCCCTGGTGCAGCCCTTCACCCTCCTACACCTCCTCCTCTTCTGTGGTGCTTGGCGAAGCTCTACCGAAGAACCACGAGCTCCACCGCCACCACGCCGTCGTGCTGTCGGAGCTCTCCCTCAACTTCTTCGCCCCCCTTGCTGGATCTGGAAGGAGGAGACATCCTCGGGCTGTACGTGTGTTGAACGCAGAGGCGCCACTCGTTCGACGCTTGGATCAGATCTTTCGCGATTTTAATCGCCGCGAGTACGACTCCATCAACCGCATTCTTTGCAACGCTTCCTCTTAGCTATCTTCAAGGGTATGAAGATGCACTCTCTCTCTCGTTGCTAGCATCTCCTAGATTGATCTTGGTGACATGTAGGATTTTTTTTGAATTATTACTATGTTCCCCAACAAAAACCTCAACTATATATAGGAGGAATAGGAGGGAGGTCTCCCTTGCCTCCTCCTTCAAGGAGGAGAGCTTAGGACGAGCCAAGGGAGGAGAGTCCTCCGCCAATTTGGTTTGGCGGGGACTCCCTTCCTAGTTGGTTTCCTCCTTCTTTTTTTCCTTTTTCTTTCTTTCTGCACCTTGGCCGAAATAGGCTTATTGGGCTGGCCGCACCAACCCACTAGGGGTTGGTGTGCCACCTTTAGGCCTACTTGGTCCTCTTCCGGGTGGGTGGCTCCTCCAGGTAAAACCCTGGAACCCATTCATCACTCCCGGTACTTTACCAGTAATGCCCGAAATCTTTCCGGAAGCCAAATGCAACTTAGTATATATCAATCTTTACCTCCGGACTATTCCGGAGCTCCACGTGACGTCTCGGATCTCATCCAAGACTCCGAACAACTTTCGGTCACCAACATACATAACTCAAAATACCGAAACATCACCGAACTTTAAGTGTTCAGACCCTGCGGGTTCGAGAACTATGCAGACATGACCTGAGACACTCTTCGATCAATAACCAATATCGGGACTTGTATCTACATATTGGCTCCTACATATTCTATGAAGATCTTTATCGGTTGAACCTCTATGTCAAGGATTCAGTTAATCCCGTATAACATTCCCTTTGTCCTTCGGTATGTTACTTACCCGAGATTCGATCATCGATTTCTCTATACCTATTTGAATCTATTACTAGCAAGTCTCTTTACTTGTTCCGTAATACAAAATCCCGTGGCTAACTCTTTAGTCACATTGCTTGCAAGGCTTGTTGTGATGTTGTATTACCGAGTGGGCCCCAAGATACCTCTCCTTCACACGGAGTGACAAATCCTAGTCTTGATCCATGCTAACTATACGGACACCTTCAGAGATACGTGTAGAGCACCTTTATAGTCACCCAGTTATGTTGCGACGTTTGATACATACAAGTTATTCTTTCGGTGTCAGTGATTTACATGATCTCATGGTCATAGGAATATATACTTGAGATGCAGAAAAACAGTAGCAATAAAATGACATGATCACATGCTACGTTTGTAGTCCATCACATCATTATCCTAATGGTGTGATCCCGTTATCAAGTGACAACACTTGTCTATGGCTAGAAAACCTTAACCATCTTTGATCAACGAGCTAGTTAACTAGAGGCTTACTAGGGACAGTGTGTTGTCTATGTATCCACACATGTATCTGAGCTTCTATTCAAATCAATTCTAGCATGGATAATAAACAATTATCTTGAACAAGGAAATATAACAATAACTACTTTATTATTGCCTCTAGGGCATATTTCCAACAATTTAACCTTCTCCAAGGACTGCCTTTGTCAAATCTGATTCAACTAAAGTTGGAGAAATGGACACCCGCCAGTCATATTTATGCAACAAGTTGCATGTTAGTCAATGAAACCGGTCTCTCGTAAGCGTACGAGTAATGTTGGCCCTGGCCGCTTCATCCAACAATACCGCCGAGTCTAGAAAAGACTAAGGAGGGCAGCAATCTGAATATCAATGCCCACAAACTCCTTTCTGTTCTACTCAAGATGTCATCTATGCATAGACCTAGCTCATGATGCCACTGTTGGGGAACGTCGCATGGGAAACAAAAAATTTCCTACACGCACACAAGATCTATCCATGGTGATGACCATCTACGAGAGGAGAGAGTGCATCTACATACCCTTGTAGATCACTAAGCAGAAGCATATATAATGCGATTGATGTAGTCGAACATCTTTGCAATCCAAATTACAATACGTCTCGTGATCCCATCACGGTTTGTCCCGCGATCTCATCTCGATCCGTCCCTCGATCTCATCATGATCCGTCTTGTGATCTCATCACGATCCATCCCGATCTAGTGCCGAACGGACGGCACCTCCGCATTCAGCAGACGTACAACTCGATGATGATCTCCACCTACTTAACCTAGCAAGAGGGAGCAAAGAGGTAGCTAAGTTCTCCGACAGCCTAACGGTGTATTGGCGATGGTGGTGGACCTGATCCGACAGGGCTTCACCGTGCACTGCTGAACCTATTGTAGAGGAAGAACAAACAAGAGGGAGGGAGAGGGGCTGCGCCTTGGATCCAGGTGTTGGCTGCCCTCTCTCCCCTCTAGTATATATAGGAGGGAGGCGGAAGGTGTGGCACACCAAAGAGGAGGAATCCTCCTCCACTAAGGGAGGTGGAGTCCTACTCCTAGTAGGATTCCCTCCCAACGTGGCCTCCTCCTGCCTCCTTGGTGCTAGGGCCTTTAGGGGCTGGCTGCCCAGCCCACTAAGGGCTCGAGCGCCACCTCTTAGGCCCATGTGGCCCCTGGGGTGGGTGAACTTCTCCCGATGGACCCATGGAACCCATTCGCTAGTCCCGGTACACTACCGGAAATGCCTGAAACCATTCCGGAGTCCAAATACCCTCTTCCCATATATCAATCTTCATCTTCGGACCATTCCGGAACTCCTCGTGATATTGGGATCGAATCCGGGACTCCAAACAACCTTTAGTAACCAACATACATAACTCAACTATACTGAAACGTCACCGTACCTTAAGTGTGCAGACCGTGCGGGTTCGAGAACTATGAAGACATGACCGAGACACTCTCGAATCAATAACCAAGATCCGGATTTGGATGCCCATATTGGCTCCTATGTATTCTATGAAGATATTTATCGGTCGGACCTCTATGTCAAGGATCTAGTTAATCCCGTATACTATTCCCTTTGTCCATCAGTATGTTACTTGCCCGAGATTCGATCGTCGATATCTCTATAGCTAGTTCAATCTCGTTACTGGCAAGTCTCTTTACTCATTCCACAATACAAAATCACATGACTAACTCTTTAGTCACATTGCTAGCAAGGCTTTTTGTGATGTTGCATTACCGAGTGGTCCCAGAGATACCTCTCCGTCATACAGAGTGACAAATCCCAGTCTTGATCCATGCCAACCCAATAGACACCTTCAGAGATACCTATAGAGCACCTTTATGGTCACCCTGTTATGTTGCGACGTTTGATACACACAAGGTATTCCTCCGGTGTACGGGAGTTGCATGATTTCATGGTCATAGGAACAGATACACTGATATGCAGAAAATAGTAGCAATAAAGTTACACTATCATATGCTACGTTTATAGTTTGGGTCTTGTCCATCAGATCATTCTCCTAATGATATGATCCCGTTATCAAATGCCAGCCTATGTCTATGGACAGGAAACCTTGACCATATTTGGTCAACATGCTAGTCTGCCAGAGGCTCACTAGGGACAGTGTGTTGTCTATGTATCCACACATGTATTTGAGTTTCCAATCAATACAATTCTAGCATGGATAATAAACGATTATCATGAACAAGGAAATATAATAATAACCAATTTATTATTGCCTCTAGGGCATATTTCCAACAGAAACTCCAACTTGCGTTGGTTATATGGACGAAGATGAGGCCAACAAGCACACCCAAAAACCTTGAGACACGTGTAATCAGGAATTTCATCGAGCAAGAGTTCAAGTGGTGTTTTCATCTGATGGAGTCATGTTGGGAGTCTGTTAATGAGAAAGCACGCGGTGGAAAATGCATCACTCCAAAACCGGAAAGGAACAGAGGCATGGGCAAGCAAAGCAAGACAAGTCTCAATTATGTGGCGATGCTTACACTCAACTACACCGTTTTGCTGATGTGTATCGGGACAAGACATATGATGTGTAATTCCAAGCTTATTAAAGAATGCATTGAGGTTGTGATACTCACCCCCCAATTGGACTGCACATGAATGATTTTGTGACTGAGCAGACGCTCAACATGCGCTTGGAATTGCAAGAAAAGATTAAGAAATCACACCTTAGCTTAACCAGATAAAGCCACGTGAACCGAATGTAAGCATCAACAAAACTGACATAGTAATTATGACCACTAACAAAGGTTTGGGCATTGTGACATCCTCAACTTTTGCTACAGTAATCTCTGTAATTAAGCTACAGTAATCCTATGCTAATGATGCCATGTCACCATGATTCCTATTGTTAATCTCGCGTTAGTTCAAATCCTTTCGAATTCAAATTTAAAATAAAGTCAAACGATACAAGTTTTTTCAGTGTCAAAATAAAAATGTTTGGTGTGTGTCAATAATACATAGGAAATTACCCTTTTGGAATCATTATTTTTGAAAGGATTTAAGTTCACTAAAATATAATAAAACTAAAATAGAAACTAAAAATAAAATAAAGAGAAAACAAAAAAAAGAAAACAAAAAAGGAAAAAAACCAACCCCAGCTGGGCCCACCGGCCCATCTAAACCTACCCAAACCGGCCCAACTACGTGGGGTTATAAAACCCCCCACCTAACCTAGAGCACCTCCCAGCCTCCCATCATCCCCACTCACCCCCTAGCCGCTACTCCCTCACACAACCACCCTCCCATCCCACCAACCGCCAACCACACCACGAGGGAACCAGCCCCTCGTGCCCAGTGAGCGCCTCCCCACAAACCCCTCGCTCGTTCCCCACGGAATCCGAGGCACCCCCAGCCCACGAGCCATCTCCCCCCTTGCTACCCCTCGTTCCATCCCCACTGAGCCCCCAGCCACCCACACCTCCGCCTCCGATCGAGGCCATCCCGCCGCCGGCCGCCTCCCTCCACCGCACCACCGGCTCCTCGCCACCGGTCGACCCTCCTCTGACTCCTACCTCCGACCTCCGTCGCCTCGGGATTCCGCCTGCGCCACCCCACTGGATCTGCCCGCCCGTCACCGGTTCCTCTGCACTGCACCATGAGTCGGTTCCCACCTAGCCGGACTGCACCACCTTGCCACCGCCCCGCCGGTCTCCCCAACCTTCCCCAAGCCGTGTCTTCCTCTACACGGTGGTGAGCCACCATGGATCTGACCACCCTCCTCTTCTTCGTTTTCCCCACATTCTGACAAGCCGCCGACCCCGTACTCGCACCCACCATCACGCCCTAGCCCTCCCTGTTCGCCCTGCCCACCAGGGCCTCGGCCCTGCGCCGTGTTCCCTCCTGCTAGTCAGGAGGAGGAGGGGATTAGCCCCTATGGTTGTTTAGAGAAAGGAAAAAAGAAAAGAAAAAGGAAATATATGTATAAGTGTATGTATGTATCCATGGGTATATATATGTGTGTATGGATATATATGTGTGTGTGTATGTGCATGTGCAAGCATATGTATGTACGAGTTTATATATGTATGAATGTATGTATAAAATGTGTGTGTACGGATTAGGTGTAGATGTAGTATATCTTTGCTCACTTTCCCGATGACATGCAGGCCATGCCCCTAAAAAAGAAAAGGGATGTATATAAATAATATATAACAAATAGTTTAATTAATTCATTAATTAATTAATGAATTAATTAATTAGTTAATATGACAATTAAGATTAATAGGTTAATTAGTGAAAGTGTTAATTAATCTGTTTAATAATTGTTTTAGATAGTATGACACGTGGGTCCCTCCCACTAATTAAACCGATTAATTATTAGTTAATCTAAAAATTAAAATGTGCCTATGACAATGGGGACCCATCTTGATAACCCACAAGTATAGGGGATCGCAACAGTTTTCGAGGGTAGAGTATTCAACCCAAATTTATTGATTCGACTCAAGGGGAAGCCAAAGAATATTCTCAAGTATTAGCAGTTGAGTTGTCAATTCAACCACACCTGAAAGACTTAGTATCTGCAGAAAAATATCATTAGCAAAGTAGTATGATAGCAGCAGTAGCAACAGTAACCAGTAGTAGCAAAGTGACATGAGTAGCGACAGAGTAACAGTAGCAACACTCACAGGAGTAGCAGCAAAGTAACGTAGCAAGGACCAGTAGGAAAATACTCATAGGCATTGGATCGGTGATGGATGATTATGCCGGATTCTATTCATCATGTAACAGTTATAACACGGAGATATAAGTAACTAGATCCAGTTCGTCAATCTAATGTAGACATGTATTCCGTATGTAGTTATACGTGCTTAGGGAAAAGAACTTGCATGACATCTATTGTCCATCCCTCCCGTGGCAGCGGGGTCCTAATGGAAACTACGGGATATTAAGGTTCTCCTTTTAATAAAGAACCGTACCAACACATTAACACTTAGTGAATACATGAACTCCACATACTATTGTCATCTCCGGGAGTGGTTCCGGCTATTGTCACTCTGGGGTTGTCGGGTCATAACACATAGTAGGTGACTACAACTTGCAAGATAGGATCAAGAACACACATATATTGCCGACAACATAATAGGTTCAGATCTGAAATCATGGCACTCGGGCCCTAGTGACAAGCATTAAGCATGGCAAAGTAGTAGGAACATCAATCTCAGAACATAGTGGATACTAGGGATCAATCCCCGTCAAGACTAACTCGATTACACGATAGATCTCATCCAACCCATCACCGTGCAGCAAGCCTACGATGAGATTACTCACGAACGGTGAAGAGCATCATGGAATTGGCGATGAAGGAAGGTTGGTGATGACGATGGCGATGATCTCCCCTCTCCGGAGCCCAGAACGGACTCCAGATCTGCCCTCCAGATGAAGAAGAGGAGGTGGCGGCGCCTCCGTATCGTAAAAAGCGATGAGCTCTTCTCCTTGATTTTTTTTCCGGACGAAACGGACTATATAGAGTTGGATTTGGAGGCGGTGGAGCTTTGTGGGCCCCACAAGCCTGCCAGGCGCGGCCAGGGGTGGCCGCGCCTGGTGGGCTTGTGGGCTCCATGCTCCACTTCCTCCGTTGATTCTTGCGCCAGTATTTTTTATATATTCCACAAAAATTCTCCGTAAATTTTCAGGTCATTCCGAGAACGTTTATTTCTGCGCAAAAACAACACCATGGCAATTCTGCTGAAAACAGTGTTAGTCCGGGTTAGTTCCATTCAAATCATGCAAATTAGAGTCCAAAACAAGGGCAAAATTGTTTGAAAAAGTAGATACGATGGAGACGTATCAACTCCCCCAAGCTTAAAACCTTGCTTGTCCTCAAGCAATTCAGTTGACAAACTGAAAGAGACGAAAGAAAAACTTATACGAACTCTGTTTTATCTTGTTGTTGCAACTATGTCTAACTCATAACCAGAATTTCAGCAAGATCACAAGCAAACCACATAAGCAAATGACATCTAGGTCTCACGGTAAACTCATATCAATGGCATAATCAACTAGCGAGAAAATAATAATAAGTCTCAAACGTCAATACTTCAATCAAAACAATTATGCAGCAGTACGAACAGATGGTATCTCGCTAGCTCTTTTTGAGACCGCAAAACATAAATGCAGAGCACCTTCAAAGACCAAGGGCTGACTAAACATTGTAATTCATGGCAAAGAAGATCCAGTCACAGTCATACTCAACACAGTTAAAAGCAAAGCATAAAAATGACAGAGGTGCTCTCTAATTGGTGCTTTTATAAGAGGAGGATGACTCAAAAGGAACATAAATAGACATGCCCTTCGCAGAGGGAAGCATTGATTTGGAGAGGTGCTAGAGCTCAAGATTTTAAAACAGAGATAATAATTTTGGGTGGCATGCTTTCATTGTCAATGCAATGAGTAAGAGTTTTCACCATATTCCACGCTACACATGCTATAGGCGGTTCGCAAACAGAAAAGTAAAGTTTTGACTCCCCCACCACCGATCAGTCACAATCCACGACTAGGCGAATACTCGGGTGCCGTCCATACCAACATCAATCCAGTGGGAGATTTGTTCAATTATCTTTTCGATTTGAGCATGGAACTGGGAATTCCAATTACCGGACCCTTTCTCGTGAATGATAGTGAATAAACACATATCGAGGATAACACGCCTAGCATGGAAGATACTGATAGCCCCCTGTCACCACATGAGCGGTTCGGGCATGCAAAACAGATTATTTCTTGAAGGTTTAGAGAGTGGCACATGCAAATTTACTTGGAACGGCAGGTTGATACCGCATATAGGTAGGTATGGTGGACCCATATGCAACAACTTTTGGTTTATGGAAGTGGATGCACAAGCAGTATTCCCGCTTAGTACAAATGAAGGCTAGCAAAAGACTGGGAAGCGACCAACTAGAGAGCGACAACAGTCATCAAAATGCATTGAGATTAACCAACATTGAATGCAAGCATGAGTAGGACATAAATCACCATGAACATGAATATCGTAGATGCTATGTTGATTTTGTTTCAACTAAATGCGTAAACATGCGTCTATCCAAGCCACTTGAATCATTCGAAGGAGGATACCATCCTATCATACTACATCATAGTCATCTCAATATTCATGTTGGCATCCAAGACAAACCATTATAAGCTCCTAGCTAATTAAGCATGGCATGAGAAACGATGATCTCTAAGTTGTCATTGCAAACATGTTTCTCTCACAACAAAGCTGAATCAGGAACGATGAGTTAATCATCTTTACAAAAACAAAATAGATCGAGTTCATACCAGCTTTTCCAGGCTCAGTCACTTCATCATATATCGTCATTATTGCCTTTCACTTGCACGACCGAACGATGTGAACAATAATAAGCGTGCTTGTGCATTGGACTAAGCTGGAATCTGCAAGCAAACACAAAGGAGAAGACAAAGTAATATGGCTCTTTAACAGATAAACAGATATGCATGCGAGAGCCACTAAACATTGTAACCATGGTCTTCTACCTTGACCCAAAGAAAAAGAAAAGTATTTACACGGGAAAGCTCCCAACAAGCAAAAGAAGAAATAAAATCTTTTTGGGTTTTCTCAAACTAGACATACACACAAAAAGAGAACGAGAAAAATAAATAAACTAGCATGGATGATACAATGTCAAAGTGTGAACACCGTCTAACAAAGTGAAAGCATAAGCAAGAATATAATGTCGGTGAGAAACACGTACTCCCCCAAGCTTAGGATTTTGGCCTAAGTTGGTCTACTCCCAAGGATGGAAATAACCAGCTCCGGGGTACTCCGGAGTGGACTAAGGATGCCACTGTTGTGTGAGCTCCTCTGGCTCCCACTGATAAACGGACGTTTGGTACTCGGCTGGTGGCTCGGGCACGGGCACCTGTGGTTTGGCTATGCCCCCAATATGCGTAGATGTCTTAGGGCATAATAATGTACCTGCCTACATGAAGATTGAACATAGAAGGAGCAGGCAAAGTAATAGTCTCACGAGTACCCTGACTAAATACCAGGTTATAAATCATCCTTCTATTTATATCTCTATCAAGAAAGTCATGGCGAACCATGCTATCATAACCTAGATATCTCTCGGGAAGAAGAATCTCTTCTTCCTCGTCCAGTCTAATAGGTATCTCAAAATGTCTAACAAGACGAGTAGCATAGATACCTGCATAGACAACGCCTTTAGAACGGTTCGTGTTCAACCGTTGAGCTAATATAGCGCCCAAGCTATAAGTTTTATCATTATAAAGGGATTCGCGCAAGACCGCAAGATCTGGGGAGCTAAGGTACCCAACTTTCCCACGACCAATCAAACATTTTCCCACAATAATGAGAAGTGCCGAAGCACGGGAAAATGTATGCTAGCAGCTCTAGCGCAAGACACTCCTCTCTCTTCTCCTACAACAACAGTATCGATGAGAGCTTCCAAGTCCCGTGGACGAGGTTCATGAATATCCCCAACGTAAGGTAATTTGCAAACATTGCAAAACTCCTGGAGTGACATGCGCTGGGGGATATCATAAAGTTTGAACTCAACCATAGGAGGATTCTTCCTCGGATAGAAGTTAAAGCTTTGTACGAAGATATTAGTGAGGAGGAGGTATTGCAGACACTTATCTTCAACAAAGGCGGTAAGGCCTGCGCTCTCCACCAAGTAATAAAAGTCCTCATAAAGTCCGGCGGCGCGTAAGAACACATCGCTTGGCCACTCGCACGCTTGAACTTCTGCAACTCGAGGGACCGGATACTTGGGTTTCTTCTGCTCACTTCCATCATCCTTGGGGTCACGGCTTGAAGAGCCTCTTAAGAACCTCCTCATCTTTTCCTTTTTCTATCTCTGAAAATTTCTGAAATTTTAGTGATTCTAAGGAAAAGTGAACAAGGCTCAACGAAACTCGTAGCAACTTCTCCGACAAGTGCCTAGAGGACATATTACGCAACAAAACTACTTGGGACCATCTAAAATTAGCATGCAAAGCTCAAGAACTTGGTCACCAAGGCAGCAAAAATACGCGAAGTATAAGGCACTAGAGCAAAAACTAATTGGACCAATTGAGTCACTTACCAAGGAGCAATTTCCCCAAAATAGTTTGGTAAATGGTGCTTTGCACAAGGAGATCGAAAATCCCAGCAAGAAGAGCAAGAACACGGGTTTGAGCTACGAAACGATTTTTTCTGGAGGTAGGAGAACCAGATGGGAGCTAGACTGAGTGGAGGGGGTGCACGTGGGCCCCACTAGCCTAGTAGGCGCGACCAGGGGGTGCCCGCGCCTCCAGGACTTGTGGCCCACTAGTTCAGCCGCCAGACTAGCTCTTCGTCTCAGTATGTTTCAAAAAATCCAGAAAAAATCATACTTGATTTTCAGGATGTTCGGTGAGCTTTTATTTTCGGGGTACTTTTCTACGGGACGCTAAAATAGAAAACAGGGAAAATAAACTAAATCTATCACTTTTCTTCTAAGAAACCGAAGGTGAAAGATTGGAACAGAGGTTTGTGACTCCTCGATTTATCCGTCTCATGGTCATTCAAAGAAATCCATCAATGAGGTTGATCAAGTCTCCTTGAGAAACTTTTTCGAATCACAAAATGAAACGGAGAAGTTTTGAATAGTCACTAGGTCACCTCCATGGGGATGTGTATTTCCCCAACAAGCAAATCATATTTCATCTTAACAGGAGGTATAGGGCGTTCAAAGCTCCCAATAAGAATCGATGAAGTTTTTTCGATAGCATTGATGCAATGTACTCGATATTGTTTCTTCGGAAAGTGCACCGTATGCTCATTACCATTGACATGGAAAGTGACATTGCCTTTGTTGCAATCTATAACAGCCCCTGAAGTGTTTAAAAAGGGTCTTCCGAGGATGACCGCCATGGCATCGTCCTCGGGAATATCCAGGATAATAAAGGTTGTTAAGATAGTGATGTTCGCAACCACAGCAGGCACATCCTCGCAAATGACGATAGGGAAAGCAATTGATTTGTCGGCCATTTGCAGAGAGATTTTAGTGGGTGTTAACTTATCTAGTTCAAGTCTACGATAAATAGAGAGAGGCATGACACTAACACCGATTCCAAGGTCGCATAAAGCAGTTCTAACGTAGTTTCCTTTAATGGAGCAAGGTATAGTGGGCACTCCGGGATCACCTAGTTTCTTAGGAGTTCCACCCTTGAAGGTGTAATTAGCAAGCATGGTGGAAATCTCAACCTGAGGTATCCTCCTTTTATTAGTCACAATCTCCTTCATGTACTTAGCATACGGAGACATTTTGAGCATATTTGTCAAACACATTTGCAGAAAGACAGGTCTAATCATTTCAACAAATCGCTCAAAATCCTCATCATCCTTTTTCTTGGATGGTTTGGGAGGAAAGTGCATGGGTTTCCGAACCCATGGTTCCCTTTCTTTACCATGCTTCCTAGCAGTGAAGTCATTCTTATCGTATCTTCTATTCTTTGGCTGTGGGTTATCAAGATCAACAGGTTCAATCTCCACATCCTTATCATTGCTAGGTTGAGCATCTTCATGAACATCACTATTGATATTATTATTACGCTCATGTTCATCACCAGATTGAGTTTCAGCATCAGAGGCAGAGACATCGTTTGGACTCTCAGGTGTAGCAGCAACAGGGGTGCTAGCGTGCAAGTTCCTATCATCTTTCTTCTTCTTCCTAGGATGACTAGGTGCTTCAGTGCTAACTCCTTGAGAATCTTGTTCAATTCTCTTAGGATGACCCTCAGGATACAAAGGTTCCCGAGTCATTCTATCGCCTCTAGTGACGACTCTGACAGAATTGTCATTCAACTCATTGAGCAAGTCATTTTGAGCCTTAAGTACTTGTTCTACTTGAGTAGTAACGATAGAGGTATGTTTACTCAAGAGCTTAAGATCATTGACGTTTCTGTCCACACAAGCACTTAAATGACTAAGCATACGAACATTCTGTTCCAATTGTCTGCTAACATAATCACTGAAACTTTGTTGTTTGGCAACAAAGTTATCAAATTCATCCAGGCATAAGCTAGCAGGTTTATCAAAAGGAATATCACTGTCATCAAACCTACGCAGAGAATTTACTTCTACTACTTGTATCGGGTTATCAAGACCATGGATCTCTTCGATAGGTGGTAGATTTTTGACATCTTCAGATTTAATGCCTTTCTCTCGCATAGATTTCTTAGATTCTTGCATATCTTCAGGACCGAGGAATAGAATACCTATTTTCTTCGGAGTTGGCTTAGGAGGTGGTTCGGGAATAGTCCAAGCGTTCTTATTGCACAAGATATTATTCAATAGGATCTCAGCTTGTTCTACAGTTTGTTCCCTAAAACCACAACCAACACAACTATCTAGGTGGTCTCTAGAAGCATCGGTATGTCCATTATAGAAGATATCAAGTATTTCATTCTTCTCAAGAGGGTGATCAGGTAAAGCATTCAACAGCTGGACGAGCCTCCCCCAAGCTTGTGGGAGACTCTCTTCTTCAACTTTCCCTAGCCATTATAGTATATTTCCTACAAGACAGCTTGCTTCTTATGGGCAGGGAAAGATTTTTCAGAGAAGTAGTAGACCATATCTTGGGGGCTACGCACACAACCAGGAGCAAGAGAAGTGAACCAAGTCTTAGCATCATCCTTTAGCGAGAAAGGAAACAACTTGAGGATATAGTAGTGGCGAATCTTTTCCTCACTAGTGAATAGGGTGGCTATATCATGCAGTTTGGTAAGATGGGCTACAACCGTTTCAGACTCATAACCGTGAAAAGGATCAGATTCGACCAGAGTGATTAACTTAGGGTCGACAGAGAATTCATAATCCTTATCGGTCACAAAGATAGGCGAAGTAGCAAACTTCGGGTCGTATTTCATCCTAGCGTTCAGAGATTTTTCTTTCCATTTGAGCAGTAATTTCTCAACATCATAGCTATCCTTACAAGCAAGAAAGTCCTCAGCTATCTCTCCCTCCATAACATAACACTCAGGCATATCAGGCAATTCATATCTAGGAGAGCTAGTTCTAGCAGGCAAAATAGTAGGTTCTACTTCAATAGTATCAGCAGTTTCAGAAGTATCATCACATCTAGCAGCAACTCTAGAAGTTTATGCATAAAAGGCACCTAGTGGCAAAGAAGTATCAAGCATAGAATCATCATAAGCATCATCGGCAGCAGAAGTAGCATCATCAAGCACAGGCGACATATCAAGATTTCTAGAAGGAGGTGGTGTTGCAAACTTACTCATAACTGAAGGTGAATCAAGTGCACAGCTAGATGGCAGTTCCTTACCTGTCCTCCTAGTTGAAGGCAAGACTTTAGTTCTTGGATCTATCGGATTCCTCATAGTGATCAGAAGACGTAAATCCCAAGTGACTCAGAGAATATAGCTATGCCTTCCCCGACAACGGCGCCAGAAAAAGGTCTTGATAACCCACAAGTATAGGGGATCGCAACAGTTTTCGAGGGTAGAGTATTCAACCCAAATTTATTAATTCGACTCAAGAGGAAGCCAAAGAATATTCTCAAGTATTAGCAGTTGAGTTGTCAATTCAACCACACCTGAAAGACTTAGTATCTGCAGCAAAGTATCAGTAGCAAACTAGTATGATAGCAGTAGCGATAGAGTAACAGTAGCAGTATTGACAGCAGTAGTAGCAAAGTAACATAGCAAGGACCAGTAGGAAAAGACTCGTAGGCATTGGATTGGTGATGGATGATTATGCCGGATGCTATTCATCATGTAACATTTATAACACGGAGAGATAAGTAACTAGATCCAGTTCGTCAATCTAATGTAGGCATGTATTCCGTATGTATTCATACGTGCTTAGGGAAAAGAACTTGCATGACATCTATTGTCCATCCCTCCCGTGGCAGCGGGGTCCTAATGGAAACTACGGGATATTAAGGTTCTCCTTTTAATAAAGAACCAGACCAACGCATTAACACTTAGTGAATACATGAACTCCTCATACTATGGTCATCTCCAGGAGTGGTTCCGGCTATTGTCACTTCGGGGTTGCCGGGTCATAACACATAGTAGGTGAAGACAACTTGCAAGATAGGATCAATAACACACATATATTGGCGACAACATCATAGATTCAGATCTGAAATCATGGCACTCGGGCCCTAGTGACAAGCATTAAGCATGGCAAAGTAGTAGCAACATCAATCTCAGAAAATAGTGGATACTAGGGATCAATCCCCGTCAAGACTAACTCGATTACATGACAGATCTCATCCAACCCATCACCGTCCAGCAAGCCTACGATGAGATTACTCACGAACGGTGAAGAGCATCATGAAATTGGCGATGAAGGAAGGTTGGTGATGATGATGGCGACGATTTCCCCTCTCCGGAGCCCAGAACGGACTCCAGATATGCCCTACAGATGAAGAATAGGAGGTGGCGACGCCTCCGTATCGTAAAACGCGATGAACTCTTCTCCTTGATTTTTTTCCGGACGAAACGGACTAAATAGAGCTGGATTTGGAGGCGGTGGAGCTTTGTGGGCCCCACAAGCCTGCCACGCGTGGCCAGGGGGCCCGCGCCTGGTGGGCTTGTGGGCTCCACGCTCCACTTCCTCCACTGATTCTTGCGCTAGTAATTTTTATATATTCCACAAAAATTCTCCGTAAATTTTCAAGTCATTCCGAGAACTTCTATTTCTGCGCGAAAACAACACCATGGCAATTCTGCTAAAAACAGCGTTAGTCCGGGTTAGTTCCATTCAAATCATGCAAATTAGAGTCCAAAACAAGGGAAAAGAGTTTGAAAAAGTACATACAATGGAGACGTATCAACCCACTAGCTAGTTTGACGAGTGAACGAACTGTTGACTATTGATGTCACATCGACATCATGATGAGGTCATTTTAAATTATAAGATTTATTTAAATCTGTTTAATTCCTAATAATAAAATAAATAATAAAAATTTAATATTTAATATTAAATAAATCGTAAGCTAGATGAAAATATTTCGAACATGATAGTTCATGTGAAAAACGAGACGAACCCGGATACGATGTCCATTTGTTTGTCTCGCATCCCTAGCATAGCAAACGTGGAACTTTTCCACTGTTTTGGTCTAACCAGTAGTAGTCATAGACCCGGGAAATATCATTCAATATTTTCCTGACCCGTCTATGTCGGATAACACTGCGTTAGCTCATGCCAGGCCCTGCATATTGCCATGTCATGCTTAGTGTTTTTATGAGTGTTATATTTATTGCTTCTTCCCCCTCTTCTTACCGGTAGACCTCGAGACTGACGCTGCTGCCGGGTACGACTACCCTCTTGACGACCAGCCCTTTGCCATAGAGAAACAAGGCAAGCAAACCCCCTTGATCATTCCTATATCGTCCATTTCTTTCTCCTCTTGCTTGCATTAGAATTTTGCTATTGTTGTAGTTAACTCCTATATCTGATGCATAACCTGTTTTTGATAAACTCCTACTTTCCAGTACCTTTTAAACTGCTTAGTATAGGTGGAGCTGTCATCCCCTCCAACCCCAGTATCTAAGGCAATGATTATATCTATAGGCATCACGTCCAAAACAAGTAGACCGATACTTTCTGCATCTACTACTATTACTACACACGTCGACCACTATCCAACATGCATCTAGTGTATTAAGTCCAAAAGAACAGAGTAACGCCTTAAGCAGGATGACATGATGTAGATGGACAATCTCATATCTACGATAAAAGCCCATCTTGTTACCTTTGATGGCAACAACACGATGTGTGCCTTGCTTCCCCTTCTGTGACTGGGAAAGGTCACCACACGATATGAACCCAAAACCAAGCACTTCTCCCATTGCAAGAATCATAGATCTAGTTGGCCAAACAAAACCCAAGACTCGGAGAGACTTACAAGGATATCAAATCATGCAAATAAGAAATCAGCAAGGACTCAAATATATATCATAGATAATCTGATCACAAATCCACAATTCATCGGATCTCGACAAACACACCGCCAAAGAGGATTACATCGGATAGATCTCCATGAAGATCATGGAGAACTTTGTATTGAAGATCCAAGAGAGTGAAGAAGCCATCTAGCTACTAACTACAGACCCGTAGGTCTGAAGTGAACTACTCACGAGTCATTGGAGGGGCGATGATGTTGATGTAGAAGCCCTCCAACTTCAAATTCCACTCCGCCAGGGCACCGGGAAGGGTCTCCAGATGAGATCTCGCAGAAACGGAAGCTTGCGGCGGCGGAAAAGTGTTTTCGTGGATGCCCTGATTTTTTTCAGGATTTTTAGGGAATTTATAGGCCAAAGACCTAGGGCAGGGGAGTGCGAGGGGGGCACAAGCTTGGTTGCCGCAGCCTCCCCCCTGGCCGCGGCAACAGGGCTTGTGGGCCCCCTGAGAGCCCACTGCCTTGGCCCTCAAGCCTCCCGATCTTCTTCCGTTTTGGAAAAAATTTATTTCGGGGATTTTATTCTGTTTGGACTCTGTTCCAAAATCAGATCTGAAAAGAGTCAAAAACACATAAAAACAAGAACTGGCGCTTGGTCCTGAGTTAATAAGTTAGTCCCAAAAAATATGTAAAAGGTAAACAAAACATCCAAAGTTGAGAAGATAACAACGTGAAACCATCAAAAAATATAGATACGTTTGAGACGTATCATACCTCTGTAGTGTAGCTAGTTGGTCATGGTTATCGAGGGTGATTCCTCCTTCACCACTCCCACTGATAACTTTGTATTGCAAATTACTCTAAGTCCACCTTGATGTTTACATCGTTCAGAATCCAACGAGGGTGATTCCTCAGATCACCCTGATGTTACAATCACATGGTTACTTTATCGTGTTACGGGGAACATTGAGGAATAAATGTTATGCGGGTGGATTAGCGCGTGGTTGTGTCCTTGTCTTAATTAAAATGTTAATGGATTTGGGTATTTGATCTGGGTTGGTCGGAGACCTTATTTCGCACCAACCGTCTACATGGGAGGAGTTATGTGTACTCGACGTCATGGTATCAGCCAAACCTCTTCAGACGTCAGCAATGGAGCGGCGTGCGCCCGAGTGGTCCGGATAGGCATCACGCTTGTAATTAGGGGTTCTAGGACTGACCTCAGCCGCCCACACATCATGCAGGAGTGCAAAGGGTGATGGGCCCATGACCCCTGCGTGCTTAGGATTTAGACCGGCGGGCTAGCCTCTCTGTTGAGTCTAGGTGGGGCTGCGACGTGTCGATGTTCTGAGGCCGGGCATGTCCCAGAAAGTTTGTCCAGCCAGAGTTTATCGAGTGTGACGGGGAATATGTTGTGCACCCCTGCAGGGAAGAACTTATCTATACGAATAGCAGTGCCCACGGTTAGAGGACGACTTGGAGTTGTGCCCCGATCTTATACAACTACAACTGTTACTTAACTAAAATGTTTGCTCCGGGATTGCTTCCTCGCAGGGAGTCGAGAGAGAATCATATTGATGCAACAATATGACTATTATTGTGTTACCTGTTCTACTCTCGTCTATTGCTACAAGACCCTTGAAGATGCTAGTTTTCGATAGGACTAGCCCTTTCCTATCTTTCTCGCATTGCTGCAGTCAGTCCACATATAAACCCCTTCCCTTGATACAGATGCGTACTTAGCATAGTTCTGATATTGGTCTTGCGAGTACTCACCGTTGCCTTGCTCCCCCTTTTCCCCTTGATCCGTTGCCGTGACCAGATGATGGAGCCAGGAGATGGAGTATCCCACCGACGACGACTGCTTCCCCGATGGTGCCTGCTACTACGTGGAGGCCGCTGAAGACTAGGAGTAGTTAGGAGGCTCCCAGGAAGGAGGCCTCACCTCGTTCGATCGTTGTTTCTTTTGTGCTAGCCTTCCCTAAGGCACCTCATGTTTAATGCATGTACTCAGATATTTGTTGCTTCCGCTGACTCGTGTGTTATCAAGCTTCTGTATTCTAGCCCTCGAGGCCCTTGGCTTGTAATATGAAGCTTGTATGTTTTATTTGTGTCTAAAGTTATGTTGTGATATCTTCCCGTGAGTCCTTGAGCTTGGTCATACGCATTTGCGTGTATGATTAGCGTACGATCAAATCAAGGGCATCACAAGTTGGTATCAGAGCCGACTACCTGTAGGTAGACCCCTTTCCAACCCCTCGACCGAAGTTGGGTCTAGTACTTGAAAAACTTACTAACTTTGATGTTGTGGCTTACGGGTGCACATCTCAATCAGGTGGTATTAGTATCTTTTACTACTTTTCCATACTTTGGGTTCTGATCTCTCTTCTCTTTCGGGTTAAAGATTTTGCTAACTCTAACTTTAGGTTCTCGTAAATAATTCTTCCCGGAGAGCCCCGTATTCGAGATGATGGTTTGATTCATCAGAAGACTTCGAAGATACTCTCCGATGTTATCTCGAGAACTTGTGCTCATTGCTTTTGCGATGGAAATTTCCATTCCTTCGTCAACCCTATGGATGACTACATACAAATGTCGTTCATATTTTCTTCCCAGTTTCCCTTGTTATACAAGGTACAACAAATTATCTTATCGGGGATTCGTTCGTCCTCAGTTGACATGGGTTTCATAAGTCCTTCGAATTACTATTCAATCTTCCGAAATCCTCAGTAGCCAATTGTGCATGACCTTTCTCACTTGCTTGTGTTATGGTTAAATCCATATGTCTAGCAACATTCATTATAATCCTTTGTGAGTTTCATGTGATCTTATTGATTCAACCTTTGTGTAAATGCAGACGATCATGTGTTGATACTCATAAATTACCTTTCCGTCTCAGACGTCCTTCCTGACAGGAGCTGGTTCTCGACAAATCAACTTTGGTTGGTTGTCCATCTAAGTCCATTGAACTTACTTGTATTTGATCAGAGCGTCTGATTCTGACACACCAAGCTGGAAATCATAATTCCTTTGGTAATCGAGTATCGATATTTGTCAAATGTTCTATAATTCAATACCTTGCATTCTATCTCCCTCTGATTGAGTATCGATACTCACATGAGGTCCTTTGTGGACCGTCAGACCCATTGCTGGGTTAACATCCGACGACATCCTTTACATTCAAAAATCCTTGTGATATGCTTCCCCTGATACATAATGCCATTGGTAAATTGTGTCTTCCCCCTTTGATAAGTTGTACCCTATGCTTTTGTGAGCCATGCTCTTCAAGCATGTGTTAATTATTTTGAAGTCTGTGGTATATGTTCCTAAGATGCCCCGATGGGTTGAACCTATGCCTTTCTAAATCAATATTATCCGAAGAGTTTTTCATGAGACTTACTCTTCTGGTGTTTTGCCGAATATTCTTTCAAAACTATAACCTGACCAAAGGAGAGGAGTAAATGGAATATGATGCATTGATGAAGTGGGAGTCGACCTTGAACATGTGTTCATGCCCATGGAGACGACGTTGATCCTATCAAAGAAGCTTCTCGTATCAATAATCATTCATTATATGATTGATCTGGTATATGTGGTTTGGTACTTTGCAACTGTGGTTCCGACCATGATTGTTCTTCTTTGATCCAATATGTAGATAAGTTAAAGTGCTTGTCTTACACAGATCAATACATTAGTCTAACCTCTAGTCTGGTCTACCTCTGAGTACTGTCCCTGGTATCTCGAAAATATCATGGAGCTATATAACTTCGTATGAGCTCCTCATCAACTATGGCATTTTACTGATTCTAGATTTCCTCGTGTTTTGAGTCGTTGGACACGCAAGTACACCGATAACTGAATCAAGTATGCATTGTGATTCGACAAGTCTTTGTAGTCTTCCTTGTTTACGAGTTTGTACTTGATCTTGTAACTCCAAGCTGTTAAGCTACATCATCATCGTCATGCTAAAGCTTGACCATGTTATCTATGTCCTGCATCCCTGGAGCACATTTCTGAATGTGCGTTAAGCTTACATCGCGCTTTCAATATCATGTTGATTCTCTTGAAAGGCAATCTCGATTCGGAGCTAGCGGTCTTATCTATGATTCCGACAACCTTTCGCTGCATCATTCCCTTCTTCATCTCGTCGCTGAACGATTACATCTTCATGAAAATTCTCGACAAATGTGTCGTGACCAATCATCAGCATTCTGAACTCTTCGATGGTATCAATCAGATTCTTGATAATAAGGACTATCCTTGCCTCTCAATGATTGGTGTTACCATCGGTAAACCTTTTTTCCTTCCCTCCAACACAAACTTGTTCATGTTTGTGTTGTCCCTTAAGTTCCTCACTATTCGGCCTATGTTATCTTCTACCTTGGAGTATTACTATCTTTTATGTCAATAATGTCGTGAGGGTTGCACACGTCTTAATAATT
The DNA here is from genome assembly GCF_904849725.1 of Hordeum vulgare subsp. vulgare. Taxonomy (NCBI): domain Eukaryota; kingdom Viridiplantae; phylum Streptophyta; class Magnoliopsida; order Poales; family Poaceae; genus Hordeum; species Hordeum vulgare. The sequence continues at coordinate 200,671,205 of NC_058519.1, read as the reverse complement.
CTTGATATAGTGATACTTCTCGCCATCACCATTCATTTCTTGGTCCCCATGTTGTTTCTAACCAGAATACCAACAAGTGAACTCTGATCTGTGATTCCAATACTTCTAGCGATCCTATCGCTCTGAAGTTAATGACTGGTGTGTTCGCTGTTGACTCACTATTTTAGCATTGGTCGTGCTACTCAGTCTGTATTTTCGAGTGCACCCTTTGACCAATGTTTAATGATGGGGTTTCCTCGAGCATACGTCATTATATCATTTGAGTTGACAAATGGTATCTCCTTGTCCTTATAATTTTGGTAATTTCAAAAATTCATCCCTATCAAAATCTTGTGGGATTGTCGCTGAGCCCATCGGTCACACCGTCAACTTTCTTCTTATTCGACGATGAAACTCTTGAAATCATTATCTTTGTGCCTAGCTCATGAAGAATGTGTTTGATAGCAGAAATGTTTTCCCAAAGTTCATGTGCATTCTTACCGCCGTGAATACGCGAAACTTTTGTTTCACTTTCTCTCTGGACATCCCAAATCATTCACGCATGTGCGAAGTGTTATGTGTGTTGAAGATTTGTTATCTTCACTTCATATAACTTCTCTTAGCACGCCAAGCCACTGACTAATTTGATCAAGGAAAAGAAGTTCCTTCCTAAGAACTAATTCAGGCTCACACAAGGGCCTTGATATCCTCGATGATGGATCTCAAATCACAACTCAGTTGCATTTTGTTCTAAGAATTCCACGTGGGAACGATTGTCTTCACATGGTGTTCATGTGTGTTACAATCCAACTCATGATCCAATACTTGTCTGTTTTTGGTGGTCCCTTTTTCCTCTCAGGCATCCTGCGCCTGAGGTGTCCTGACACCAATTAGATCTGAATCTCGGGCAGATATGATGGTTGGAACATTTCCCAATAATTATAACTTTGGTCTTTATACCTGGTACGATAATGTCTTGTCTGGCACACCGGGTCGAAGGACCTATTGTTATAATTTCTTCCATAGGTTAGGTCAGCCATTTTACCACGAGCAAATTGTATGACTTATTTTATAAGTAATTTTTGATGAATCCTTTGTGTACCCAAATTCCAACCTTTATCTGATGACCATGTCGATGCTACCTCGAAGCACGAATGTGGTACTTCAGTTGTCAACAGGAACATTGGAAGCGCAATGCTAAATTGTTCTTGATCAATTATCCAAACCGCATGGTATGGGTAAACATCATGATTCTTCTTGCCTCCTTATCTAAATGGTTATGTACTTGATGACCTATCACGTATACCTTACCCTATTTTTCCTCGGGAATGGTATACTCTAATACTTGCGTGTGTGAACACATTTTCCTTCCCATTGGTCTGTTTGACGTGACAGTCCCCTTTTCCTTCACATTGGTCAATTTAACCTTTCGTGAATCTAAACTTATCTAAGCAGTGTTAATTACCTACTTAGGTAAAACAACTGTGGTGTCACAACTGTTAGTAAGACCCAGTTACTATTGTGGATAACATTCCGGTGACCACCGGTAGAGAACTTTGCCTATTGGTCGGCCTCGTCTCAACGAGCAAGAAAATGGTTCTATTCGTTCCCCCGCCTTTGGTACCGACATTGTTGCCAACATAACAGACATGCTATCCTATTACATGTATTGCTACCAAGACCGTGCGAGATGTCACCCCTCTGCCTACTCTCGGCCCACATGGTGGACCCATAACCCAAAGTTCCACAGGATCGAAACCTGACTATCATGTACATCTTTGACTCCAAATTATCCTTTGCACTTGGCTTCGTATGAAATTCCCGAGCCACCGTTCAATGGGACCATGTTGAAATGGACTTTGTCACAGGTTTTCCCAAATCTCAGAAAGGTAATGATGCTATTCTTGTCGTCATTGACCGACTGTACAAAGTTGCACATTTTCTGGTCGTCAAAGAAACAATTAATGCTACTAAACTAGCAGATCTTTATAGGTCCAGAATTGTTTCACTTCACGGTGTTCCGTTGGTAATCAGCTCGGACCGTGGCAGTTTGTTCACCTCGAAATTCTGGGAAAGTTTCCAGAAAGCTATGGGGACTCATCTGTCCTTCAACACTCCATTTCATCCTCAATCCTAGGGACAAGTTGAACGAGTCAACCAAATTCTCGAGGACATGCTTCGAGCTTGTGTCATTTCATTCAGTATGAAATGGGAGGAATCTCTCCCGTATGCCGAGTTCTCCTACAACAATAGCTATCAAGCTAGTCTGAAGATGGCCCCTTCCCAAGTATTGTATGGACGAAGGTGCCGAACTCCTCTGAATCGGTAAGAAACTGCGGAATGATCACTCCTCGGTCTGGATATTATCCAACATGCTGAAGATCAAGTCCACATTATTCATGTGAATCTGAAGGCTACCCAGTCTCGTGAGAAAAGTCAGTATGACCGTCATCATCAAGATATGGTCTATCAACCTGGCGAAAACGTTTATCTTCGTGTTACACTAATGAGAGGTGCACACCGTTTTGGGATCAAGGGCAAGTTAGCTCCTCGCTATATTGGACCTTTCACTGTTGTCGAAAGGCGTGGAAAAGTAGCTTATCAATTGGAACTGCGGCGAACCTTTCTCAGGTTCACGATGTCTTCCATGTGTCTCAGCTTCGTCGCTGCTTCAAAGATCCTATTCAAGCAGTGGATTATGATATGCTTGAGATGCAACAAGACCTCTCTTATAAAGAGAATCCGGTCCACATTCTCGACAAAGCTAAACGTAAGACTCGCACCCAGCTAAAGACCATCTAAACCTACCCAAATCGACCCAACTACGTGGGGGGGGGTATAAAACCACCCAGGTGACCTAGCCCACCTCCCAGCCTACCTTCATCCCCACTCACCCCGAGCTGCCACTCCCTCACGCAGCCACCCTCCCATCCCACCAACCGACAAGCACACCACGAGGGAACCAACCCCTCGTGCCCACCGAGCGCCTCCCCACCAACCCCTCGCTTGTTCCCCACCGAACCCGAGGCACCCCCAGCCCACGAGCCTCTCTCCCCCTCGTTGCCCCTCGTTCCATCCCCACCGAGCCTCCAGCCACTTGCGCCTCTGCCTCCGACCGAGGACATCCCACCGCTCGCTGCCTCCCTCCGTCGCACCACCGGCTCCTCGCCACCGGCCGACCCTCCTCTGACTCCTACCTCCGGCGTCCGTCGCCCCGGGATTCCTCCTACACCACCCCACCAGATTTGCCCTGCCGTCACCGGTTCCTCTCCATCGCACCACCTGCCGGTTCCCACCTCGGCGGACTGCACCACCTCGCCACTGCCCCGCCGGCCTCCCCGACCTTCCCCAAGCCGCGTCTTCCTCCACATGGCGGTGAGCCACCGCGGCTTCGGCCACCCTCCTCCTCCCTGTTTTCCCTGCATTTCGGCAAGCCGCCGACCCTGTACTCGCACCCACCATCGCGCCCCTGGCCCTCCCTGTTCGCCCTGCCCACCAGGGCCTCACCCCTGCGCCGTGTTCTCTCTTGCTAGTCACGAGGAGGAGGGGATTAGCCCATGTGGTTATTTAGAGAAAGGAAAAAAGAAAAGAAAAAGGAAATATATGTATAAGTGTATGTATGTATGCAGGGGTATATATATGTGTGTATGGATACATATGTGTGTGTGTATGTGCAAGGATATGTATGTCCGATTTTATATATGTATGAATGTATGTATAAAATGTGTGTGTACAGATTAGGTGTTGATGTAGTATATCTTTGCTCATTGTCCCAATGACATGCGGGCCACACCCCTAAAAAACAAAAAGGCATATATAAAAATAATAATTAATAAATAGTTTCATTAATTAAATAATTAATTAGTGAATTAATTAATTAATATGACGATTAAGATTAATAGGTTAATTAGTGAAACTGTTAATTAATCTGTTTAATTATTGATTTAGATAGTATGACACGTGGGTCCCTCCCACTAATTAAACTGATTAATTATTAGTTAATGTAAAAATTAATATGTGTTTATGACAACGGGGACCCACTAGCTAGTTTGACAAGTCAATGAACTGTTGACTGCTGATGTCACATTGACATCATGGTGATGTCATTTTCAATTGTTAGATTTATTTAAATATGTTTAATTCCTAATAAATAATAAATAATAAAAATTTAAAATTTAATATTAAATAAACCGTAAGTCACATGAAAATATTTTGAACATGAAAGTTCATCTGTAAAACTAGACAAACCCGGATACGCTGTCCATTTGTTTGTCTCGCGTCCCTAGCATAGAAAACGTGGAACTTCTCTACTGTTTTCGCCTGACCGGTAGTAGCCAGAGACCCGGGAAATATCATCCGATATTTTCCCGACCCGTCTATGACGGATAACACTGCGTTAGGTCATGCCTAGCCCTACATATTGCCGTGTCATGCTTAGTGTTTGCATTGGTGTTATACTTATTGCTTCTTTCCCCCTCTTCTTACCTGTAGACCCCGAGACTGACCCTGCTGCTGGGTACGACTACCCTCCTGACGACCAGCCCTTTGCCGCAGAGCAACAAGACAAGCAAACCCCCTTGATCATTCCTATATCGCCCATTTCTTTCTCCCTCTTGCTTGCGTTAGAATTTTGCTACTGTTGTAGTTAGCTCCTATATCTGATACATAGCCTGTTTTTAATAACTGCTACTTTCGAGTACCACTTTAAACTTCTTAGTATAGGTGGAGCAGTCATCCCCTCCGACCCTTAGTTCAGTTGCCCCCACTTTATTGTCAAGTCTCGATCCCTGATCGACGAGCCAACACCCGACACAACACTCACCCCCCTTAGTTGTACGACGCTGCAGAGCTACTATCGGGTACCGAGGGTGACACCTCGCGAAGTACTCATGATGCTACCTATGTAGTGCAGCTAGCCGGTCGTGGTTATCAAGGGTGATTCCCCTTCACCACTCCCGACGATGACTCTGTCATGCAACCCCTCAAGTGTGAGACCCTCGAGGGTGATTCCCTAAGTCCACCTTGACGGTTACATCGTTCGGAATCCAATGAGGGTGATGCCTCGGATCCCCCTAATGTTACAAGCACACAGTTACTTGACCGTGTTACTCGAAACATTGAGGAATAAATGTTAGGCGGGTGGATTCCCGCGTGGTTGTGTCGTTGAGTTAATTAAAATGTTAATGGATTTGGGTATTTGATCTGGGTTGGTCGGAGACCTTATTTCACACTAACAGTCTACGTGGGAGGAGTTATGGGTACTCGACGTCGTGGTATCAGCCAAACCTCTCCAGACGTCAGCAATGGAGTGGCGCGCGCCCGAGTGGTCTAGGTAGGCATCACGCTTGTAATAAGTGATGCTAGGACTGAGCTCGGCCGCCCACGCATCCTGCAGGAGTGCAAAGGGTGATGGGTCCATGACCCTTGCGTGCTTAGGATTTAGACCAGCGGACTGGCTTCTCTGTTGAGTCTAGGTGGGGTTGCGACGTGTCCATATTCCGAGGTCGGGCATGACCCAGAAAGTGTGTCCGGCCAGATTTTATCGAACGTGACAAGGAATATGTTGTGCACTCCTGCAAGCAAGAACTTATCTATTCGAATAGTCATGTCCACGGTTATATCAAGACTTGGAGTTGTGCCCCGATCTTATACAACTACATCTGTTACTTAACTGGAATGTTTGCTCTGGATTGCTTCCTCGCAGGGAGTCAAGGGACAATCTCTGGACATGACCTCATATTAATATTGCCGCAATAATATGACTATTATTGTGTTAGCTCTTCTACTCTCGTCTATTGCTGCAAGACCCCTGAAGATGCTAGTCTTCGATAGGACTAGTCCTTCCCTATCTTTCTCGCATTGCTGCAGTCAGTCCACATATAAACCCCTTCCCTTGATACCGATGCATACTTAGCATAGTTCTGATGTAAGTCTTGCCAGTACTTTGGATGAGTACTCACCGTTGCTTTGCTCCCCTTTTCCCCTTGATCCATTGCCGCGAACAGATGATGGAGCCCTGGAGATGGAGTATCCCGCCGACGACGACTGTTTCCCCGACGGTGCCTACTACTACGTGGAGTCCGCTGAAGACTAGGAGTAGTTAGGAGGCTCCCAGGCCGGAGGCCTCGCCTCGTTCGATCGTTGTTTCTTTTGTGCTAGCCTTCTCTAACGCACCTCATGTTTAATGTTTGTACTCAGATATTTGTTTCTTCCCCTGACTTGTGTGTTATCGAGCTTCTGTATTCTAGCCCTCGAGGCCCCTAGCTTGTAATATGAAGCTTGTATGTTTTATTTGTGTCCAGAGTTGTGTTGTGATATCTTCCCGCGAGTCCTTGACCTTGGTCGTACGCATTTGCGTGTATGATTAGCGTATGATCAAACCGAGGGCGTCACAGGCATAGCCCCTAAAAGTGCGTTATGTTGACTAGAGGGGGTGAATAGGTGGTTTTTATGAATTTGTCATTGAGTAATTTCCTGGTGAGGAAATTGCTCAGTCACGAATAGTGAGCAGCGGATTAAGTACTTAGGTGAACATGCAACACAACAACAACATAGTCTACATGATGAAATGAAACATAAGATTCACACAAGTAGCGTGTTGAGGATCCGCAGATGAAGAACACGTTAAGTGAAGAATTTTGTGTGAGCACATTGTGAAAGTCTTCAGTCAAATTCTTCAAATAGTAACGATCAATTTCATCAACACATAAATGAGGAAATAGAAGGTTTGAGGAAATAGAACCATGTACTCAATGAAGAGAATGATTTGATGACCCAGTTTCAACTGTTGTGATAGTTGTATGTCTGGTTTAGAGCGGCTTGGTATTTAAACCCAAGTACACACAATCCCAGGACACGCAGTCCTTATGTATTCTCCTTGAGCTAAAGACACACATTCCTTGCCTAACACTCATGGTAAGTCTTTAGATCATACTTCCAAACCCTCACAAACTCAGTCACCCCACGATCCACAATTTACTGTTGGATGCTCTAGACCATGACGCCTAACCGTGTCGAGGATGCACATTCCTAAAAGGAAACAAGCGTCAGTTCCACATAGGAACAATCTCTTCATGATGCTCAATCACTTTGGGGTTTTGGGTTTTGGTTTGGGTGTTTGGGGTTTTTTCTCACTGATGATTTTCTCTCAAAATCTTCGAGGAATGGGTTGCTCTCAAATGACAAGTGTTAGTTTCTCTCGGGGAGCAGCCAACCAACTAGTGGTTATGGGGCGGCTATTTATAGCCTTAGAGCAATCCCGACATGATTTGACATAAATGCCCCAATTATATGACCGTTATGTGGATAAGGTTGGGGACAGCTGGCGCGCGGCGCAGTGACGGTCGAAATATTTCAAGCTGTGAAAGTCCTCATGTCTCTCATATTCCTCACTCGTCGGTAATTCGTATAGGTGAAAAAATAACTCCTCAGTTAGAGGAAATTCGTCACACACCAGAAGATCTTTTTCTCTATCACTGAAGAATTTGACTGAACTGTAAAAGATTTCCAAAGGCTTCACTCAAAGGATTGGGTATGTGTAGACTCTGAGATGAGCATCACTTGGAAACTTTTCCCTTTTTACCTCGACCCCCTTTAACAGTACGGTGATCCTATGACCCAAAATATAGGAAATGAAACTACGAAAACAAAAGTCTTCACGCTTCAAAGTCCTTTTATCAATTTCTTCATGGACACACCAATTTCCTCGCTTTCAAAGTGTTCGAGGAATTACCAAAGTCTTCAGCCGAAGACATTCATTTTTAGGGGTCGATATTCTTCGAATAAATCAAACTCCTCAGCAACTTATAGAGCATGTGTACACTCAAAAACACATTAGTCCCTTAACCTATAAGTCTTTAATACACCAAAATCACTAAGGGGCACTAGATGCACTTACAATCTCCCCCTTTTTGGTGATTGATGACAAATAGGTTAAGTTTTCAAAGGGCGTAAATATATGAAGTTTAAGTACACTGTTTGAGGAATTTGATTGCAAGATATAGAGAAACTCCCCGTGAAGATGTGCATATTTGTGGAATTTGCTTTGGACTGCAAATGCACATTGTATGTTTATACCATGGAGATATCCCCCTATATCTTGTAGTCCATGCAAGCATTTAACATATGTCATGAGGAAATTGAAATGCATGATGGAAAGTGGTGTCTTAAGAATTTTAGCATCCGTGTACTAATCAACGTGACGAATAAGCATGCGAAGAAAAAAGGTTCAAAACTGCCAAACCACCACTTGGCATAAGTTTACAACTCATACAACAAAACACTTCAGATGAACGAGAGTTGCAACTTGAAAATATAGTTCATAAGACCATAAGGTAGACCCGCCTGAAGACTAACTCAGATTTCTCTCCCTTTGTCCTCAAGTGATGAATAGGGACGAAACTGAGGACTAACGCCCCCAAGAATTTCAACTTGTTAGTGGAGGAGGAGGGCCAGTGTTAGTCACAGGATGATGTGGTATGGAACGAGTAAAGCGACTTACCAGTAACGAGATTGAACAAGGTATAGGTATACCGACGATCGAATCTCGTGAAAGTTCTATATCGAGAAACAAAGGGAATTGTATACAGGATTGATTGAATCCTTGACATCGTGGTTCATCCGATGAGATCATCATGGAACATGTGGGAGCCACCATGGGTATCCAGATCCCGCTGATGGTTATTGGCCGGAGAGTGTCTCGGTCATGTCTGCATGCCTCCCGAACCCGTAGGGTCTACACACTTAAGGTTCGATGACGCTAGGGTTATAGTGCATTGTTATACGAGGTTACCGAAGGTTGTCCGGAGTCCCGGATGAGATCCCGGACATTATGAGGAGCTCCGGAATGGTCCGGAGGTAAAGATTGATATATAGGATGGATGGGTTTGGACGCCGGAAATGTTTCGGGCACCACCGACAAAGTGTCGGGACCACCGAAAATGTTCCAGAGGCCCACCGGGAGGGGCCACAAGCCCCGGAAATCTATATGGGCCAAGTGTGGGCGGGAACCAGCCCCTGGGTGGGCTGGTGCGCCCCCACACCCAGCCCATGGCGCATCAGAGAGGAAAAGGGGGGAACCCTAGGCGCTGGTGGGCCTAAGGCCCACCAGGGGGTGCGCCACCCCCTCTCCTGCCCTCGCCGCCGCCCCTCTCCCATCTAGCCTGCCGCCACCCCCTCTCCTGCCCTCGCCGCCGCCCCTCTCAAATCTAGCCTGCCGCCACCCCTAGGGTGGGAACCCCTAGAGGTGGCGCACCCCTCACCTCTCCTCCTATAAATAGAGAGGGGTTTGAGGCTGTTGGAGACACAAGTTGATCTCTCCCTCGGCGCAACCTGTCCCTCTTCTTCTCCTCTCCCACGGTGCTTGGTGAAGCCCTGCCGGGAGACCTCGTCTCTCCATCGACACCACGCCGTCGTGCTGCCGGAGATCTTCCCCAACCTCTCCCTCCTCCTTGCTGGATCAAGGTGCAAGAGATGTCACCGGGCTGCATGTGTGTTGAACGCGGAGGTGTCGTGGTTCGGGACTAGATCGGAATCACACTGCGATCTGAATCGCCGCAAGTACGACTCCATCAACTACGTTGTAGCAACGCTTCCGCTTAGCGATCTTCAAAGTTATGAAGATTCACTCTCCCCTCTCTCGCTGGTCTCTCCATTGGAAGATCTGAATATGGCGTAGGAAAATTTTGAATTTATGCTACGTTACCCAACAGTGGTATTAGAGCCAGGTTTTCTATGCGTAGATTTCATGCACGAGTAGAACACAAAAGGTTGTGTGCGCTGATTTGTTAATTGCTTGCTGCTACTACTCTTATTCTTTTCCGGCGGTATTGTGGGATGAAGCGGCCCGGATCAACCTTACACGTACGCTTACGTGAGACTGGTTCCACCGACCAACATGCACTAGGTGCATAAGGTGGCTAGCGGGTGTGTCTCTCTCCCACTCTAGTCGGATTGGATTTGATGAAAAGGGTCCTTATGAAGGGTAAATAGCTTTGGCATATCATCGTTGTGGCTGTCACATAGGTAAGAGGGCGTTCTTTCTAGAAACCCAAATCAGCCACATAAAACATGCAACAACAATTAGAGGACGTCAAACTTGTTTTTGCAGGGTTTGACATGTGATGTGATATGGCCAAAGTTGTGATGTTACATGTGTGATGTATGAGATGATCAAGTTATTGTAATAGGATTCACGACTTGCTAGTCGCTGAGTATGACAACTGGCAGGAGCCATAGGAGTTGTCTTAATTTATTGTATGAGATGCAACGCCATGTATTTACTACTTTTACTTGATTGCTAAGGGTTAGCTACAGTAGTAGTAGTAGTTGGCGTGACGACTTCACGGAGACACAATGATGAAGATCATGATGACGGAGATCATGGTGTCACGCCGGTGACAATGATGATCATGCGATGCCCGAAGATGGAGATCGAAAGAGCAAAGATGATAATGGCCATATCATGTCACTATATGATTGCATGTGATGTTTATCATGTTTTTCATCTTATTGCTTAGAATGACGGTAGCATAGTAAGATGATCCCTGAAAAAAATTCGAGAACGTATTCCCCTAAGTGTGCGCCGTTGCGAAGGATCGTTGTCTCGAAGCACCACATGATGATCGGGTGTGATAGATTCTAACGTTCGCATACAACGGGTGTAAGCCATATTTACACACGCGAAACACTTAGGTTGACTCGACGAGCTTAGCATGTACAGACATGACCTAGAATACAAGAGACCGAAAGGTCGAATATGAGTCGTATGGTTGAATACGATCAACATGAAGTTGCTCACCATGACGACTAGTCCGTCTCACGTGATGATCGGACACGGGTTAGTCAACATGGATCATATATCACTTCGATGACTAGAGGGATGTCGATTTAAGTGGGAGTTCATACTTAATTTGATTAAATGAACTTAATTGTCATGAACTTAGTCTAAAAGTTGTCTTTACAAATATTGTAGATCCAATGGCCAACACACGTGTCAACCTCAATTTCAACGCATTCCTAGAGAAAAAGTTGTCTTTACAAATATTGTAGATCCAATGGCCAACACACATGGTAGCAACTATGCGGACTCGGCCCGCAACTTGAAGCTCATCCTCGAAGCAGCTAAAAAGGCTTATGTCCTTAATGCGCCGCTAGGTGACCCTCCTACTCCCGCAGCGGCCCAGGACATTCAGAACGTCTGGCAGACGCGGAGTGATGACTACTCTCTAGTTAGGTGTGGCATATTATACAGTTTGGAAACGGGGCTCCAAATGCGTTTTGAGCAACACGGAGCATATGAGATGTTCCAGGAGCTGAAACTAATTTTTCAAGCTCATGCCCGTGTCGAGAGATATGAAGTCTCCGACAAGATCTTTAGTTGTAAGATGGAGGAGAATAGTTGTGTTAGTGAGCATATACTCAAAATGTCCGGGTTACACAGTCGTCTGACTTTGCTTGGAGTCGAACTTCCGAATGACGTTGTAATTGACAGAATCCTCCAGTCTATCCCACCAAGCTACAAGGGTTTTGTGCTGAACTACAACATGCAAGGGATGGAGAAGACCATTCCCGAGTTGTACTCGATGCTGAAATCTGCACAAGTAGAAATCAAGAAAGAGCATCAAGTGTTGATGGTCAACAAGACCACCAGTTTCAAGAAGGGCAAGGGTAAGAAGAACTTCAAGAAAGACGGCAAAGACGTTGCCGCGCCCGGTAAGCCAGATACCGGGAAGAAGAAAAAGAATGGACCCAAGCCTGAGACTGAGTGCTTCTACTGCAAGGGAAAAGGTCACTAGAAGCGGAATTGCCCCAAGTACTTCGCGGACAAGAAGGCCGACAACGTTAAAGGTATATATGATATACATGTTATTGATGTGTACCTTACTAGTGCTCATAGTAGCTCCTGGGTAGTTGATACCGGTGATGTTGCTCACATTTGCAACTCAAAGCAGGAACTGCGGAATAAGCGGAGACTTGCCAAGGACGAGGTGATGATGCGCGTCGGGAATGGCTCCAAGGTCGATGTGATCGCCGTCGGCACGCTGCCTCTACATCTACCATCCGGATTAGTTTTAAACCTTAATAATTGTTATTTAGTACCAACTTTGAGCATTGATACATCTCCAACATATCTACTTTTCCAAACTCTTTTGCCCTTGTTTTGGACTCTAATTTGCATGATTTGAATGGAACTAACCCGGACTGACGCTGTTTTCAGCAGAATTGCCATGGTGTTGTTTTTGTGCAGAAATAAAAGTTCTCGGAATGACCTGGAAATTTACGAGGATTTTTTGTGGCATATATAAAAAATACTGGCACAAGAATTACCTGGAGACACGGAGCCAGGAGCTTACAAGCCGAGGAGGCGCGGCCCCCCTGGCCGCGCCTGGCAGGCTTGTGATGCCCTCGTGGCTCCGCAGCCTCAACTCCAGCTATATATATACTCTCTCGCCCACAAAAAATTAGGAGAGAAGAGTTCATCGCGTTTCACGACACAGAGTCGCCGCCACCACCTGTTCTTCCTCTAGAGGGCAGATCTGGAGTCCGTTCTGGGCTCCGGAGAGGGGAAATCGACGCCGTCGTCATCACCAACCATCCTTCATCGCCAATTCCATGATGCTCTTCATCATTCATGAGTAATCTCATCGTAGGCTTGCTGGACGGTGATGGGTTGGAGGAGATCTATCATGTAATCGAGTTAGTTTTGATGGGGTTTGATCCCTAGTATCCACTATGTTCTAAGATTGATGTTGCTACTACTTTGCTATGCTTAATTCCTGTCACTAAGGCCCGAATGCCATGATTTCAGATCTGAATCGATTAAGTTTTCATCAATATATGTGTTATGATCCGGCAACCCCGGAGTGACAATAGCCGGAACCACTCCCGGAGATTACCATAGTATGAGGAGTTCATGTATTCACTATGTGCTAATGCTTTGTTCCGGTTCTCTATTAAAAGGAGACCTTAATATCCATTAGTTTCCATTAGGACCCCGCTGCCACGGGAGGGATGGACAATAGATGCCATGCAAGTTCTTTTCCATAAGCACGTATGACTAAATACGGAATACATGCCTACATTACATTGACGAACTGGAGCTAGTTACATATCGCCCTATGTTATAACTGTTACATGATGAATGTCATCCGACATAATTATCCATCACCGATCCAATGCCTACGAGTCTTGTCCTACTGGTCCTTGGTAAGTTACCTTACCGCTACTGTTGTCACTACTGTTACTGTTACCGCTGCTACCGTTACTATCACACTACTTTGCTACTGAAACTTTGCTACTGAAACTTTGCTGCAGATACTAAGTCTTTCAGGTGTGGTTGAATTGACAACTCAACTGCTAATACTCGAGAATATTCTTTGGCTTCCACTTGTGTCGAATCAACAAATTTGGGTTGAATACTCTACCCTAAAAAATTGTTGCGATCCCCTATACTTGTGGGTTATCAAGACCTTTTCTGGCGCCGTTGCCGGGGAAGCATAGTTCTATGCTCTGAGTCACTTGGGATTTACGTTTGTTGATCACTATGAGGAATCTGAGAGATCCAAAAACTAAAGTCTTGCCCTCAACTACGAGGAAAGGTAAGGAACTGCCATCTAGCTCTCCACTTGATTCACCTTCAGTTATGAGTAAATTTGCGACACCACCACCTATTGGTAATTCTGATATGTCGCCTGTGCTTGATGATGCTTTGCTTGATAATGATTTGCCACTGGGTGCATTTCTTGATGCACAAATTGCTAGAGTTACTGCTGAATGTGATGATACTTCTGAAACTGAATTGCTAGAGCTAGCTCTCCTAGATATGAATTGCCTAATATACCTGAGGGTTATGTTATGGAGGGAGAGGTAGCTAAAGACTTTCTTGCTTGTAAGGATAGCTATGATCTTGAGAATTCATTGCGCAAGTGGAAAGAAAAATCTTTGAATGCTAGAATGAAATACGATCCTAAGTTTGCTACTTCACCCATCTTTGTCACTCATAAGGATTATGAATTCTCTGTCGATCCTGAGTTAATCACTTTGGTTGAATCTGATCCTTTTCATGGTTATGATTCTGAAACGGTTGTAGCGCATCTTACTAAACTGAATGATATAGCCACCCTATTCACGAGTGAGGAAAAAAATTCCATTACTATATCCTTAAGTTGTTTCCTTTCTCGCTAAAGGGTGATGCTAAGACTTGGTTTACTTCTCTTGCTCCTGGTTGTGTGCGTAGTCCCCATGATATGATTTACCACTTCTCTGAGAAATATTTTCCTGCCCATAAGAAACAAGATGCCTTGCAGGATATATATAACTTTGCGCAAGTTGAAGAAGAGAGTCTCCCACAAGCTTGGGGAGGCTTGTCCAGTTACTTAATGCTTTGCCTGATCACCCTCTTGAGAAAAATGAAATACTTGATATCTTTTATAATGGACTAACCGATGCTTCTAGGGACCACCTAGATAGTTGTGTTGGTTGTGTTTTCAGGGAAAGAACTGTGGAACAAGCTGAAATTCTATTGAATAATATCTTGAGCAATGATAATGCTTGGACTATTCCCGAACCACCTCCGAAGCCAACTCCGAATAAAAGAGGTATTCTATTACTCAGTCCTGAAGATATGCAAGAAGCTAAGAAATCTATGCAAGAGTAAGGTATTAAATCTGAAGATGTTAAAAATCTACCAACTATCAAAGAAATACATGGTCTTGATAACCCGACACAGGTAGTATAGGTAAATTCTCTTCGTAGATTCAATGAGAGTGATATTCCTTATGATAAACCTGCTAGCTTATGCTTAGATGAATTTGATAACTTTGTTGCCAAACAACAAAGTTTCAATGATTATGTTAGCAGACAATTGGAACAAAATGCTCATATGATTAATCATATAAGTGCTTGTGTGGATAGAAATGTCAATGATCTTAAGCTTTTGAGTAAACATGCCTCTATGGGCACTACTCAAGTAGAACAAGTACTTCAGGCTCAAAATGACTTGCTCAATGAGTTTAACGACAATTCTGTTAGAGTTGTCACTAGAGGTGGTAGAATGACTCAGGAACCTTTGTATCCCGAGGGCCATCCTAAGAGAATTGAACAAGATTCTCAAGGAGCTAACACTGACGCACCTAGTCATCCTGGTAATAGGAAGAAAAAGGAAAATGATAGGAACTTGCATGCTAGCAAACCAGTTGCTGTTACACCCGAGAATCCAAATGGTGTCTCTGTTTCTGATGCCGAAACACAATCTGGTGATGAACATGAGCCTAGTGATAATATTGATAGTGGTGTTCATAATGATGCTCAACCTAGTAATGATAAGGATGTGGAGATTGAACCTGTTGTTGATCTTGATAACCCACAACCTAAGAACAAGAGATACGATAAGAACTACTTTATTGCTAGGAAGCATGGTAAAGAAAGAGAACCATGGGTTCAGAAACCCATGCCCTTTCCTCCCAAACCATCCAAGAAAAAGGATGATGAGGATTATGAGCGCTTTGTTGAAATGATTAGACCTATCTTTTTGCAAATGCGTTTGACAAATATGCTCAAAATGTCTTCTTATGCTAAGTACATGAAAGATATTGTGACTAATAAAAGGAAGATACCTGAGGTTGAGATTTCCACCATGCTTGCTAATTACACCTTCAAGGGTGGGACTCCTAAGAAACTAGGTGATCCCGGAGTGCCCACTATACCTTGCTCCATTAAAGGAAATTATGTTAGAACTGCTTTATGCGATCTTGGAGCTGGTGTTAGTGTTATGCCTCTCTCTTTATATCGTAGACTTGAATTGGATAAGTTGACGCCTACTGAAATGTCTTTGCAAATGGCCGACAAATCAACTGCTTTTCCTATCGGCATTTGCGAGGATGTGCCTGTCGTGGTTGCTAACCTTACTATCTTAACGGACTTTGTTATTTTGGATATTCCCGAGGATGATGCCATGGCGGTCATCCTTGGAAGACCCTTTTTAAACACTGCAGGGGCTGTTATTGATTGCAACAAAGGCAGTGTCACTTTCCATGTTAATGGTAATGAGCATACCATGCACTTTCCGAAGAAACAATGTCAAGTTCATTGCATCAATGCTATTGAAAAATCTTCATCAATTCTTATTGGAATCTTTGAATGCCCTATACCTACTGTCAAGATGAAGTATGATTTACTTGTTGGGGATATGCACATCCCGTTGAGGTAACCTAGTGATTATTCCAAAATTCTCCGTTTTTATGTGATTCGGAAAAAGTTTGTCAAGGAGACTTGATCAACCTCATTGATGGATTTATTTTGATGACCAGGAGATGGATGAATCTAGGAGTCACAACCTTCTGGTCCCAACTTTTACTTTCCGTTGCTTAGAAGAAAAATGATAAATTTAGCTTTATTTTCGTGTTTTCTGCTTTTTCCGTCCCTTAGAAAAGTGACCCGAAAATAAAAGTTCTCCAAATGCCCTGAAATTCAAGTATGATTTTTCCTGGAATATTTGAAAATTTCTGAGATAGGAAGCTAGTCAGGGGGATACACTAGTGGGCCACAAGCCCAGGAGGCGCGGGCACCCCCAGGTCGCGCCTGGCAGGCTTGTGAGTCCCACGTGCCCCCTCCACTTATTCCAGCTCCCATCTCCTTCTCCTACCTCCAGAAAAAATCATTCCACAGCTCAAACCCGTGTTCTTGCTCTTCTTGCTGCATTTTTCGATCTCCTTGTGCAAAGCCCCATTCACCAAACTGTTTTGGGGAATTGTTCCTTGGTATGTGACTCCTCCATTGGTCCAATTAGTTTTTTCTCTAGTGCTTTATTCATTGCATATTTTTGCTGCCTTGGTGACCCTGTTCTTGAGCTTTGCATGTTAGTTTTAGTTGGTCCCAAGTAGTTTCGATGCATGATATGGCCTCTAGGTACTCATAGGAGTAGTTCCTATGAGTTTTGTTGAACCTTGTTCACTTTTCTTTTCAGTCACTAAAAATTTCAAAAAAAGAAGATGTTCAGGAAAAACTATCATGGTGGTTCCTCAAGCAAAAGGGGTCCCTGTCTCGCGATTCGGGAGCCCGATCCTTATCAGCCGAGGAACGCACAGGTACAACCATGTGAATGGCCTTCCGATGAATTCATGATTGATGCAGGTTTTAAGGACGAGTTTGATACATTTTTTCACAACGCCGGGCTCAAAGAATTCATCTCCAACAAATGCGAACAGTATACTACACTCACTGCCTCTTTTGTTTGTAGATTCAAATTTTCAGTTGGTCGTGACTCATCCATACTGTTTTATCTTTATGACAAATCATATACCATGGATTTAGAGGATTTTAATAGAATTTGCAACACTACTGGAATCTGCTGGTTTGCCGACAGCCAGAGCTGACGGCAAAGGACAGTTTAACTGATGGCAAAGGCTTTGCCGTCAGTGAGCTGTCGGCAAAGGTATCGGCCAAGATTTTATCGGCAATCACCTTCTTTGCCGACAGCCGGAGCTCCACCGACGGCAAAGACTTTGCCATCAGCTTTGTGGCACGGGCTGGCGGCAAAGAGCAGTGGCGGCAATGGTGCAGGCCGAGCTCCGTTAGAAGGTTAACGGCAGGCTTTGCCCACAGCCGTAGCAAAGCTGACGGCAAAGCCTCTCCTCTTTGCCCACAGCCGTAGCAAAGCTGAAGGCAAAGCCGAAACCCCTAGGCCCCCTAGGTCCCCTCTTTGCCCACAGCCGTAGCAAAGCTGACGGCAAAGCAGAAACCCCTGGGCCTTGGCCGCCTCTTTGCCGACAGCTGGAGCCCAGCTGATGGCAAAGCCGAGAATTTGGTATTGCCAGGATACACAGGCTGCCGCCACGTGTCTTCTTTGCCGTCAGTCCACCGATGGCAAAGCCTTTGCCGTCAGTGAGCTGTAGGCAAAGACCCTCTCTGCTTTTTTTTCATATTTGTTTTCTGTTAATTCCCTGCATTTGCAAAACATAGATACAAACAGCAACATATATATATATATTGAATCTGCCCCTAAACAGCACCACAAGTGCATCACAAAGTGCAAACAACACGACACAAGTGCAAACAACACGAATATATGTCATTAAAGTGCAAACAAGATCACAAAGTATTACAAAGCATCACAAGTGCATCCACAAATACAATTGCATTACAAAGTTCATCTAGGACTACACAAGTGCATTACAAAGTCTCGAGCATCCATCCATATGCCATGCTGCTTTATCAAAATCTGCATAATGAGAAAGAATTTAGAAGAAGAATACAATAAGAAAGAAGTTATCTAAATTAAGCTAAGCAATTAGAAGAAGAAGTGGAAGAAGAAGAAGAAGAACAAGAAGAAGAAGTGGAAGAAGTGGAAGAAGAAGAAGAAGAAGAAGATAGAGAAAAAGAAAGAAGAGAAGTTATCTTTTTCTCCTCTTTCTTCTTCTCTTTTTTCTTCATCTCTTGTTTGTTCTTCTCTTCTGGTTTCTTTTAAAACTTTCTAAACTAATTATGTCATTTTTGAGCTCTAGTATCAACTAGAATTTACTAAGCTAACTAAACCATGGCTAATATCAACTAGAATTTACTAAGCTAACTAAAGCCTGGCATAATCTAAGTTGATCTAAACAATAAGAAGAATAAGAAGGAGAGGAATAACTTACCAAATGCCAGGAAACGAAGGAGAAGCTGCATCTCCGTTGGTCGCTGGGTTGCTAGGGCTCTCACCGGGAGAAGTAAAGGGATCGTGGGATTCAACTCTTGAATGATGCTGCAACAAGGCAAGAGTTAAAATATGTGGTTAGCACGGCAACAGACAATGGTATAAGACCGTGCAAGGTTGGTCATTGAAAGGGAACTCACCGTTCCCACCGGAGAAGGCATCGGTGGAGGGGGCGGCAAACCTTGCTTCTCACACATAGCCTGCAAATTAGTTTTCGAGGAGTCAAAGAAATAGCCTTGTTGCGTCTCACACATAGCCTTGCTTCTCACACAACTGACTTACCGCAACGAAGTCGTGCATGGCCTTCGCATGGGCATTATTGCGTGCCCTCTCCTCGTCAAGAAACCTCTGCGTATTCCGGTCCCTCTCGTCCAACAAGATCCTGGTGGCCTCCGTCTCCTTCATAACTGCGGCCTGCAACCACTCCTCAAAAGGAATTTTCATCCATCCAGGGACAAAAGAACGAAAGAAATAATGAAGAAAACTAACCTCGATGGCAAGATCAACTGGCCTCGCGCATTGCCGTATTGCAGGAGCGGAGCTCGTTTGCCTCGACTTGATCTGAGATAGAGTCTCAGTGATAGGGACGAAGCCATCACACATGGCCATCTGAGATAGAGTCTTACCGCCACCAGAGATCATTAACGCCTCTGGATCGATAGGATTCTGGCTCGGGTCAAAGTCAGGCCCGCGCAGCTGTTTGACCACCTCAGAATAAGACGTCATCTTGCTGTAGGCGGACAGGCTTGTGTACGCCGACGGCCCGTCCCCCTCCGAATATGCCTTCGCCGTCTTGTACGACCCCTTATGGGCCATGCTAAACGCGCCGTATCCCTCAGGCTCGGGCTGGTTATTGTGTTTGGCCTACACGAAAAGACAAAGAATTAGTACAACAAAAATCATGAACGAACGAATTATTGATGAAACAAAACAAGGCACACATACCCATTTTTTGGCGTATTGCTTGATGTTGGCATTGCCTTGGTGGTGTGGCACACCAACCAATTGGGCACGATGGTCCTTGGCCATAGTGTGGGTGCTCAACCAAGCCTCTGTGCACCACCTGTCCGCTATCATCTCCCAACAATCCATCTTATCGGCCAACCATCTCGGGGGCACCTATGAATGTAAGTTAATGAAGAATGAAACTAAGTATTATAACTAAATAGACCTAACTAGCCCTAAGAATTGATCTTTGGAATGTACATACCTCCATGTACTCAGTCTTATCAAGGAAAATCTTTCGACATTCAGTCTTTGTCTTCGGCTCCCATTGCTTGGCGTACCAACCTCGAACAGCCTGAGCACGCAGCTCGTGCCTCGTGTTATTCAATAAACTCTTGCACTCTTTCACAAGGTTCTTCTTGGCCGCCTCCTCCGTCCCCTCCTCGACCCTAAAGTAACTCTGCAATTATGCCAAATAGATGCACAGATGAATAGTGAAATGATTTGGAAGGAAATAACAATATATAACATTGTATACTTTTTATTGGGTAAACTAATAGTTACCCAAAAATCAGCCAACACCTTGTCGGCCACGCTCACGCAAACAACACCATTGACATGTGTGTTTTCCGGGAGCAGAGCGGCTTGGTAGTGCTCCCACTTGAATCCTGGCTCGGGAACCATACCCTCACCGGGCAACTACACTATCCCGGGGAAGTGCTCCCTAAGTAAAGCACCAAGGAGGCAGTTTGGATTCCGGGTATTCTGCGGGTAATCCCACCCCCTACATAATGATAAGG
Source organism: Hordeum vulgare subsp. vulgare (assembly GCF_904849725.1). NCBI lineage: Eukaryota > Viridiplantae > Streptophyta > Magnoliopsida > Poales > Poaceae > Hordeum > Hordeum vulgare. The sequence goes on along the minus strand of NC_058519.1, from coordinate 200,650,790 downwards.
CAAAGACATTAGCTACTTGGTGAAATATATTGATATAAGGTACACAATACATATCAACTTACTTCTCGCCTTCTGGCTTAATTAACGGCCTATGCTGCAAGTCCAATCGGTCTGGAACTCGTGTCATACCACGTTGGTAGACCGACTTGCTGGCAGCCCCCTCAGCCTCCGCCTCAGCACCCTCCGCCTCAGCACCCTCCGCCTCAGCCTCCGCCTCAGCCCCCTGCATCCGTGTCTCCTCCTGGACGGTAGGATCCCACACCGGCGACACCCTCGTCTGCAAGGATGAAGTGGCCGAGGGTGGTGGCGACTGGCTCCTATCATGCAGCCTCCCTCTCCCACGACCACGTCCTCTGCCTCTCTTCTTTCCTACGCCTCTCCCACGGGGCTCCTTGGCAAAGCTCTGCAACAAAGTTCTCCGTAGCTGCCCAGGTGCTATCCTCAACTTATCCCCGCCTGCCATGTCTCACCACCTGTAACGATAAATAGTTAAATAATTAGTACAAATTCAAGGACAATAATTAAATGAACACTAATAAATACATGAATAATTCAACTAATAATTGAATAATTAAACAACAATGTTTGGATGCATACAAAGTACTAATAGTCTGGATCATCTATCTCTTCTCCATGGTCAAATGAAGCAAAATCATCATCAGTATCACACGTGTCGTCATGACTGATATCGTCATCGGGTTCAAGGACATCATGTGGAAGGCCTTTTTGTAACCGATCAAGCATTGATAGCTCATCGGCATTGGTAACTTCTTCTACTTCCACTTCTTCCTCATCATCACGTGAGTCTTGTTCCTCCGTGTTCAGGGTGGACGTAGAGCAGTTTCGGGTACGACGTCTGACACCACGTGATTCTTGGAAAAATTCTCCATCATATGTTATTGGGTCAATTTGAGGTTCATAATCGTCTTCATTTGGGGGAGGTGGTCTAAGATGTGGCGGCACATCGAACACGACATACCAACCTTCTAGGTTCTTAACACTTTGACGACAGTATGGAAGATAGAAAACTTGGGTGGCGTGTCCAGCCGCAATATAGACATCGGCACCGCTTAACTGCCTATCTTGTCGAATTTCGACAATCCCAAGATGTTCATGAGTCCGTCTTGTCTTAGTAGGATCGAACCAATGACATTTGAACACAACAACGTTCGGAGGATTTTCACCATAATAATGAAGTTCGTAGACTTCTTCAAGTCTTCCATAATACTCGACACCTCCCTCGCCTATAGCAGAGACACCGGAATTGTTTGTTTTTCGACCGGGCATTGAAAGCTCTTTCCTAGCAGTACGAAAGTGATACCCGTTGATATCGTACTTCTGAAATGTACGGACCTTAAAGTCAAAACCATTAGCTATTTGTCTCAATTCATCGTCGACTTGCTCATCAGAATTAGCCTAAAAGTTAAGAAAAGATAGAGTTTGGTGTGTTACTCATGAGTAATAGCAACAAAGGAAATCACTTATTATATATAAGGGAGGTACCGCTTTTTTGAACCAAGAGATGAAACCGGGATAGCCGCCTCCTGTCTTTTCAAGAAGTTCATACTCGAGAATGGATTTTTTCTCGATTGCAACACCATTCGAGAATTGTTCGACGTATCGACTGTATCAATTAATAATAGTTGTTAGACACAAAACTTGTTAAAAGTTGCGAAACAATGTACAGAGCACTTACTCGATGTATGGCCGAACTTCTGTTAAATTGTTCAATATATACATCGTTAGTGTGCGCCACTCCTCGATGCACAGCAACTTTGGTTTTCCCACACCAGAAGGTGCGAGCTTCCCTTTGAAAAGGCTGAGATTGGATTCACGTCGTTTGGGGTCGCCCATATTGTACCGAGGCTTTGGATTATGCAAGCTGTGCATAGCGGCATCATAGTGTGCTGTTACGAAATTTGCCGCCTCCTCGGTAATGAACGCCTAGGCCATCGATGCTTCAATTCTACGTTTATTTTTACATTTTCCTCGAAGTGGCTTCTGCATTCTTTCAGTTGCGTAGCACCAACGATTTTTCACAGGGCCACCCAATCTTGCCTCGGTTGGGAGATGCAAAATCATGTGTTGCATCGGATTAAAGAAGCCCGGTGGAAAAATCTTCTCTAACTTGCAGAGCAACTCAGGCGCCAACTCTTCCATGTCATCTATCAAGGCACGCGACAACTCTTTAGCACAAAGAACACAGAAGGAATAGCTCAACTCGGCCAATACTAGCCATTCAGCCTCGGGGATATAGCCACGCAACATCACCGACATTATCCGCTCAAGCCATATGTGCCAATCATGACTCTTGAGCCCAAAATTTTTCATTTTTTCAATGCTCGCTCCCCTCGCTAGATTCGCAGCATACCCATCGGGGAACAACAACTTTTTTTGCACCCACAAGAGGATTTCCCTTATTGCTCCCTTCTCAAGATTGTACCAGGCAGGTGGTTTGGACCAATTTTTTCTTCCTTTCGGTTCTCGCATGTTTAGTGATGGCCTATCACACAGAGTCTCCTGGTCAACTCTAGCCTTTGTATTATCTTTGCCCTTATCAGTGCCAAAAAATGTGCCAAGAAGGGCCTCGGCGATATTCTTTGCAGTGTGCATCATGTCAATGTTGTGTGGAAGTAAGAGGTCTTCGAAGTAGGGGAGATCCCAGATGCATGGCTTGTGGGTCCAGGCGTGTTCCTCATTATAACCCAAGAAATACCCTGGACGGTTTGGATCAGGCTCCATAGATTTTAACTGTTCATTAATTTGTGCCCCCGTCAACGCAGGTGGTGCAGAGTGTTTGACAACTTTACCTTTCATGAAATTCTTCTTGTCTTTTCTGAATGGATGGTCCATAGGCAAGAACTGTCTATGCAAGTCAAAGCAGGAATACTTCCCACCCGCCGGCAACCAATGAAACTTAAGAGCTGCCTTGCATTGTGGGCATGGGAACCTTCCATGCACACACCAGGCAACGAAAAGCGCAAATGCTGGCAGATCCTGCAACGAGTATTGGTACCAAACATACATTTGAAAGTTCTCTTTGTTACCTGCGTCGTATGTGTTCACCCCATTCACCCAAGCTTCTTTCAAGTCATCCATCAGCGGTTGCATGTACACACTTATATTCTTCCCCAGGTATTTTGGCCCTGGAACTATCTACGTCAGAAATATGTGCTTTCTTTGCATAATGGATGATGGTGGAAGATTGAGGGGAATGACAAATACAGGCCAGCAACTATATTGGGTAGCCCTCATACCAAAAGGATTGAACCCATTGAGGCTGATGGCGATTCGACAATTCCTTGGTTCTTTAGCTTTTTCCTTATGTATACTATCGGATGCCTTCCATGCATCACCATCTGAAGGGTGTACGAACATCGGAACTCCGTGTTCATCTAATTCTTTCCTAATTCCATGTTTGTGCCATGTCATTTGTTTTGGTGTTTCTTCGAGCATGTAAAGTCGTTGAAGTCTTGGTAGGATCGGCAGATACCGTAGGACACTCACGGGGATTTTGCTCTGCTTCTTCTCACCTTCACCGTTTTCTACCTCAACATATTTGGAGGACTTGCAAAATGGACAATATGTTTCCTCCGCATACTCTTTCCTAAATAAGGCACATCCCTTCTCACAAGCATGTATCTGCTCATACGGCATCTTGAGTGCACTAAGGATTTTGTTTGACTCATATAGGTTTGAAGGCATAATATGACCTTCTCGTAGAAAGCGCCCAAATAGGGTCATCACTGAGTCAAACAGATCTCTTCCAATGTTGAACTGGGCTTTCAGAGCCATTACTTGTGCGATGGCATCTAGCTGAGAAATCTTAGTGTGCTCGTGAAGAGGACGTTTTGAAGACTCCAACATGGCATAGAAGGCTTTCGCGGATTCCTCCATCTCTTCGTCCTTGTTCCGAGCATCATCAAAGTCATTCACCATGTCTTCAATCCCTGTACCATGATCATCGGTGCGCTGACGCAACACCTCGTCTCTGTTACGTTGGGCCGACTCACCATGAAATGTCCACAAGGTATAGCCGGGAGTAAAACCACGCATCTGCAGGTGTTTACCCATTACATCCTTTGTCTGTCGCGAATAATTCTTGCACTTAGTGCAGGGGCACCATGTTTTTGGCTGGCCTTTAGAAAACGCCATTTCCATGAATTCATAGGTTTTGCTCAACCATTCATCGGTCATATCTCTCTGACTATGGTGACCGGTGTACATCCATTCACGATCAGTCATTCTGGCAAGCTAGCTACATAGTATCCACATATAAAATAATATAAAATATCAATTCATCAAGTATGTTAAATTAATTATAGCCATTTTTTAATCATGGTTAATACATTGGGATGCACGGCATGCACACCTACTAGCTACTAGGTAAAGATGGGTCCTAATCCCACCCGAGTATGTGTAGATTGGGTCATTTCCCACTACTCTGCTCCCGACCCAACGCAAAATTTCGGCAGCACCTCCCCGCTGTTCTCCTGATACACGTCTCGGCAACTAACAGAGAGGATGTGTACCCGGACAACAACAAGGAGGAGCTGTCCAAACTCTGCATGGGATCCGGAGCAAAGCGTGGGAGACGACCCAATCTACACATACCCGGGCTGTCCATGGATAACGTTGGACAATTCGAAAGAATCACCGTTATAAATATGCAAATGCATGCATATTTATGACAGGAACCCTTTCGAACGGGAGACGCATATTGGTTACGCAACACCTTTGCATTTTAATACTAAAAATACCTAGCTAGATAGTGTCATCAGCACGAAGGCCGGAACAGAGCAAAATAAAGGGGGTGGAGGAGGAGGAGTTAACAAATGTGCTCACTTTCAAATGCAGGGGAGGTCGTCGAAAATCAATCCCTCGCGGAGAAGCTACTGCACATTTAAATGCACTCAATCAACACAAATACGCACTCGCGGTAATTAAGCTAACTAATACTAACATCTATCATTTAAATGCATTTTTCTAAAACTCTGAATCTCCATATCTTTACATGCAAAATACTTAAATTTCACTGCTAAATTGTGATCTTCGGGGGCATAATTCATAGATAGAACTCAATTCTATGTGATTACTCGATTATGGACTTACTTTATTGATTTATTTCATGTTTTTGCAATACCACTAATGAATGCTTTGCGAGCTTGTCACTATTCTTGATGTTCAGAATATAAATTTCAGGAAGGATTTGGGTTTGTTTTGTTGCAAGAACTCTTTTTTGCAGCCACGAATATGGAGATAAGGCAAACCACACATGTTTTTGCGTCATGATATATAGACACATACCATTGCTATGTACTCTAATTTGTGCAATTGTTCTCCAAAACTACTTTGAGTGTGATGCATTCAGGTTTGTTGTGTAGAGCTAATATTACTTCCCCTATTTTGTATATTAATAAAGTTCTTCGAGTAACCTATACTTATACTAATTAGGGGCTCCCAAGAAATTCCTACATTAATTAGAAATTAGGAGCCGTTAATCTGGTGGGACCAAGTTATTACGGTGTAGATTACTCTATATAATATGAAGTTTGCAATATATATTATGTTATTTTTATACTATGGAAATACCAGATATTTCCAATTCAATCTCTCACATATCCGTTTTTGTCAGTTACGCATCCCTCAGGTATCTCTATCTCAAAAAATAATATCTCTAACGTATCTCTCTCTCTCTTAACATATGGAACGACCAGCTCATCCTTTAGTTAGTTAACACAACGTGTAAATGCTAATGTTTTGCACACCACTACATGCATAATTATGAACATTGGTCGTATATCATTGTTCTTTCCCCTCATCACTAGCAGAATCTAATTTCAAACAGATGGCAGATCAAAGGTGTTTCATGCTAATGTTTTCAAGTTTACCAAAAATTTGGTTTGTACTTCAAATTTAATTTCATAAAGGTGTGCTCGAAAGCATTCTAATTAGGTTCCCTTGGTTCGATTTGGATTGGGTACTGAATTTTCACACGTACAATATTTGGAAACCTTACATAGATCGGGTTGGAGCACAATCAATTCCATCAGGTGAGTTTATATTAGACATGGTATCTATAAAAACAACTTTAAATTCTAAGCTATTCCAGTCCATCAAAGAGCCTCCTGTCGGTTCTCATCGTCTGTGGTCAATGCAGGTTAGCAAAGCTTCTTCTCACACAATTTTGTTGGACTGCACTACAGTGCTACCGCCTACAGCGCGCAACACCGGAACCGACTGCCACGCACGTGTGATGTCACCGATTGTAATCACTAGAGCATGTTCATACAATATGAGTAGAGCACGTTCATGCAATATGAGTGTTGCCGTGTGGTGTCGTACGGAGCATAGTCACGTTGTGTTACGATCAGCATGTTCTCGCTTTAAGATTCATGGATATATTTTCTAGCGATTTTCTTTACGGCCTTTTCATAGACATTCTTATATTATGTGGTTCATATTTCTTATATACTACATTAAAACAAAGAGCTGGTCAAATTTACATACTCTTTTCTTTCCAGTCTACGAATTTAATAATCTTACCACTTTTGTGTTCCTTTAATTTTGTTAAGTTCTAATTTCTATGTTCCCTACAGTTTAATGTGTAAACAAATGGCATCTAATGCTTAAGGAAACTAACATTTTTTTACAGGAAAGGCAATTAATGTCGCTCAAAATCTAAAACTAGACGAACAAGAACACGAAGACAGTGTTTTGTGCTGCTCAAACTTCCGCAGCTTTTCTATTTGTTCTATTCTCCTTCTTATAAGCAAAATTACAAAGGGAAAACATGACCACGTTCCTGGCGCTCGTGCCATCCCACGAACAGAACGGATCACGCACGACTCGCTCCAGTTCGTGGCTAAAGAACCGGAGCAACTTCTAACAGAAAACGACTAAGTCTAAACCTGACGAAACTGAAGAAAAAGGACACCTAACACTGAAATTCAGAAAACTAAAGCAACAGCTGGATTTATCAACAATTAACAGTTAGAAGGGTTAGAGCTTCATACCTGGCGCGGACGGACCTGGCGCGGACGGACCGGCGGGAGGGAGAGGCCCCGCGCTTCCTCCGCGGAGGAGGGGAGGAGGAGGGGACTCCGGCGGCGTCGGGCGGGGGGCGGCGGGGGCCGGGGCAGGCGGCGCCTCGTCGTCCGGCGGCTGGCGGCGGGCACGCGTCCGGGCGGAGCGGCGAGGGCCCGAGCTGGAGGGGGCGGCGCAGGGCGGGGCGGGGTAGGGCGGGTCGGCGCAGGGCGGGGCGTGGGAGAGCAGGGCGTGGGACGGTTTTTTTTTTATAACAGGGCGTGGGACGGTTGAGAGAGAGGAGGTCGTGGCTGGGGATAAGGTAGCTGTCTTTGCCCTCAGCCAGCTGTCGGCAAAGACAGCCGTTAGTCTTTGCCCTCAGCTGGCTGTCGGCAAAGACGGCCCCCGTTTTTTTTTCTGGTCGAGGGAGCGACTGGGTTAGCCCCTATGCCGTCAGCCTTCCTATGCCGACAACTTTTTTGTCCTTTGCCGTCAGCTGGCTACCGGCTTAGATAAAGCGGACGGCATAGATTTTATTTGCCGTCAGCCCCTCCTATGCCGTCAGCATTTATTTTGGCTGAGGGCAAAGTCTCTTTGCCGTCAGCCCCGTGAAATTGCTGACGGCAAAGCTTAAAGCTGTCGGCAAACTAGAAGATTCCAGTAGTGCAAGATACCTGATTGGGGTACTCCCAATGATCCTCCTAAGTCTTCGGTTAGAGATTTTATTTCTAGTATAACTGTTGGAGAAACTAGAGATATTACGCAGGCTACCATGGGGAGCATTCATTTCCCTGCCTTACATTATTTTGCCCTCTTCATAGGTAGATGCATTAACGACCAGATTGGGCATTGTCACCTCTGCGCACCTGACCTTAGTATTCTTAAGAGCGCAGTAATGGGTGATAGAAGTTTCAACATGTGAGCTATAATCTCGAGGGGGATAAATAATAATGCCAATGAAGGGGATTTCTTTGGTGGGATCTATGCCACTCGCATAGCAAATTTTATTGGAATACCCATCCGCACAGAAGATCCCCCGCTCCATACAACTTTCCTTGATCGCACAGCTATGACACGTTATCAGTTTCTTGAGAGGGATAGTGAATCCCTCCTATACCGGTTAATATTTAACCAACATCGTGTTTTCCATATTACCCTTCCTGCTCCTGCCTTCTTTGACTTTCAGGTAAAAGGAGATATTACATAACCAGAGGAGAGGTAGAGGAATATGAGAGGGAGTGATACATATCCATCGTATCTACTTTTCCAAACTCTTTTGCCCTTGTTTTGGACTCTAATTTGCATGATTTGAATGGAACTAACCCGGACTGACGCTGTTTTCACCAGAATTGCCATGGTGTTGTTTTTGTGCAGAAATGAAAGTTCTCGGAACGTGCTGAAAATTTACGGAGAATATATTTGGAAAATATGAAAAATACCTGCGCAAAGATCCACCGGAGGGGATGGGCCAGTGGGCCACAAGCCCTGTTTCCGCGCCCCCTGGCCGCGTTAACCAAGCTTGTGGGGCCCACGTGGCTCTGCCGCCCCCAAACTCAGCTCTATAAATTCCATTTTGTCCCGAAAAAAATCAGAAGAGAATATTTCATCGCGTTTGCGATACGGAGGCGCTGCCACATCCTGTTCTTCATCTGGAGGGCAGATCTCGAGTCCGTTTTGGGCTCCGAAGAGGGGAAATCGTCGCCATCGTCATCATCAACCTTCTTCCCTCTCCAATTCCATGAAGCTCTTCATCGTTCATGAGTAATCCATTCATAGGCTCGCTGGGCGGTGATGAGTAGGATGAGATCTATCATGTAATCAAGTTAGTTTTGACGGGGATTGATCCCTAGTATCCACTATGTTCTGAGATTGATGTTGCTACTACTTTGCCATGCTTAATGCTTGTCACTAGGGCCCGAGTGCCATGATTTCAGATCTCAAATTATTATGTTGTCACCAATATATGTGTGTTTTAGATCCGATCTTGCAAGTTGTAGTTACCTACTATGTGTTATGACCCGGCAACCCCGGAGTGACAATAACCGGAACCACTCCCGATGATGACCATAGTTTGAGGAGTTCATGTGTTCACCAAGTGCTAATGCGTTGGTCCGGTTCTTTATTAAAAGGAGAACCTTAATATCCTGTAGTATCCTTTTGGACCCCGCTGCCACGGGAGGGATGGACAATAGATGTCATGCAAGTTCTTTTCCCTAACCACGTATGACGACACACGGAATGCATGCCTACATCACATTGACGAACGAGAGCTAGCCACATATCTCTCCGTGTTATAACTGTTGCATGATGAATGTCATCCAACGAATCGCCGACCCATTGCCTACGAGTTTGTCCCACTGCTGTTGTTACTTGTTTTGCTCTGCTGCTACTTGCTACTGCTGTCACTACTGCTGTTCCTTGCCACTGCTGCTACCTGCTACAATACTTTTTCTCGCGCCGTTGACGGGAAAGAACATTTCCCGTCCACGGGCAACTTCTGGCACCATTGATACAACAGTTAGGAATAGTGTGCCTTGTCACCATATCGTTTCTGGCACCGTTGCTATCATACTACTTTGTTATTGATACTTTGCTTGCAGACACTAATCTTTCAGGTGTGGTTGAATCTGACACATTCAGCTGCTAATACTTGAGAATATTCTTTCACTTCCCGTCGCGCGAACCAACAAATTTGGGTTGAATACTCTACCCTCGAAAACTGCTGGTGGGTGTTTGCAAGACAATTTCTAATTGTTGAGCGATTGGGACGAGCATTTTTCTGGCACCCTTGCCGGGGAGGTATCAAGTCAGGAATAGTTGCACGTCAGCATCATTTTTCAGTCACTTGGGATTTATATCTGCTGATCACTATGAAGAATCTGAAAGATCCCAAAACCAAAGTGTTGCCCTCAACTACGAGGGGAGGTAAGGAACTACCATCTAGCTCTGCACTTGATTCACCTTCAGTTATGAGTAAGTTTGCGACACCACCTCCTGCTAGAAATCTTGATATGTCGCCTGTGCTTGATGATACTATGCCTGATACTTCTAGAGATGCTATGCCTGATACTGCTAGAAATGCTATGCCTGATACTGCTAGAGATGCTATGCCTGATACTGCTAGAGATGCTATGCTTGATACTGCTTTGCCTGATGATGCTAGAGATGCTATTTTTCCTGATGATGCTATGCTTGATACTGCTACAAGATACTACTTTGCATGATATGCTACTAGGGGTATTCCTTGATGCTCATATTGCTAGAGTTACTGCCAATGCTCGTGATGCTTCTGAAACTGCCGATACTATTGAGATAGAACCTGCTTTTGCTCCTGCTAGATCTAGCTCTCCTAGATATGAATTTCCTGATATACTTGAGGGTTATGTTATGGAGGGAGAGATAGCTAAGGATTTTCTTGCGTGTAAGGATGCCTCCTAAGCCAACTCCTAAGAAAAGAGGTATTCTATTCCTCAGTCCCGAAGATATGCAAGAAGCCAAGAAATCTATGCAAGAGAAAGGCATTAGATCTGAACATGTCAAAAATCTACCACCTATCAAAGAGATCCATGGTCTCGATAACCCGATACAAGTAGTAGAGGTGAATTCTCTGCATAGATTCGATGAGAGTGATATTCCTTTTGATAAACCTGCTAGCCTATGCTTTGATGAATCTGACAGCTTTTTTGCCAAACAATAGAGTTTCAATGATTATGTTAGCAGACATTGGGAACAAAGTACTCATATGCTTAGTCATTTAAGTGCGTGTGTAGACAGAAATGTTAATGATATGAAGCTTCTGAGTAAACATGCCTCTATGATTACTACTCAGGTAGAACAAGTACTTAAAGCTCAGAATGACTTGCTCAATGAATTAAATGACAATTATGTTAGAGTCATTACTAGAGGAGGCAAAATGACTCAGGAACCTTTGTATCCTGAAGGCCATCCTAAGAGAATTGATCAAGATTCTCAAGGAATTAATGCTGATACACCCCGTCATCCTAAGGAGAAGAAGAAGGATGATAGAAACCTACATGTCAGTTCACCAAATACTGTCACACTTGAAGAACCAAATGATATTTCTGCGTCTGATGCAGAAACATAATCTGGTGATGAACATGAACCTGGTGACAATATGGACAGCGATGTTTATAATGATGCTCAACCTAGCAATGATAAGGATGTGGAGATTGAACCTACGGTTAATACTGATAACCCACAACCTAAGAGATACGATAAGAATGACTTCACTGCTAGGAAGCATGGTAAAGAAAGGGAGCCATGGGTTCAGAGACCTATGCCCTTTCCTCCTAAGCCATCCAAGAAAAAGGATGATGAGGATTTTGAGCGCTTTATTGAAATGATAAGACCCGTCTTTCTGCAGATGCGGTTAGTTGATATGCTCAAAATGTCTCCATATGCCAAGTACATGAAAGATATCGTAACAAATAAAAGGAAGATACCAGATCTTGAGATATCCACCATGCTTGCCAATTACACTTTCAAAGGTGGCACTCCTAAGAAACTTGGTGATCCAGGAGTGCCCACTATACCTTGCTCCATTAAAGGATACTACGTAAGAACTGCCTTATGTGACCTTGGAGCCGGTGTTTGTGTTATGCTGCTCTCTCTTTATCGTAGACTTGAACTGGATAAGTTGACACCCACTGAAATCTCTCTACAAATGGCCGACAAATCAACTGCTTTCCCTGTTAGCATTTGCGAGGATGTGCCAGTTGTGGTTGCTAACACCACTATCTTAACAAACTTTGTTATCTTGGATATTCCCGAGGACGATGCCATGGCTCTCATCCTCAGAAGACCTTTTTAAACACTGCAGGGGCTCTTATAGATTGCAACAAAGGCAATGTCACTTTCCATGTCAACGGTAATGAGCATACCGTGCACTTTCCGAAGAAACGATATCAAGTACATTGCATCAATGCTGTCGAAAAAACTTCATTGATTCTTATTGGGAGCTTTGAATGCCCTATCCCTCGTGTCAAGATGAAGTATGATTTGCTTGTTGGGGAGATACATATCCCCATTGAGGAGACTTAGTGGCTATTCGAAAATTCTCCGTTCTCTCTTGAGATTCGAGAAGGTTTTGTCATGAGGACTTGATCAACCCCATTGACGGATTTCTTTCGATGACCATGAAACGGATGAACCAAAGAGTCACATACCTCTGTTTTAAGCTTTAGTTTTCTTTTGATTAGAAGAAAAATGATAGAATTAGTTTAGCTTTTCTTGTTTTCTGTTTTAGTATCCCAAGGAAAAATACCTCGAAAATAAAAGTTCTCCGACGGTCCTGAAAATCTAGTATGATTTTTTCGGGAATTTTTGAAAGTTACTGGGCCTGAGAGCTGGCCTGGGGGCCAGACCAGTGGGCCACAAGCCCTACCACCGCCACCCACCCCCTCGTGGCGGAGTGCAAGCTTGTGGGCCCACAGGGACCCCCTCCACTCATTCCAGTTCCCACCCTCTTCTTCCACCTCCATAAAAAATTGTTTCGCAGCTCAAACCCGTGTTCTTGCTCATTTGGCTGTGATTTTCGATCTCCTTGCTCAAAGCACCATTCTCCGAACCGTTTTGGGGAAATTACTCCTTGGTAAGTGACTCCTCCATTGGTCCAATTAGTTTTTGCTCTAGTGCTTTATCCTTCGCGTATTCTTGCTACCTTGGTGACCCTGTTCTTGAGCTTGAAATGTTGATTTTAGCTGGTCCCAAGTAGATTTAGCGCGTGATGCGGTCTCTAGGCACTAGTAGCAGTAGTTGCTACAAGGTGGGTTAATCTTTGTTCACTTTTCTTTCGAAGTCTCTAAAAATTTCAGAATTTTTTAGAGCTAGAAAAAGGAAAAGATGAAGAGGTTCTTGAGAGGCTCTTCAAGCCATAACCACAAGGAGGATGAGAAGAACCACCCGAAGTACGTAGTTCCTCGAGTCACAGAAGTTCGAGCATGCGAGTGGCCAAGTAATGATTTTTTGCGTGCCACCGGACTTTATGAAGACTTTTATTACTTGGTGGAGAACGCAGGTCTTACTGTGTTCGTTGAAGATAAGTGCTCACAATACCTCCTCCTCACCAACATTTTCGTTCAAAGCTTCAACTTTTATCTGAGGAAGAATCCTCCCATGGTTGAGTTCAAGATATACGATGTCCCCCAGTGCATGACGCTGCATGATTTTTGCAATGTATGCAAATTACCTTATGTTGGGGATATCCGTGACCCTCGTCCACGGGACTTGGAGGATTTCATTGGTTTTATTGCTGTTGGAGAGGAGAGAGGAGTGTCTCGCGCTAGAATTGCTAGCATACATTTTCCTTGCTTCGGTACTTCTCACTATTTGTGGGAAAATGTTTGATTGGCCGTGGGGAGGATGGATCACTTAGTTCTCCAGACCTTGCGGTTTTGCACGAAGGCCTTTATAATGATAAGACTTACAACCTAGGTGCTATAGTGGCCCAGCGGTTGAACATCAACCGTTCCAAGGGTGTCGTCTATGGAGGTAACTACGCTACCCGTCTTGCCAGACACTTTGAGATACCCATTAGACCGGGAGAGGAAGGAGAGATGCTTCTCCCTGAGAAATATCTGGATTATGACAGCATGGTTCGCCATGATTTTCTGGATAGAGATGCTAGTAGACGGATGATTTATAACCTGGTATTTAGTCAGGGTACTCGAGAGACTATTACTTTGCCTGATCCTTCTTTGTTCGATCTTCACGCACGCAGGTACACTATTATGCCCTCGGACATCTACGCATATTGGGGCTTAGCCCAACCACAGGCGCCTGTGCCCGAGCCGCCAGTCGAGTACCAGACGCCAATTTATCAGTGGGAGCCAGAGGAGCTCACACAGTAGTGGCATCCACAGTCTGCTCCAGAGTACCCCGGAGCTGGTTATTTCCCACCTTGGGAGTAGACCAAGCTAGGCCAAAAGCCTAAGCTTGGGGGAGTACGTGTTCTCACCGACTTTACATTCATGCTTATGCTTTCACTTTGTTAGCCGGTGTTTACACTTTGCCACTGTATTATCCATGATAGTTTATTTTCGTTTTCTTGTTTTCTTGTTTTGTGTCCTTTTGAGAAAACCCAAGAAGATTTTTCTTTCTTCTTTTTCTTGTTGGGAGCTTTCCCGTGTAAATAGCTTTCTTTTTCTTTGTGTCAAGGTAGAAGATATTGGTTACAATGTTTATTGGTTTTTTGCTTGCATACCTGTTTAGCTTTCAAAGAGCCATATTACTTTGTCTTCTCCTTTGTGTTTGCCTGTAGATTCAGCTTTGTCTAATGCGCTTATTATTGTTCACATCGTTCGATCGTGCAAGTGAAAGGCAATAATGATGATATGTGATGAAGTGACTGAGACTGAAAAGCTGGTATGAACTATATCTATTTTGTTTTTGTTAATATGACTAGCTTGTCGACCCAGATTTAGCTTTGTTGTGAGAGAACCATGTTTGCAATGACAACTTAGAGATCATAGTTTCTGATGCCATGCTTATTTAGCTGAGAGCTTATAATGGTTTGTCTTGAATGCCAACATAGATTTTGAGATGACTATGATGTAGTATGATAGGATGGTATTCTCCTTTGAATGTTTCAAGTGGCTTGACTTGGCGCATATTCATGCATGTAGTTGAAACAAAATCAACATTGCCTCTATGATGTTCGTGTTCATGGTGATTTATATCCTGTTCATGCTTGCATTCAATGTTAGTCAAACTCATTGCATGTTGATGACTGTTGTCGCTCTCTAGTTGGTCACTTCCCAGTCTTTTGCTCGCCTTCACTTGTACTACACGGAATACTGCTTGTGCATCCACTTCCATAAACCCAAAAAATTTTCCATGAGAGTCCACCATACCTACCTATTTGCGGTATCTACCCGCCGTTCCAAGTAAATTTGCATGTGCCACTCTCTAAACCTTCAAGAAATAATCTGTTTTGCATGCCCGAACCGCTCATGTGGTGACAGGGGGCTATTGTTATCTTCCATGCTAGGAGTGTTATCCTCGACATGTGTTTATTCACTGTCATTCATGAGAAAGGGGCCGGTAATTGGAATGCCCAGTTCCACACTTAAATTGAAAACATAAATGTAAAACAAGACTCCCCCCAGATTGATGTTAGTATGGACGGTACCCGAGGATTCGGCTAGCCGTGGAGTGTGATTGATTGGTGGTGGGGGAGTTAAAACTTTACTTTTCTGTTTGGGAACCGCCTATAGCATGAGTAGCATGGAAGATATTGAGAACTCTTGGTCATTGCGTTGACAATGAAAGCATGCCACCCAAAATTATTATCTCTGTTTTCAAAGCTTGAGCTCTGGCACCTCTGCAAATCAATGCTTCCCTCTGCGAAGGGCCTGTCTATTTATTTTCCTGCTGAGTCATCCTCCTCTTATATAAGCACCAATTAGAGGGCACCTCTGTCATTTTTATTCTTTGCTTTTGATTGATATTGAGTATGACTATGACTGGATCTTCGTTGCTATGAATTACAATGTTTAGTCAGCCCTTGATCTTAGAAAGTGCTCTCCATTTATGTTTTGCGTTCTCAGAAAGAGCTAGCGAGATACCACCTATTCATATTGCTTCATGCTTGTTTTGATTGAAGTGTTGGTATTTAAAACTCATTATTATTTGCTCATTTGCTGATTATGCCATTGATATTAGTTTACCGTGAGACCTTTGTGTCATTTGCTTATGTGGTTAACTTGTGATCTTGCTGAAATTTTGGTTATGAGTTAGACATAGTTGCAACAACAAGATCAAACAGAGTTTGTCAAAGTTTTTCTTTCTCTCTCAGTTTGTCAACTGAGTTGCTTGAGGGAGTTGATACGTCTCCATCATATCTACTTTTTCAAACTCTTTTGCCCTTGTTTTGGACTCTAATTTGCATGATTTGAATGGAACTAACGTGGACTGACGTTGTTTTCAGCAGAATTGCCTTGGTGTTATTTTTGTGCAGCAATCAAAGTTCTCCAAACGTCTTGAAAATTTACGTGGAGCATTTTTGGAAAATATGAAAAATATGCGTGCCAAGTTCCACCTGAGGGGGTGGGTCAGTGGGCCACAAGCCCTGGCTCCGCCACCCCCCTGGTGGCGGTGGGCAGGCTTGTGGGGCCCACATGGCTCTGCCGCCCCCAATCTCACGACTATAAGTTCCCTTTCATCCCAGAAAAAATAAAAAAGAGAAGTTTTCGTCGCGTTTGCGATACGGAGGCGCCGCCACCACCTGTTCTTCATCTGGAGGGCAGATCTGGAGTCCGTCTTGGGCTCCGGAGAGGGGAAATCGTCGCCATCGTCATTATCAACCTTCTTCCCTCTCCAATTCCATGAAGCTCTTCGTCGTTCGTGAGTAATCTATTCGTAGGCTCGCTGGGCGGTGATGAGTAAGATGAGATCTATCATGTAATCGAGTTAGTTTTGATGGGGATTGATCCCTAGTATCCACTATGTTCTGAGATTGATGTTGCTACTACTTTGCCATGCTTAATGCTTGTCACTAGGGCCTCAGTGCCATGATTTCAGATCTGAAATTATTATGTTGTCACCAATATATGTGTGTTTTAGATCCGATCTTGCAAGTTGTAGTTACGTACTATGTGTTATGATCCGGCAACCCCGGAGTGACAATAGCCGGAACCACTCCCGGTGATGACCATAGTTTGAGGAGTTCATGTGTTCACCAAGTGCTAATGGGTTGGTCTGGTTCTTTATTAAAAGGAGAACCTTAATATCCCGTAGTTTCCTTTGGGACCCCGCTGCCACGGGAGGGATGGACAATAGATGTCTTGCAAGTTCTTTTCCCTAAGCACGTATGACGACACACGGAATGCATGCCTACATTTGATTGACGAACGGGAGCTAGCCTCATATCTCTCCGTGTTATAACTGCTGCATGATGAATATTATCCAAAAATCACCGACCCATTGCCTACGAGTTTGTCCTACTGTTGCTACTACTGTCGCTTGCTACTGTTACTACTTGCTACTGCTATCACTACTGCTTTTCCTTGCCGCTGCTATTGCTCGTTACACTGCTCCTACCTGCTATAATTTTGTATCGCTGCTCGTTGACGGGAATTGACAATTTCCGTCAACGAGGCAACTTGGCGCCATTGATATAATCGTCAGGAACAGTCTGCCGTCAACAGATCGTTTCTGACACCGTTGTTATCATACTACTTTGCTGTTACTACTTTGCTTGCAGATACTAATCTTTCAGGTGTGGTTGAATGTGACAAATTCAGCTGCTAATACTCGAGAGTATTCTCTCACCTCCTGTTTTGGCGATCAACAAATTTGGATCGAATACTCTACCCTCGAAAACTGCTACGACCCCACGCGCTGGTGGGCCGTCAACAACATTCTTCTAGTTTCGATTGCCGGAGAGTGCTAGCAGCATTCTTCTGGTGCCGTTGCAAGGGGAAGAACAGTTGACATCATGGTCCAATGAATGTTGAAGCTCGTGGTGGCTATCGTTATGTTCTCACTCTCACCGATGATTTGAGTAGGTATGGGTATATCTACTTGATGAAGCACAAATCTGAGACATTTGAAAAGTTCAAGGAATTTTAGAGTGAGGTTGAGAATCAACGTGACAGGAAATTAAAGTGTCCACGATCTGATCGTGGAGGAGAATATTTGACTCACAAGATTGGCACACACCTAAAGAAGTGTGGAATTGTTTCACAACTTATGCCGCCTGGCACACCACAACCTAATGGAGTGTTTGAACATCGTAATCGCACTCTATTAGATATGGTACGATCTATGATGTCTCTTACCGACTTACCGCTATCATTTTGGCGATACGCATTGGAAACTGCAGCATTCACTTTAAATAGGGCACCGTCTAAATCCGTTGGGACGACACCGTATGAATTATGGTTTGGCAAGAAACCTAAGCTGTCGTTTCTAAAAGTTTGGGGCTGCGATGCTTATGTGAAGAAACTTCAATCATAAAAGCTCGAACCCAGAGCGGAGAAATGTGTATTCATAGGATACACTAAGGAAACTATTGGGTATACCTTCTATCTTAGATCCGAAGGTAAAACCTTTGTTGCCAAGAACGGATCCTTTCTATAGAAAGAGTTTCTCTTGAAAGAAGTAAGTGGGAGGAAAGTAGAACTTGATGAGGTAATTACGCCCCCTCTCGAACAGGAGAGTAGCACAGTGCGGGAAATTGTCCTTGTGGTGCCTACGCCAACTGGAGAGGAAGTTAATGATGATGATCATGAAGCTTTGGATCAAGTTGCTACTGAACCACGAAGGTCCACAAGGGTACGATCCGCACCAGAGTGGTATGACAACCCTGTGATGGAAATCATGTTGTTAGACAATGGTGAACCTTCAAACTATGATGAAGCAATGGCGGGCCCGGATTCCAACAAATGGCTTGAGGCTATGAAATCCGAGATAGGATCCATGTATGAGAACAAAGTATGGGCTTTGGTGGACTTGCTCGATGATCGGTGAGCCATAGAAAATAAATGGATCTTCAAGAAGAAGACTGACGCAAACGGTAATGTGACCGTTTACAAAGCTCGACTTGTCGCAAAGGATTTTCAAAAAATTCAAGGAGTTGACTACGATGAGACTTTCTCTCCCGTAGCGAAGCTGAACTCAGTCCGAATCATGTTAGCAATTGCCGATTTTCATGATTATGAAATTTGGCAAATGGGCATCAAAATAGCATTCCTTAACGGATATCTTAAGGAAGAGTTGTATATGATGCAACCATAAGGTTTTGTCGATCCTAAGAGTGCTAACAAGGTATGCAAGCTCCAGCACTACTTCTATGGGCTGGTGCAAGCATCTCAGAGTTGGAACATTCGCTTTAATGAGGTGATTAAAGTGTTTGGGTTCATACTGGTTTATGGAGAATCCTATCTGTACAAGAAAATGAGTGGGAGCTCTGTAGCTTTCCTCATACTATATGTGGATGATATATTATTGATGGGGAATAATATAGAGTTATTCGAGAGCATAAAGGCCTACTTGAACAAGAGTTTTTCAATGAAAGACCTAGGAGAAGCTGCATACGTATTAGGCATTGCTACCTCTTGAGCTTGCGCTGGTTTTTCCATTGAAGAGGAAAGGGTGATGCAGCACAGTAGCAGTAAGTATTTCCCTCAGTTTGAGAACCAAGGTATCAATCCAGTAGGAGTATCAACACAAGTCACCAATGTACCTGCGCAAAAACAAACAAACTTGCACCGAACGCTATAAAGGGGTTGTCAATCCCTTCATGATTAATTGCAAGGTGAGATCTGAAGGTGGAAAGTGCAACAAAGTAAAAGTGTAGATCTCAAAATATGATGTGAAGTAGACCCCGGGGCCATAGTGTTCACTAGAGGCTTCTCTCATGATAGCAAGTATTACGGTGGGTGAACGAATTACTGTCGAGCAATTGATAGAACCGTGCAAAGTCATGATGATATCTAAGGCAATGATCATACGTATAGGCATCACGTCCGAGACAAGTAGACCGATACTGTCTGCATCTACTACTATTACTCCACACATCGACCGCTATCCAGAATGCATCTACTGTATTGAGTTCATAACAAACAGAGTAACGCCTTAAGCAAGATGACATGATGTAGAGGGATAAATTCATGCAATAGATATAAACCCCATCTTTTTACCCTTGATGGCAACGACACAATGCGTGCCTCGCTACCCCTTCTGTCACTTGGTGAGAACACCGCACGGTATGAACCCAAAACCAAGCACTTCTCCCATTGCAAGAATTATAGATCAAGTTGGCCAAACGAAACCCACAACTCGACGAGAATTACAAGGATACGAAATCATGCATATAAGAGATTAGAGGAGACTCAAATAAAATTCATAGATAATATGATCATAAATCCACAATTCATTGGATCTCGACAAACACACCGCAAAAGAAGATTACATCAGATAGATCTCCATGAAGATCATGGAGAACTTTGTATTGAAGATCCAAGAGAGAGAAGAAGCCATCTAGCTACTAGCTATGGACCCGAAGGTCTGTGGTGAACTACTCACGCATCATCGGAGAGGCAATGGTGTTGATGAAGAAGCCCTCCGTGTCTGAATCCCCCTCCGGCAGGGCACTACAACGGTCCCCAGATGGGATCTTGCGGAGACAGAAGCTTGCGGCGATGGAAAAGTATTTTCGTGGCTCTCTTTGGTGGTTCTTGAATTTTAGGGAATTTATAGGCGGAAGAAGTAGGGAAAAGGGGCCACGGGGGGCCCACAAGCCTGGTAGGCGCGCCCCCCAGGCCGTGGCTAGGGGGCTTGGGGCCTCCCCCGGGATCCTTTTCCTTGGTTTTCAAGTTCCCTGCGTATCTTCTGTTACGGAAAAAATCATTCCGAAGGTTTTATTCCGTTGGACTCCGTTTAATATTCTTCTCTCGAAAGGGTCAAAACGCGTAAAAAAGAGGAACTGGCACTTGTCACTGAGCTAATAGGTTAGTCCCAAAAAGATATGAAATAGCATATTCATGCATAAAAAACATCCAAAGTTGAAAAGATCATAGCATGGAACCATAAAAAATTATAGATACGTTGGAGACGTGTCAGGCATCAAGATCTATAGACATAGATCGAGACGCCTCATAGGTCTTTCGCAAAGTACATACCTTGAAAAGATATTGAAGAAGTTCAATACGGAAAACTCAAAGAAGGGGTTCTTGCCAGTTTTTCAAGGTATGAGATTGAGTAAGACTCAGTCACCGACCACGACAGCAGATAGAGAGAAGATGAGTACTGTCCCCTACGCTTCAGCCGTAGGCTCTCTGATGTATGCCATGCTATGTACCTGACCTGATATAAACCTTGCCATAAGTTTGGTAGGGAGGTACCAAAGTGATCCCGGTATGGAACATAGGACAACAGTCAAGAATATCCTTAAGTACCTCAAAAGGACTAAGGAGATGTTTCTCGTTTATGGAGGTGACGAAGAGCTCGTAGTAAAGGGTTACGTCGATGCTAGCTTCGACACAGATCTGGATGACTCTAAGTCACAGACCAGATACGTGTATGTTTTGAATGGCGGGGCAGTGAGCTGGTGAAGCAGCACGCAAGACGTCGTGGCAGCATCTATATGTGAAGCGGGGTACATAGCTGCTTCGGAAGCGGCTCATGAAGGGATCTGGATGAAGGAGTTCATCACCGACCTTGGAGTGGTTCCAAGCGCGTCAGGTCCATGACACTCTTCTGTGATAACACTGGAGCCATTGCCATAGCCAAGGAGCCCAGATTTCACAGCAAGACAAAGCACATCCGACGCCGCTACAACTCCATTGAGGACCAGGTCCAGAGAGGAGTCATAGATATTTGTAAATTACACACAGATCTGAATATTGTAGACCCGTTGACTAAACATCTTCCTCGAGCAAAACATGATCAACACCACAATGCTATGGGTGTTCGATACATCACCATGTAACTAGATTATTAACTCTAGTGCAAGTGGGAGACTGTTGGAAATATTCCCTAGAGGCAATAAGAAAATGGTTATTATTATATTTCCTTGTTCATGATAATCTTCTATTGTTCATGCTATAATTGTATTAACAGGAAACAGTAATACATGTGTGAATAAATAGATCACAATGTGTCCCTAGCAAGCCTATAGTTAGCTAGCTCGTTGATCAATAGATGATCATGGTTTCCTGATCATGGACATTAGATGTCATTGATAACGGGATCACATCATTGGGAGAATGATGTGATGGACAAGATCCAATCCTAAGCATAGCACTAGATCGTGTTGTTCGTATGCTAAAGCTTTTCTAATGTCAAGTGTCTTTTCCTTCGACCGTGAGATTGTGCAACTCCCGGATATTGTAGGAGTGTTTTGGGTGTATCAAACGTCACAACGTAACTGGGTAACTATAAAGGTGCACTACGGGTATCTCCGAAAGTGTCTGTTGGGTTGGTACGAATCGAGATCGGGATTTGTCACTCCGTGTGACGGAGAGGTATCTCTGGGCCCACTCGGTAGAACATCATCATTAACTCAAAGTGACTAAGGAGTTAGTCACAGGATGACGTGCTACGAAACGAGTAAAGAGACTTACCGGTAACGATATTGAACAAGGTATGGGATACCAACGATCGAATCTCGGGCAAGTTTTATACCGACAGACAAAGGTAATTGTATACGGGATTGATTGAATCCTTGACATCGTGGTTCATTCGATGAGATCATCGTGGACCATGTGGGAGCCACCATGGGTATCCAGACCCTGCTGATGGTTATTAGCCAGAGAGGTGTCTCGGTCATGTCTGCATGCCTCCCGGACCCGTAGGGTCTACACACTTAAGGTTCGATGACGCTAGGGTTATAGGGAATTGTTATACGAGGTTACCGAAGGTTGTTCGGAGTCCCAGATGAGATCCCGGACGTCAAGAGGAGCTCCAGAATGGTCCGAATGTAAAGATTGATATATAGCATGGATGGGTTTGGACGCCGGAAATGTTTCGGGCACCACCGACAAAGTGTCGGGACCACCGGAATGGTTTCGGAGTCCCACCGGGAGTGGCCACAAGCCCCGGAAGGCTATATGGGCCAAGTGTGGGAGGGAACCAGCCCCTGAGTGGGCTAGTGCACCCCCCACACCCAGTCCATGGCGCATCACAGAGGAAAGGGGGGAACCCTAGGCACTGGTGGGCCTAAGGCCCACCAGGGGGTGTGCCACCCCCTCTCCTGCCCTAGCCGCCGCCCCCTCTCCCATATGGGCTGCCGCCACCCCTAGGGTGGGAACCCTAGAGGTGGTGCACCCATCCCCTCTCCTCCTATAAATAGAGAGGGGTTTGGGTCTGTTGGAGACACAAGTTGATCTCTCCCTCGGCGCAGCCCTGTCCCTCTTCTTCCTCCTCTCCCACGGTGCTTGGCGAAGCCCTGCCGGGAGACCTCGTCTCTCCATCGACACCACATCGTCGTGCTGACAGAGATCTTCCCCAACATCTCCCTCCTCCTTGCTGGATCAAGGTGCGGGAGAGGTCACCGGGCTGCAGGATTGTTGAACGCGAAGGTGCCGTGGTTCGGCACTAGATCAGAATCACACTGCAATCTGAATCGCCGCGAGTACGACTCCATGAACCGCGTTCTAGCAACGCTTCCGCTTAGCGATCTTCAAAGGTATGAAGATGCACTCTCCCCTCTCTCATTGCTGGTCTCTCCATAGGAAGATCTGAATATGGCATAGGAAAATTTTGAATTTATGCTACGTTACCCAACAGATATCCCCCTATATCTTGTAGTCCATGCAAGCATTTAACATATGTCATGAGGAAATTGAAATGCATGAAGGAAAGTGGTGTCTTAAGAATTTTAGCATCCGTGTATTAATCAACGTGAGGAATAAGCATGCGAAAAAAAATGGTTCAAAAGTGCCAAACCACCACTTGGCATAAGTTTACAACTCATACAACAGAACACTTCAGACGAACGAGAGTTGCAACTTGAAAATATAGTTCATAAGACCATAACGTAGACCCGCCTGAAGACTAACTCAGATTTCTCCCCCTTTGTCCTCAAGTGATGAAAAGGGACGAAACTGAGGACTAACGCCCCCAAGAACTTCAACTTGTTGGTGGAGGTGGAGGGCTAGTGTTGTCGGCGTTGTTCGTCATGATTGGGTCGGTGCTTAGTGATGGCAATCTCCAATAACAGTGCCAGAAAAATGTTGTTTAGCAGATCTCTAGCAATGGCTGGACGAATGTTATTCTCGATTGCTCAACAATAAGAAATTGTCTTGCAATAACCCACCAGTGCGTGGGATCGAGGCAGTTTTCGAGGGTAGAGTATTCAACCCAAATTTGTTGGTGCGCCAATAAGAAGCGAGAGGATACTCTCAAGTATTAGCAGCTGAATGTGTCAGATTCAACCACACCTGAAAGATTAATATCTGCAAGCAAAGTATCAACATCAAAGTACTATGATAACAACGGTGTCAAAAACGATCTGTTGACGGCGGACTATTCCTAATGATTGTATCAATGGCGCGAGAAGTTGCCCGTTGATGGAAATTGTCTTTTCCCGTCAACGACCAGCGAACCAGAATTATAGCAGGTAGCAGCAGTGTAACGAGTAGCAGCAGTGGCAAGGAATAGCAGTAGTGACAGCAGTAGAAGTAGCAACAGTAGCAAGTAACAGCAGCAGCAACAGTAGTAACAGCAGCAGGGGGAAAAACTCGTAGGCAATGGGTTGGCGATTTGTTTGGATGATATTCATCATGCAACAGTTATAACACGGAGAGATATGTGTCTAGCTCCCGTTCGTCAATGTGATGTAGGCATGAATTCCGTGTGTCGTCATACGTGCTTAGGGAAAAGAACTTGCATGACATCTATTGTCCATCCCTCCCGTGGCAGCGGGGTCCAAAAGGAAACTACGGGATATTAAGGTTCTCCTTTTGATAAAGAACCGGACCAACACATTAGCACTTGGTGAACACATGAACTCCTCAAACTATGGTCATCACCGGGAGTGGTTCCGGTTATTGTCACTCCAGGGTTGCCGGGTCATAACACATAGTAGGTAACTACAACTTGCAAGATCGGATCTAAAACACACATATATTGGTGACACCATAATAATTTCAGATCTGAAATCATGGCATTCGGGCCCTAGTGACAAGCATTAAGCAAGGCAAAGTAGTAGCAACATCAATCTCAGAACATAGTGGATACTAGGGGTCAATCCCCATCAAAACTAACTCGATTACATGATAGATCTCATCCTACGATTTCCCCTCTCCGGAGCCCAAAACGGACTGCAGATCTGCCCTCCAGATGAAGAACAGGATATGGCGGCGCCTCCGTGTCGCAAACACGACGAAATCTTCTCTCTTGATTTTTTCTGGGCGGAAGTGAATTTATAGAGCTGAGTTTGGGGTCGGCAGAGCCATGTGGGCCCCACAAGCTTGCTAGCCGACACCAGGGGGTGGCGGCTACAGGGCTTGTGGCCCACTCGCCCATCCCCTTCGATGGATCTTTGCGCAGGTATTTTTCATATTTTCCAGAAATATTCTCCGTAAATTTTCAGGACGTTATGAGAACTTCCGTTTTTGCACAAAAACAACACCAAGGCAATTCTACTGAAAACAGCCTCAGTCCAGGTTAGTTCCATTCAAATCATGCAAATTAGAGTCCAAAACAAGGGCAAAAGAATTTGGAAAAGTAGATACGATGGAGACGTATCACTTAGTCTCGTTGATGTGTTGGTTTCTATCGAAGATTAAAGGGTGATGTAGAAAAGTGATGGAAAGTATTCCCCTCAATTAAGAAACAAAGTTATCTATTCAGTAGGAAGATCCACAAGACTATGTAAGCAACACCTGCACACAAATAGCAAATCCTCGCAATCCAACACGTGGAGGGGTTGTAAATCCCTCGTGGGTAAAGTAAGGATAGATTGATACATGCAAACAAGAGTGATAACAAATAGAACACAATAAGGTATTTTTGGGTGTTTTGATAATATAGTTCTGAAAAAGAGCAAATAAAGTAGAAACAGAAATATCAAAGTAGAGATTGCAAATAGATGATGTGTAGTAGACCCGGAGGCCGTAGGTTTCACTAGTGGCTTCTCTCAAGAAATAGCAAACGGTGGGTAGACAAATTACTATTGGGCAATTGATAGAAGACAAATAATTATGATGATATTCAAGACAATGATCATGTATATAGGCATCACATCCAAGACAAGTAGACCGACTTCTGCCTGCATCTACTTATATTACTCCACACATCGACCACTATCCAGCATGCATCTAGTGTATTGAGTTCATGGAGAAACGGAGTAATCCCTTAAGAATGATGACATGATGCAGACAAGATCTATTCATGTAGGAATAGACCCCTTCATTTTATCCTTGCTAGCAATGATACATGTGTGTCATGTCTCTTTCTGTCACTGAGATTGAGCACAACAAGAGCGAACCCATCACAAAGCATCTCTTCCCATTGCAAGATAAAAGATCAAGTTACCAGACAAACACCAAATATTAGAGAAGAAATACGAGGCTATAATAATCAAGCATGAATATGTTTTCATAGATATTATCATAAACTCGCGACTCATTGGATCCCAACAAAAACACCACAAAAGAAACAGTTACATCATATGGATCTCCAAGAGACCATTGTATTGAGAAACAAAACGAGAGAGAAAGCCATCTAGCTACTGCCAACGGACCCGTAGGTCTGAAATGAACAACTCATGAATCATCGGAGGAGCACCAATGAGGATGGTGAACCTCTCCGTGATCGTGTTCCTCTCCGGAATGGTTTCTTGATTGGATTTTGTGGCTCTGGAACTTGCGGCGGCAAAAACGATTTTTCGTCGACTCCCTAGAGTTTTGTGAATATTGGGGTATTTATAGAGCTCAGAGGCAATGGAGGAGGTGCGTGATACGTCTCAAACGTATCTATAATTTTTGATGGTTTCACGCTGTTATCTTGTCATCTTTGGATGTTTTATGTACCTTTTATATCTTTTTTGGGACTAACTTATTAATTCAGTGCCAAGTGTGAGTTCCTATTTTTCTGTGTTTTTGACTCTTTTCAGATCTGATTTTGGAACAGAGTCCAAACGGAATAAAAACCCCGAAATTATTTTTTCCCGAACGGAAGAAGATCAGGGGGCCTCTAGGCCAAGCCAGGTGGGCTCCAGGGAGCCCACAAGCTCCCACTCCGCCACCAGGGAAAGGCGGCGGGGTTAGGGCTTGTGGCCTCCCTAGCCGCCCCCTGACCTAGATCCTTGGCCTATATATTCCCAAATATTCAGCAAAAAATCAGGGGAGCCTCGAAAATACTTTTCCGCCGCCGCAAGCTTCCGTTTCCGCGAGATCTCATATGGAGACCCTTCACGGCGCCCTGCCGGAGGGGACTTTGGTTTGGAGGGCTTCTTCATCATCATCATCGCCCCTCCAATGACTCGTGAGTAGTTCACTTCAGACCTATGGGTCCATAGTTAGTAGCTAGATGGCTTCTTCTCTCTCTTGGATCTTCAATACAAAGTTCTCCATGATCTTCATGGAGATCTATCCGATGTAATCTTCTTTGGCGGTGTGTTTGTCGAGATTCGATGAATTGTCGATTTGTGATCAGATTATCTATGATATATATTTGAGTCTTTGCTGATTTCTTATATGCATGATTTGATATCCTTGTAAGTCTCTCCGAGTCTTGGGTTTTGTTTGGCCAACTAGATCTATGATTCTTGCAATGGGAGAAGTGCTTGGTTTTGGGTTCTACCATGTGGTGACCTTTCCCAGTGATAGTAGGGGCAGCAAGGCACACATCAAGTAGTTGCCATCAAGGGTAAAAAGATGGGGTTTTTATCATTGGTTTGAGATTATCCCTCTACATCATGTCATCTTGCTTAAGGCGTTACTCTGTTCTTATGGACTTAATACACTAGATGCATGCTGGATAGCGGTCGACGTGTGGAGTAATAGTAGTAGATGCAGAAAGTATCGGTCTACTTGTTTTGGACGTGATGCCTATAGATATAATCATTGCATAGATATCGTCACGACTTTGCACGGTTCTATCAATTGCTCGACAGTAATTTGTTCACCCACCGTCTACTTGCTTTCATGAGAGAAGCCACTAGTAAACACTACGGCCCCCGGGTCTATTCACATCCATCGTTTACACCTCCGCTTTTACTTTGCTTTGTTACTTTGTTGCTTTCAGTTCTCACTTGGCAATCAATCTATAAGGGATTGACAACCCCTTCATAGCGTTGGGAGCAAGCTTTTGTGTTTGTGCAGGATGTTGAGATACTCCTCCACTGGATTGATACCTTGGTTCTCAAACTGAGGGAAATACTTACCACCGCTACGCTACATCACCCTTTCCGCTTCGAGGGAACACCAACGCAAGGCTCCAAGGCGATGGGGGAAATCCTTTGCATACTTGCCCAGGAGGTCCCTTAAGGCGTAGCCGTAGCGGAAGGATCAAGCCAAGTATTCTCCCGTTGACGTGCCTATTTCTGGCGCCATTGGAAGGTCTTTTGTTGCAGTAGCAGAAGTATTTTTGTCGCCGTTGCCGGGGAGGAGAGATCAAGAACTATCCAAGTAGGTCTCACAAACTCATCTCCTCCATTTACTTTTTTTGCCAGCTGCCTCTCGTTTTCCTCTCCCCCACTTCACATTTGCCGTTTTCATTTGCCTTTTGCCTTCTTCGTTCGCCCTTTTCTCTCGCTTGCTTTCTGTTCGCTTGTGTGCCATGTGCCTTCAATATGCTTGCATCTTCGTTTGTTAATCTCTTTAAGAGACCCACTTATGTGGAACGAAATGCTAGTGAGTTGAGGGCAATTGACTATTTCGATGGAGTTTTGCTTAAGATGCGTGACTGAAAATTGTGAGGAAGAAATTCATGAAGTGATTCACGAGGGCTCCTTGGATGAAAAGCATGATTGCAATGGTTTCACTATAAATTCTATTAGTGACAATCATGCTAAGAATATGCAAAACCCTAAGCTTGGGGATGCTAGTTTTGCTATGACCCCTACTTATTGCAATAATCATGATTGGGGTGATGATCTTTCTTATGATCTTGAATATTTGTTCAAACCTCATGATGAATATGATATTTGCAACAATACTGAAAGTGGGATTGGAGAAGTCGTGACTTTATTTGATGATAATCCCACTATTTTTGAAGAGCGTCAACTTTGCATGCATGTGGATCATAAAAAGAATATCATATGCGATAGCTATATTGTTGAATTTGAATATGATCCCACATGTAATTTCTATGAGAGAGGAAAATATTTTGGTAGAAACTTTCATGTTACCAAATAACCTCTCGTGATGTTGAGATTGCTCTTGTCTCTTTCTTCTTCCTTGCAGATGGCAGCGATTGGTTGTCTTGACAATCTATTTTCCTATAAAATTCCTATGCATAGGAAGTATGTTAGACTTAGATGTGATTTTCACATGCTTTATGATGCTCTCGTTGTGCTTCAATTCTTGTCTTTGTGTGAGCATCATTGACTCAATGCCTAGCTAAGGGCGTTAAACAAAAGCGCTTGTTGGGAGGCAACCCAACGAATCTATCCTTTTTCTTTCTGTTTTGTGTTTTACACACTTTCATAATTCTCTTATGATTGTGTTTTTTTGTGTTTCTTTTTGCATTTGTGCCAAGCAAAACTGTTATGATTAGTCTTGGGGATGATCGTTTGTTCATGTTGGAAAAGACAGAAACTTTCTGCTCACGAAAAGAATTTTCATTTTTTTCCTGTAAGAGATTTTGAGTTGATTCTTTTAGCTGCTGATTTCTACGCAAATTATTTAGACTGTCGTAATTTGTCAGAATTTTTGAAGTACCATAGGTATACGAAATATACAGATTGCTACAGACTGGTCTACTGTTAACAGATTATGTTTTTGTTGTGTTGGTTGCTTATTTTGATGAAACTATGGATAGTATCGGGTGGTATTAGCCATGGAAGATTGAAAATACAGTAACCCAATATCAGCGCAAGTAGAATTTAAGTTTTCTATAGTACCTAACGAAGTGGTGGTTTGCTTTCTTGTACTAATGTTATCACGAGTTTCTGTTTAAGTTTCGTGTTGTGAAGTTTTCAAGTTTTGGGTGAAGTTCTTATGGACAAAGAGATAAAGAGTGGCAAGAGCTCAAGCTTGGGGATGCCCAAGGCACCCCAAGAGATTCAAGGATGATGTAAAAGCCTAAGCTTGGGGATGCCCCGGGAAGGCATCCCCTCTCTCGTCTTCAATCCATCGATAACGTTACTTGGGGCTATATTTTTATTCACCACATGTTATGTGTTTTTGCTTGGAGCGTCTTGTATCGTAGGAGTCTTTTATTTTTGTTGTGTCACAATCATCCTTGCTGCACACCTAGAGAGAGATACATGCACATACCGCGATTTTGTCGAGCTTCACTTATATCTTTTAGTAGACAATTCAGCTCACACGTGCTTCACTTATATCTTTTGAGCTAGATACATTTGCTCTATGTGCTTCACTTATATCTTTTCGAGCACAGTGGTGCGTGGCTTGGTAGTTGATCTATGCTTTGAAAGTAGTCTCAAAATGGGTAGTTATCCAAAGGGATACGAAAACTTCCACCTTCATGTGCATTGAATAGTTAGAGAAGTTTGATTCATCTCAATTAGTTTTGAGCTGTGGTTATGGTAATATTGAAGTTATGCTAGTAAGGTGTTGTGGATCTAGAAATACTTGTGTTGAAGTTAGTGATTCCCGTATCATGCACGTATGGTGAACCGTTATGTGATGAAGTCTGAGCATGATTAGGCTTTTGATTGTCATCCTTTGTGTGGGGGTCGGGATCGCGCGATAGTTTATACCTACCAACCCTTCCCCTAGGAGTATGCGTTGAATGCTTTGTTTCGATTACTAATAAAACTTTTGCAACAAGTATATGAGTTCTTCATGACTAATGTTGAGTCCATGTTTAGATGCACTTTCACCTTCCACCATCACTATCTTCTTAGTGCGGTGCAACTTTCGCCGGTGCACAAAACCCACCATTAGCCTCCCTCAAAACAGCCACCATACCTACCTACTATGGCCTTTTCAAAGTCATTCCGAGATATATTGCCATGCAACTACCACCATGACATGTGCCACCACGTCTACATTGCCATTGCATGATCGTAACATAGCTAGCATGATGTTTCCATTGATGTCTATGACATGCTAGATCATTGTCACGGTATACTACCGAAGGTATTCCATATAGAGTCATCGTTGCTCTAAGTTTTGAGTTGAAAGTGTGATGATCATCATTATTGGAGCATTGTCCCATGTGAGGAAATAAAAAAGAGGCCAAAGAAGCCCACCAAAAAAAGAGACAAAGAGCCCACCAAAAAAATGAGAGAAAAAGAGAGAAGGGACAATGCTACCACTTTTTCCACACTTGTGCATATTAAGCACCATGATCTTCATGATTGAGAGTCTCTCGTTTTGTCACCACCATATAGCTAGTGGGAAATTTTCATTATATAACTTGGCTTGTATATTCCAATGATAGGCTTCCTGAAAATTGCCTTAGGTCTTCGTGAGCAAGCAAGTTGGATGCACACCCACTAGTTTTCTTTAAGAGCTTTCACATACTCGTAGCTCTAGTGCATCATTTGTATGGCAATCCCTACTCATTCACATTGATATCTATTGATGAGCATCTCCATAGCTCATTGATATGCCTAGTTAATGTGACTATCTTCTCCTTTTTGTCTTGCAACCTCCACCACACTCCACACCATCTATAGTGCTATAACCATGGCTCACGCTCATGTATTGCGTGAGAGTTGAAAAGGTTTGAGAAAGTAAAGGTGTGAAACAATTACTTGGCCAATACTGGGGTTGTGCATGATTTAAATTCATTGTGCAATGATGATAGAGCATAGCCAGACTATATGCTTTTGTAGGGATAACTTTCTTTTGTCCTTGTTATTTTGAAAGTTCATGATTACCTTGCTAGTTTGCTTGAATTATTATTGTTTCCACGTCAATAGCAAACTATTGTTTTGAATCTAATGGATCTGAACATTCACGTCACATAAGAGGAGTTACAAAGGACACCTATGCTAGGTACCATGAAAGCATCAAAAATTCATTCTTTATCACTTCCCTACTCGAGGACGAGCAGGAGTTAAGCTTGGGGATGCTTGATACGTCTCAAACGTATCTATAATTTTTGATGGTTTCACGTTGTTATCTTGTCATCTTTGGATGTTTTATGTACCTTTTATATCTTTTTTGGGACTAACTTATTAATTCAGTGCCAAGTGCCAGTTCCTGTTTTTTTCTGTGTTTTTGACTCTTTTCAGATCAGATTTTGGAACGGAGTCCAAACGGAATAAACACCCCTAAATGATTTTTTCCCGAACCGAAGAAGATGAGGGGGCCTCTGGGCCAAGCCAGGTGGGCTCCAGGGAGCCCACAAGCTCCCACTCCGCCACCAAGGGGGAGGCGGTGGGGTCAGGGCTTGTGGCCTCCCTGGCCGCCCCCTGACCTAGATCCTTGGCCTATATATTCCCAAATATTCAGCAAAAAATCAGGGGAGCCTCGAAAATACTTTTCCGCCGCTGCAAGCTTCCGTTTCCGCGAGATCTCATCGGGAGACCCTTCCCGGCGCCCTGCCGGAGGGGACTTTGGAGTTGGAGGGCTTCTTCATCATCATCATCGCCCCTCCAATGACTCGTGAGTAGTTCACTTCAGACCTATGGGTCCATAGTTAGTAGCTAGGTGGCTTCTTCTCTCTCTTGGATCTTCAATACAAAGTTCTCCATGATCTTCATGGAGATCTATCCGATGTAATCTTCTTTGGCGGTGTGTTTGTCGAGATCCGATGAATTGTGGATTTGTGATCAGATTATCTATGCTATATATTTGAGTCTTTGCTGATTTCTTATATGCATGATTCGATATCCTTGTAAGTCTCTTCGAGTCTTGGGTTTTGTTTGGCCAACTAGATCTATGATTCTTGCTATGGGAGAAGTGCTTGGTTTTGGGTTCTACCATGTCGTGACCTTTCCAAGTGACAGTAGGGGGAGCAAGGCACACATCAAGTAGTTGCCATCAAAGGTAAAAAGATGGGGTTTTTATCATTGGTTTGAGATTATCCCTCTACATCATGTCATCTTGCTTAAGGCATTACTCTATTCTTATGGACTTAATACACTAGATGCATGCTGGATAGTGGTCGACGTGTGGAGTAATAGAGTAGATGCAGAAAGTATCGGTCTACTTGTTTTGGACGTGATGCCTATAGATATAATCATTGCATAGATATCGTCACGACTTTGCGCGGTTCTATCAATTGCTCAACAGTAATTTGTTCACCCACCGTCTACTTGCTTTCATGAGAGAAGCCACTAGTAAACACTACGGCCCCCGGGGCTATTCACATCCATCGTTTACACCTCCGCTTTTACTTTGCTTTGTTACTTTGTTGCTTTCAGTTCTCACTTGGCAAACAATCTATAAGGGATTGACAACCCCTTCATAGCGTTGGGAGCAAGCTTTTGTGTTTTTGCACGATCTTAAGATACTCCTCCACTGGATTGATACCTTGGTTCTCAAACTAAGGGAAATACTTAACACCGCTACGCTACATCACCCTTTCCGCTTCGAGGGAACACCAATGCAAGTCTCCAAGGCCATGGGGGAAATCCTTTGCATACTTGCCCAGGAAGTCCCTTAAGGCGTAGCCGTAGCAGAAGGATCAAGCCAAGTATTCTCCCGTCGACGTGCCTATTTCTGGCGCCATTGGAAGGTCTTTTATTGCAGTAGCAGTGCGCGAGGGCCCCACTAGACACCACGCCACGTCAGGGGCCTATAGCATGTCGTGATGTCTAGTGGGCACCCTAGGCCTCATTTGCTGCTCATTCTTGGCTCCCAAGTTTCCTCCTGGTCCAAACAAAAATCTCCATAAAGTTTTGTGGAAATTAGACCTCATCGGATATAGATTTTGTACAAAGGGAAAAACAGCAACTGGCACTAGGCACTATGTTAATAGGTTAGTCCCAAAGAATGATATAAATTATCTATAAAATGAGCATAAAACATCCAAGAATGATAATATAACAGCATGGAACAACCAAAAACTATAGATACGTTGGAGACATATCAGCCGGCAGCGGTGTCATCAAGATCCTCAGCTTCATCAGTTGTGCGTGATGAACAAAATGAACTAGCCACCAGGTGAGGAACTTGAACTTTCTTGAGTTTATTTTTGGGCGGCTAGGGCCAATCAAAATCTTGCTGAAATTCCATTTCAGTGAGTTCTTCAGGAGTCTTGAGGTGATACAGAATGGCCCATGTGCGCTCGAAGATTTCATGAATCTAATAGTGATTTTTCTTCACTACAGTTTGCGTCAGAGTCATATCACGTAGAACATCACCAAATTGATGCTTTACCCACGTGTGATTGCGATCGACCTTTTGATGAAGACTTACTAGAAGCTCACGTTCAGTCATCACGTGTGGGGCAGACTCATGAGGAAGTTTAGTAGAGGCTTTTGCGGGTGAGTCTTGTGATGAAGTGTCGTCATTGGTTGAGTAGGATGCAGCCTTGCGAAATTTTCCATGAAGGGGAAGAACCCTCATCAATAACTATTTTGCCGTTGCCTTCAATCAGCTCTAAGGATTTCTTGATGACTTCAAGTGTGGGCAAATAACTGAAGTGATTCTGAAAATCAGCATTGTAAGGAATTGAGGATCTCGCAGTGATGAATTTCATGATCCATGGCGCATAAGGCTTCAGCTCAAAAGGTGACATAGCAATATTGGCCAAGGCCCTCATGAAGAAATCGTGAAGATTTACGGGAATCCCATGAATGATGTTCAAGAGCAAATTCTTCATGATTCCCACAACATCTTCTTCTTCAGAGTTGTGACACTTGATGGGGTGAGGGTTTTGGTCAACATGCGGTGCAGTACTTGGCACATATAGCTGATCTTTGACGAGAAATTTGGCACTTGGTGGCTTGCCAGGAGCCAAAGGCTTCATCATCACTTGCATCAGCTGATCGGGCAGCTCAAATTCATCATAGATGCATTTGGCTCGTTTTGAGGGGATTGGAACTGGGACCACATGAAGTAATTCCGTGGCAGGATCTATGTAGTGAGTGTCTTCGGTCATGCACTCAAGAATCCAAGTGTTTACATCTTGTGCTTCACCCGAAAGATGCAAAGTGGCATAGAATTGAAGAATGAGCTCTTCATTCTAGTCGCAGATATCCATGTAGAACGGCAGTAGGCCAGCACAATACAAAATGTTGTGGACTGGCACAGAGCAGAGAATGAGTTGCATGTCTGCATGAGGAATTTTCTCATGCTCAAAAAGCTTATTCTTGTCAAAGAGCACAACACCATAGAAATTCATCTGTGTGGCAGACCAGAATCTCTTGTGCCTTATCCGTGGGGAGTCATACGAATTTGCATTGATGAAGAAATTATGTTCATAAAAAATCTCTCCTTGAGGAACTTGGGTCTTGTGGTACCACTCTAAGGCTGAAGAGTCTTGGGTTGAAGATTTAGCTTGAATCAGCCAACAAGTCTTCGGAGTTCTTCGGTATGAGGAACTTGAGCCATGACAATTGCAGACTGGGGATTTTGAACACGAGGTTCATTAGCAGTGTCCTCACCTTGAAGAGGAGCAGTTTCTTCAACCACATTTTCTTCGGTGTGAGGAATATGCTTTGCAAATTCATCAATTACCGGTGCAACAATGTCCTCAGTGGTGGTTTGATTCACACTTTCTTCAGCTGATGCAGTTGATTCATCCTCCGGGATAGACTTCATTGGAGTGTGTTTGTCATAAGACCTTGTATGAATTTCTTCAGTAACTGCAGGGTACTGAGGATTTTGTGGAAGTGGATTTTCTTGTGGTGAGTTGGGATGAGTTTATTCCCAATAATCATCGTCCATAACTGGTGTTTGGCAGCCAATGTCCACATCTTCATCTCTTTCTTCATCGCCCGCCTCCATTCTCTGCTCAGGCGGGGGAGACGATTCTTGAGGAATTAAAGTATTTTGTTCAACTTCAATTTCTTCATCAACTTGTTTTGTGGTAGTAGATGATCAATTATCTTCCATTTCTTCATCCCCTTCCGGGATGACATGGTCGACGCCAAATGGCACCATCTCGTAAGAGGGTACTGTGCTGATAGGAGTAGCGTCAATAGGTGAATTTGAGGAGCTTGACAAAGTCTTCAAGCATTTGGCTTTTGAAGAATGTGTGCTTTTGACGCCTTTCACTTCTTAGCGGCTTCGTTTTCAGCAGCCTTTGTTCTCTTCACTTCTGATGCAGAAGGAAGTGTCACTTTCTTCACTTTTGAAGATTTTGGTGCTCGGGCATATGCTTCAAGCACGACTGATGCAGTCGTCTTGGCATGAGAAGTTTCTTCAGGCGCACCAGGTTCTTCAGCTGGTCTGGCAGGTTCTTTAGGTGCAGATTCTTCAAGCGCTTGCATTTCTTCGGCCCTAACAGTTAGTTGAGAAGAGGAGCTGGCCAGAGTAATTTGTGGTTGCTTTGGGACTGCAACCCTGGTCTTGTGATCCGTGATGGCTTTGGTAGCCACGTTGACGAATCTAACCTTTACACCCTTCTAGTGAGCGTGATAGCGATTGTATTCTTCACTCAGGTTTTTGATCTCAGTTTGTGCGGAGATGAGTTGATCATGATTCAATGATAGAATTTTGTTCTTTAGAAACCTTTCTTTATGAGTTTGTGCTTTTCTGGCCCGTTTGGCCTTTTCCACCTTCCATTTTAATTCATTAATGAAGGCCGTCAGCACATGGCTTGGTCCAGCTGGGAGCTTCAAACCATCAATCGGAGTTTGAGGATCTTGTTACCAGGTCACCACCTTGGGATCCAGCATGAGGGGAACGTTTGTGCCTTTGGCCTGTGCAACCCTCTCTTGTTTGTTTCTGAGGATAGCAGCAAGCACATCATCATCAGCCTCTTCTTCTTCCTCGGATCCAGAGGGAATATTGAGGACCACCTTGCTAGGGCTTGGTCTTTTACCTCGCCAGGCGGTCATCTTGTTCTTCATGGTTGCACTAGAAGATGTGTCTGCAAGACCAAAGAGAGAGGGTCATTGTAACACCCCAATTTTGGTATGATATAATAATTACCAGAATGATTGATTGTTTGAATGCTTGTTTGAAATTGAGTGAGATTTGAAACTTTTGAAACCTTAAAACTGAGAGGGAATAAAATGACTTTCCCTTTTTCTTGAATTTTAAAATTTCCTTCAATCCAAACCACTGAGAGAAGATAACATGAGTTCTTCAAAACAAAGGACTTGGGAAAAAAGTGGTTTGTGAAAATAATCTTTTCTGCAATCTATTTCATAATTGGTTCTATTTAAAAGTTTAAATGAATTCAAATCCCCTTGCCCTAATTAAAAATCTGGAGAGGAGCAATATGACACTTCAAACCAGGGGCCATTTGAATTATATTTGACAAGATGATGCCTGAGTTATTCGCGATGTTTGACACCGCGAAAGTAGAAATGAAGTAGGAGCATCAATTGTTGATGGTTAGTGAAACCACTAGTTTCGAGAAGGGCAAGGGCAAGAAGGGATACTCCATGAATGGCAAACCAATTGCCGCTCTAGTGAAGAAACCCAAGGTTGAACAAAACACGAGACTAAGTTCTTCTAATATGAGGGGAACGGCCACTAAAGTAGCACTACCCTAGATACTTGGTAGATGAGAAGGCTGGCAAAGTTTAGAAAAGTATATTGGATATACGTGATATTGATGTGTACCTTACTAGTACTCCTAGTAGCACTAGGGTATTAGATACCGGTTCAATTGCGAAAAGTTAGTAATTCGAAATTATAGCTATCGAATAAACGAATAGTAGCAAGGGTGAGGTGACGATGTGTGTTGGAAGTAATTCCATGGTTTATGTGATCAAGATCGCACGCTCCCTCTACCTTCGGGGTTAGTGTTAAACCTAAATATTGATTGGTGTTTGCATTGAGAATGAACATGATTAGATCATGTTTATTGCAATACAATTATTCATTTAAAGAGAATAATGGTTACTTTGTTTACTTGAATAAAACCTTCAATGGTCATGCACCTAGTATGAATGGTTTATTGAATCTCGACCGTAGTGATACACATGTTCATAATATTAATGCCAAAAGATACAAAACAATAATGATAGTCCCACTTAATTGTGGCATTGCCGCTTAATTCATATTGGTGCAAAACACATGAAGAAGCTCCATGCTGATGGATATTTGGACTATCTCGTTTTTGAATCGTTTGAGACATGCGGACCATGCCTATTGGTGTAAATGCATGAAGAAACTCCATGCAGATGGATCATTTGGACTCACTTGATTTTGAATCACTTGAGACATGCAAATCATGCCACATGGGCAAGATGACTAAAGACCTCATCTTCCTGTGAAGGAACAAGCAAGAAACTTATTGGAAATAATACATTTTGATGTATGTAGTCCAATGAGTGTTAAGGCATGCAGTGGATATGGTTATGTTCTTACCTCACTAATGTAGATACATGTGTATTTGCTTGATGAATCACAAGTCTGAAATATATTGAAAAGTTCAAGCAATTTCAGAGTGAAGTTGAAGATCGTCGTGACAAGAGGATAATATGTCTACGATGTGATTGTGGGGGTAAACATATAATTGAGTTGCGGGTTTGGTAAACATTTAAGACAATGTGAAAATTGTTTCACAACTCATGCCACCTGGTATACCATAGTGTGATGGTGTGTCCGAACATCATAGTCGCGCCCTATTAGATATGGTGCATACTATGATGTCTCTTATCGAATTACCACTATCATTTTGGGTGTTAGGCATTAGAGACAACCACATTCACTTTAAATAGGGCACCACGTAATTCCATTGAGATGACACCGTATGAACTATGGTTTGGAGAAACCTAAGCTATCATTTCTTGAAAGCTTGGGGTTGTGATGCTTATGTGAAAAAGCTTCAGCCTGATAATCTCAAACCCAAAGCGGATAAATGCATCTTCATAGGAGTCCCAAAGCAGTTGGGTATACCTCCTATCTCAGATTCGGAAGCAAAGTGTTTGTTTCTAGAAACAGGTCCTTTCTCGAGAAAAGGTTTCTCTCAAAAGATTTGAGTGGGAGGATGGTGGAAACTTGATAAGGTTATTGAACCGTCATTTCAACCAATGAGTAGAAGGGCGCAGTAAATTGTTCATGTGGCGCCCACACCAGTTGAAGTGGAAGCCAATGATGGTGATCATGAAGCTTCAGATCAAGTTACTTCCAAACCTCGTAGGTCGACAAGGACATGCACTACTCCAGAGTAGTACGGTAATCCTGTCTTGGAGGTCATGTTGCTGGAAAACAATGAACCTACGAGCTATGGAGAAGCGATGGTGGGCCCGGATTCCGACAAATGGCTGGAGGCCATGAAATCCGAGATAGGATCCATGTATAAAGACAAAGTGTAGACTTTCGAAGAACTACTTGATGACCGTAAGGCTATTAAGTAGAAGTGGATTTTTACAAGGAAGACAAACGATGATGGTGATTGTCACCATTTAGAAAGCTCGACTTGTTGCAAAGAAGTTTCCGACAAGTTCAAGGAGTTGACTATGATGAAACTTTTTCACTCGTAGCGATGCTAAAAGTCTGTTGGAAATATGTTAGCATTTGCAGCATTGTGTATTATGAAATCTTGCATATAGGATGTCAAAACAGTGTTTCCTTGACGGTTTCCTTGAGGAAAGGTTGTATGTGATACAACCACAAGGTTTTGTCGATCCTTAGGATGCTGACAAGTATGCAAGCTCAAGCGATCCTTCTAAGGACTGGAGTAAGCATCTCGGAGTTGAAATATGCATTTTGATGAGATCATCAAAGCTTTTGGGTTTATACAAAGTTTATGAGAAACTTGTATTTCCAAGGAAGTGAGTGGGAGCACTATAGAATTTCTGATTAGTATATGTGGTTGACATATTGTTGATCGGAAATGATGTAGAATTTATGGAAAGCATATAGGGTTGTTTGAAAAGTGTTTTTTCAAAGGAAAACATGGATTGAGCCACTTGAACATTGAGCATAAATATCTATAGAGATAGATCAGAACGCTTAATAGAACTTTCAAATGAATACATACCGCGACAAGATTTTGAAGGAGTTCGAAATAGATTAGTCAAAGAAGGACTTCTTGGCTGTGTTTTATGGTGTGAAATCTGAGTAAGACTCAAAGCCCGACCATGGTAGAAGAAATAGAAAGGACGAAGGTCGTCCCCTATGCATTGGCCATAGGCTCTATAGTATGCTATGATATGTACCGCACCTGATGTGCCCCTTACCATGAATCTGTCAAGGGGTACAAAAGTGATCCGAGAATGGATTACTAGATAGCTGTCAAAAATTATCCTTAGTAACTAGTGCACTAAGGAATTTTTCTCGATTATGGAGGTGATGAAAGAGTTCGTCATAAAGGGTTACGTCGATGCAAGCTTTGACACTAATCTGGATGACTCTGAGTAGTAAACCAAATTCGTATAGTGGAACAGTTGTCTGAAATTGTTCCAAGTGAAGCATGGTAGAAGCATCTACAGTATGACATAGAGATTTGTAAAAGCACACACAGATCTGAAAGGTTCAGACCCGTTGAATAAAAACCTCTCACACAAGCAAGAGATGATCAAACCCCAGAACTGTATGGGTGTTAGATTCA
Organism: Hordeum vulgare subsp. vulgare; assembly: GCF_904849725.1. Classification (NCBI taxonomy): domain Eukaryota; kingdom Viridiplantae; phylum Streptophyta; class Magnoliopsida; order Poales; family Poaceae; genus Hordeum; species Hordeum vulgare. Next base: position 200,610,533 of record NC_058519.1, on the reverse strand, counting down.
TTACAATCACATAGTGATGTGAACAAGATTATTCACTCTAGTGCAAGTGGGAGACTGTTGGAAATATGCCCTGGAGGCAATAATAAATTAGTTGTTATTATATTTCCTTGGTCATGATAAACGTGTTGGGTAACGTAGCATAAATTCAAAATTTTCCTACGCATATTCAGATCTTCCTATGGAGAGACCAGCAATGAGAGAGGGGTAAGAGCATCTTCATACCTTTGAAGATCGCTAAGCGGAGGCGTTGCTAGAACGCGGTTGATGGAGTCGTACTCGCAGCGATTCCGATCTAGTGCCGAACTACGGCAATTCCTCCTTCAACACACGTGCAGCCCGATGATGTCTCCCGCACCTTGATCCAGCAAGGAGGAGGGAGAGGTTGGGGAAGAACTCCAGCAGCATGACGGCGTGGTGTCGATGGAGAACCGAGGTCTCCCGGCAGGGCTTCGCCAAGCACCGGCAGAGAGGAGGAGGAAGAAGGGCCGGGCTGCGCCGAGAGAGAGGGAAAAGTCTGATCTCCAATGGCCAAAAGTGCCCACTATATATAGGGGGAGGGGAGAGGGGGTGCCACCCCTAGGGTTCCCACCCTAGGTGGTGCGGCAGCCCCCCAGATGGGAGGTGCGGCGGCCAGAGGGGGGAGGAGGGGGTGGCGCACCACCTGGTGGGCCTTAGGCCCACCTGGCTTAGGGTTTGCCCCCCTTTTCTCTCCCCTGCGCATTGGGCTGAGTGGGAGGCGCACCAACCCACCTAGGGCCTGGTTCCCACCCCCACTTGGCCCATCTCACCTCCTGGGGTCGTTGCCCCCCTTCGGTGGTCCCGGTACGTTACCGATGATGCCCAAAACTCTTTCGGTGTTTGAAACCATCTGTCCTATATATCAATCTTTACCTCTGGACCATTCTGGAGCTCCTCGTGACATCCGGGATCTCATCCGGGACTCGGAACAACTTTCGGTAACCTCGTATAACAATTCCCAATAACCCTAGTGTCACCGAACCTTAAGTGTGTAGACCCTACGGGTTCGGGAGACAGGCAGACATGACCGAGACGCCTCTCCGGCCAATAACCATCAGCGGGGTCTGGATACCCATGGTGGCTCCCACTTGCTCCACGATGATCTCATCGGATGAACCACCATGTCAAGGATTCAATCAATCCCGTATATGATTCCCTTTGTCTGTCGATATAGAACTTGCCCGAGATTCGATCGTCGGTATACCTATACCTTGTTCAATCTCGTTACCGGTAAGTCTCTTTACTCGTTCCGTAGCACGTCATCGTGTGACTAACTCCTTAGTCACATTGAGCTCATGATGATGTTCTACCGAGTGGGCCCAGAGATACCTCTCCGTCACACGGAGTGACAAATCCCGATCTCGATTCGTACCAACCCAACAGACACTTTCAGAGGTACCCGTAGTGCACCTTTATAGTCACCCAGTTACGTTGTGACGTTTGATACACCCAAAGCACTCCTACGGTATCCGGGAGTTGCACAATCTCACGGTCGAAGGAAAAGATACTTGACATTAGAAAAGCTTTAGCATACGAACAATACGATCTAGTGCTATCTTAGGATTGGGTCTTGTCCATCACATCATTCTCCCAATGATGTGATCCCGTTATCAATGACATCTAATGCCCATGATCAGGAAACCATGATCATCTTTTTGACTAACGAGCTAGCCAACTAGGGGTTTGCTAGGGACACATTGTGATCTATTTATTCACACATGTATTACTGTTTCCTGTTAATACAATTATAGCATGAACAATAGACGATTATCATGAACAAGGAAATATGATAATAACCATTTTATTATTGCCTCTAGGGCATATTTCCAACAGTCTCCCACTTGCACTAGAGTCAATAATCTAGTTACATTGTGATGTATCGAACACCCATAACATTATGGTGTTGATCATGTTTTGCTCGTGGAAGAGGTTTAGTCAACGGGTTTGCAATATTCAGATCCGCGTGTACTTTACAAATATCTATCACTCCACTCTGGACATGGTCCTGGATGGAGTTGTAGCGGCGTTTGATGTGCTTCGTCTTCCGGTGAAACCTGGGCTCCTTGGCTATGGCAATGGCCCCAGTGTTATCACAGAAGAGTGTCATTGGACCCGACGCGCTTGGAACCACTCCAAGGTCGGTGATGAGCTCCTTCATCCAAATTCCTTCATGAGCTGCTTCTGAAGCAGCTATGTACTCCGCTTCACATGTAGATCCTGCCACGACTTCTTGCTTGCTGCTGCACCAGCTCACTGCCCCACCATTCAACACATATACGTATCCGGTCCGTGACTTAGAGTCATCCGGATCTATGTCGAAGCTAGCGTCGACGTAACCCTTTACGACGAGCTCTTCGTCACCTCCATAAACGAGAAACATTTCCTTAGTCCTTTTCAGGTACTTAAGGATATTCTTGACCGCTGTCCACTGTTCCATACCGGGATCACTTTGGTACCTCCCTACCAAGCTTATGGCAAGGTTTATATCAGGTCTGGTACACAGCATGCCATACATTAGAGAGCCCACGGCTGATGCGTAGGGGACAGAACTCATCTTCTCTCTATCTGCTGCCGTGGTCGGCGACTGAGTCTTACTCAATCTCACACCTTGCAAAACTGGCAAGAACCCTTTCTTTGAGTTTTCCATATTGAACTTCTTCAATATCTTGTCAAGGTATGTACTTTGCGAAAGACCTATGAGGCGTCTTGATCTATCTCTATAGATCTTGATGCCTAATATGTATGCAGCTTCTTCAAGGTCCTTCATTGAAAAACTTTTGTTCAAATAGGCCTTTATGCTCTCCAACATCTCTATGTTATTCCCCATCAATAATATGTCATCCACATACAGTATGAGGAAAGCTACAGAGCTCCCACTCACTTTCTTATACAGACAGGCTTCTCCGTAAACCTGTATGAACCCAAACGCTTTAATCACCTCATTAAAGCGAATGTTCCAACTCCGAGATGCTTGCACCAGCCCATAGATGGAGCGCTGGAGGTTGCACACTTTGTTAGCACCCTTAGGGTCGACAAAACCTTCTGGTTGCATCATATACAACTCTTCCTTAAGGTTCCCGTTAAGGAACGCTGTTTTGACGTCCATTTGCCAAATTTCATAATCATAAAAGGCGGCAATTGCTAACATGATTCGGACTGATTTCAGCTTCGCTACGGGAGAGAAAGTCTCTTCGTAGTCAACTCCTTGAATTTGTCGAAAACCCTTTGCAACAAGTCGAGCTTTGTAAACGGTTACATTACCATTTGCATCAGTCTTCTTCTTGAAGATCCATTTATTTTCTATGGCTCGCCGGTCATCGGGCAAGTCCACCAAAGTCCATACTTTGTTCTCATACATGGATCCTATCTCGGATTTCATAGCCTCAAGCCATTTGTTGGAACCCGGGCCCGCCATCGCTTCTTCATAGTTTGAAGGTTCACCGTTGTCTAACAACATGATTTCCATCACAGGGTTGCCGTACCACTCTGGTGCGGAGCGTTCCCTTGTGGACCTTCGTGGTTCAGTAGTAACTTGATCCGAAGCTTCATGATCATCATCATTAACTTCCTCTTCAGTTGGTGTAGGCGCCACAGGAACAACTTCCCGCGCTGCGCTACTATCCTGTTCGAGAGGGGGTGTAATTACCTCATCAAGTTCTACCTTCCTCCCACTTACTTCTTTCGAGAGAAACTCTTTCTCTAGAAAGGATCCGTTCTTGGCAACAAAGGTTTTAACTTCGGATCTAAGATAGAAGGTATACCCAATAGTTTCCTTAGGGTATCCTATGAATTCGCATTTCTCTGCTTTGGGTTCGAGCTTTTCTGGTTGAAGTTTCTTCACATAAGAATCGCAGCCCCAAACTTTAAGAAACGACAACTTAGGTTTCTTGCCAAACCATAGTTCATACGGTGTCGTCTCAACGGATTTTGACGGTTCCCTATTTAAAGTGAATGCTGCAGTTTCTAATGCGTATCCCAAAATGATAGCGGTAAGTCGGTAAGAGACATCATAGATCGTACCATATCTAATAAAGTGTGATTACGACGTTCATACACTCCATTGCGTTGCGGTGTGCCAGGCGGCGTCAGTTGTGAAACGATTCCACACTTCCTTAGGTGTGTGCCAAACTCGTGACTCAAATATTCTCCTCCACGATCAGATCGTAGACACTTGATTTTTCTGTCACGTTGATTCTCGACCTCACTCGAAATTCCTTGAACTTTTCAAATGTCTGAGATTTGTGCTTCATCAAGTAGATATACCCATACCTACTCAAATCATCGGTGAGGGTGAGAACATAACAATAGCCACCGCGAGCTTCAACGTTCATTGGACCACACAAATCAGTATGTATTATTTCCAATAAGTCGGTTGCTCTCTCCATTATACCTGAGAATGGATTCTTAGTCATCTTGCCCATGAGGCACTGTTCGCATGTGTCAAATGATTCAAAATCAAGAGACTCTAATAGTCCATCACTATGGAGCTTCTTCATGCGCTTAACGCCGATATGAACAAGGCGGTAGTGCCACAAGTATGTGGGACTATCATTATCAACTTTACATCTTTTGGTACTCACACTATGAATATGTGTAACATCACGATCGAGATTCATCAAGAATAAACCATTCACCAGCGGAGCATGACCATAAAACATATCACTCATATAAATAGAACAACCATTATTCTCTGACTTACATGAGTAGTCGTCTCGCACTAAGCAAGACCCTGATACAATGTTCATTCTTAAAGCTGGTACTAAATCACAATTATTAAGGTTTAAAACTAATCCCGATGGTAGATGTAGAGGTAGCGTGCCGACGGCGATCACATCGACCTTTGAACCATTCCTGACGCGCATCGTCACCTCATCCTTGGCCAGTCTCCGCTTATTCCGCAGTTCCTGCTTTGAGTTGCAAATGTGAGCAACAGCACCGGTATCAAATACCCAGGAGCTACTACGAGCGCTGGTAAGGTACACATCAATAACATGTATATCACATATACCTTTAACGTTGTCGGCCTTCTTGTCCGCTAAGTATTTGGGGCAGTTCCGTTTCCAGTGACCTTTTCCCTTGCAATAGAAGCACTCAGTCTCAGGCTTGGGTCCATTCTTTTTCTTCTTCCCGGAATATGGCTTACCGGGCGCGGCAACAGCTTTGTCGTCTTTCTTGAAGTTCTTCTTACCCTTGCCTTTCTTGAAACTAGTGGTCTTATTGACCATCAACACTTGATGCTCTTTCTTGATTTCTACTTCTGCACACTTGAGCATCGAGTACAACTCGGGAATGGTCTTCTCCATCCCTTTCATGTTGTAGTTAAGCACAAAGCCTGTGTAGCTTGGTGGGAGAGACTGGAGGATTCTGTCAATTATAACATCATCCGGAAGTTCGACTCCAAGTGAAGTCAGACGACCGTGTAACCCAGACATTTTGAGTATGTGCTCACTGACAGAACTGTTCTCCTCCATCTTACAGCTAAAGAACTTGTCGGAGACTTCATATCTCTCGACACGGGCATGAGCTTGAAAAACTAGCTTCAGCTCCTGGAACATCTCATATGCTCTGTGTTGCTCAAAACGCCTTTGGAGCCCCGTTTCTAAACTGTATAACATGCCACACCTAACCAGAGAGTAGTCATCACTCCGCGTTTGCCAGACGTTCAGAATGTCCTCGGCTGCTGCGGGAGCGGGAGGGTCACCTAGCGGTGCATCAAGGACATAAGCCTTTTTAGCTGCTTCAAGGATGAGCTTCAAGTTGCGAACCCAGTCCGCATAGTTGCTACCATCATCTTTGAGCTTCTTTTTCTCTAGGAATGCGTTGAAATTGAGGTTGACGTTGGCCATCTACAATATTTATAAAGACAACTTTTAGACTAAGTTCATGACAATTAAGTTCATTTAATCAAATTAAGTATGAACTCCCACTTAAATCGACATCCCTCTAGTCATCTAAGTGATACATGATCCATGTTGACTAACCCGTGTCCGATCATCACGTGAGACGGACTAGTCACCATGGTGAGCAACTTCATGCTGATCGTATTCAACCATACGACTCATGTTCGACCTTTCGGTCTCTTGTATTCGAGGTCATGTCTGTACATGCTAAGCTCGCCGAGTCAACCTAGGTGTTTCACGTGTGTAAATCTGGCTTACTCCTGTTGTATGCGAACATTAGAATCTATCAAACCCGATCATCATGTGGTGTTTCGAGACAACGATCCTTCGCAACGGTGCACACTTAGGGGAATACATTCTCGAAATTTTAAGAGGGATCATCTTATTATGCTACCGTCGTTCTAAGAAATCACAATGCAATCATATAGTGACATGATATGGCCATTATCATCTTTGCTCTTTCGATCTCCATCTTCAGGCATCGCATGATCATCATCGTCACCGGCGTGACACCATGATCTCCATCATCGTGTCTCCGTGAAGTCGTCACGCCAACTACTACTATCACTACTACTATTGCTAACCGTTAGCAATGAAGTAAAAGTAGTAAGCACATGGCGTTGCATCTCATACAATAAATTAAGACAACTCCTATGGCTCCTGCCGGTTGTCATACTCATCGACATGCAAGTCGTGAAACCTATTACAATAACATGATCATCTCATACATCATACATGCAACATCACAACTTTGGCCATATCACATCACATGTCAAACCCTGCAAAAACAAGTTAGACGTCCTCTAATTGTTGTTGCAAGTTTTACGTGGCTGATTTGGGTTTCTAGCAAGAACGCCTTCTTACCTACGTGACAGCCACAACGATGATATGCCAAAGCTATTTACCCTTCATAAGGACCCTTTTCATCAAATCCAATCCGACTAGAGTAGGAGAGACAGACACCCGCCAGCCACCTTTATGCACGGTGTGCATGTCTGTCGGTGGAACCAGTCTCACGTAAGCGTACGTGTAAAGTCGGTCCGGGCCGCTTCATCCCACAATACTGCCGGAAAAGAATAATACTAGTAGCGGCAAGCAAATTGACAAATCATCGCCCACAACTTTTGTGTTCTACTCGTGCATAGAATCTACGCATAGAAAACCTGGCTCGGATGCCACTGTTGGGTAACGTAGCCTAAATTCAAAATTTTCCTACGCATATTCAGATCTTCCTACGGAGAGACCAGAAACGAGAGAGGGGTAAGATCATCTTCATACCTTTGAAGATCGCTAAGCGGAAGTGTTGCTAGAACGCGGTTGATGGAGTCGTACTCGCAGCGACTCCGATCTAGTTCCGAACAACGGCACCTCCGCGTTCAACACACGTGCAGCCCGATGACGTCTCCCGCACCTTGATCCATCAAGGAGGAGGGAGAGGTTGGGGAAGAACTCTAGCAGCACGATGGCATGGTGTCGATGGAGAGACGAGGTCTCCCGGCAGGGCTTCGCCAAGCACCGGCAGAGAGGAGGAGGAAGAAGGGCAGGGATGCGCCGAGAGAGAGGGAAAAGTCTGATCTCCAATGGCCAAAAGTGCCTACTATATATAGGGGGAGGGGAGAGGGGGTGCCACCCCTAGGGTTCCCACCCTAGGTGGTGCGGCAGCCCCCCAGATGGGAGGTGCGGCGGCCAGAGGGGGGAGGAGGGGGTGGCGCACCACCTGGTGGGCCTTAGGCCCACCTGGCTTAGGGTTTGCCCCCCTTTTCCCTCCCCTGCGCATTGGGCTGAGTGGGGAGGCTCACCAGCCCACCTAGGGGCTGGTTCCCACCCCCACTTGGCCCATCTCACCTCCCGGGGTCGTTGCCCCCCTTCGGTGGTCCTTCGGGGCCACCTCCGGTGAACCTGGTGGTCCCGGTACGTTACCGGTGATGCCCAAAACTCTTCCGGTGTCTGAAACCATCCGTCCTATATATCAATCTTTACCTCCGGACCATTCCGGAGCTCCTCGTGACGCCCGAGACTTTCGGTAACCTCGTATAACAATTCCCTATAACCCTAGTGTCACCGAACCTTAAGTGTGTAGACCCTACGGGTTCGGGAGAGAGGCAGACATGACCGAGACGCCTCTCCGGCCAATAACCATCAGCGGGGTCTGGATACCCATGGTGGCTCCCACTTGCTCCACGATGATCTCATCGGATGAACCACGATGTCAAGGATTCAATCAATCCCATGTACGATTCCCTTTGTCTGTCGATATAGAACTTGCCCGAGATTCGATCATCGGTATACCTATACCTTGTTCAATCTCGTTACCGGTAAGTATCTTTACTCGTTCCGTAGCACGTCATCGTGTGACTAACTCCTTATTCACATTGAGCTCATGATGATGTTCTACCGAGTGGGCCCAGAGATACCTCTTCGTCACACGGAGTGACAAATCCCGATCTCGATTCGTACCAACCCAACAGACACTTTCGGAGGTACCCGTAGTGCACCTTTATAGTCACCCAGTTACGTTGTGACATTTGATACACCCAAAGCACTCCTACGGTATCCGGGAGTTGCACAATCTCACGGTCGAAGGAAAAGATACTTGACATTAGAAAAGCTTTAGCATACGAACAATATGATCTAGTGCTATGCTTAGGATTGGGTCTTGTCCATCACATCATTCTCCCAATGATGTGATCTCGTTATCAATGACATCTAATGCCCATGATCAGGAAACCATGATCATCTTTTTGACTAACGAGCTAGCCAACTAGAGGCTTGCTAGGACACATTGTGATCTATTTATTCACACATGTATTACTGTTTCCTGTTAATACAATTATAGCATGAACAATAGACGATTATCATGAGCAAGGAAATATGATAATAACCATTTTATTATTGCCTCTAGGGCATATTTCCAACAAAACGTTTATTATCCATGCTAGAATTGTATTGATTGGAAACTCAAATACATGTGTGGATACATAGACAACACACTGTCCCTAGTAAGCCTCTAGTTGACTAGCTCATTGATCAAAGATAGTCAAGGTTTCCTGGCCATAGACATGAGATGTCATTTCATAACGGGATCACATCATTAGGAGAATGATGTGATGGACAATACCCAAACTATGAACATAACATATGATCATGTCAGTTTATTGCTATTGTTTTCTGCATGTCAAAGTATCTGTTCCTATGACCATGAAATCATGCAACTCCCAAACACCGGAGGAATACCTTGTGTGTATCAAATGTCGCAACGTAACTAGGTGACTATAAAGGTGTTGTACAGGTATCTCCGAACGTTTCTGTTGGGTTGGCGTGAATCAAGACTCGGATTTGTCACTCTGTGTGACGGAGAGGTATCTTAGGGCCCACTCGGTAATACAACATCATAACAAGCCTTGCAAGCAATGTGACTAAGAAGTTAGTTACGTGACCTTGTATTATGGAACAAGTAAAGAGACATGCCAGTAACGAGATTGAACTAGGTATGGAGATACCGACGATCGAATCTCGGGCAATTAACATATCGAGGACAAAGGGAACAATATATGGGATTAATTGAATCCTTGACATAGAGGTTCAACCGATAAAGATCATTGTAGAATATGTAGGGTCCAATATGGGCATCCAGGTCCCGCTATTGGTTATTGACCGTAGAATGTCTCGCTCATGTCTACATAGTTCTCGAACCCGTAGGGTCTGCACACTTAAGGTTCTGTGACGTATCAGTATTATTGAGTTATGTGTGTTGGTGACCTAAAGTTGTTTGGAGTCCTAGATGAGATCCCGGATGTCGCGATGAGCTTCGGAGGTAAATATTGATATATAGGAAAGTTGCATTTGGCTTTCGGAAAGATTTCGGGCATCACCGATAAAGTACCGGGAGTGACGAATGGGTTCCAGGGTTTTATTTGGAGGGGCTACCCACCCGGGAGAGGACCTAGTAGGCCTAAAGGTGGCACACCAGCCCGTAGTGGGTTGGTGTGGCTAGCCCAATAAGCCTATTACGGTCAAGGTGGAAAAAGAAAGAAAAAGGGAAAAAAGGAAGGAGGAAACCAACTAGGAAGGGTGTCCTCCACCAAACTGTATTGGAGGAGGACTCTCCTCCCTTGGCTCGGGCGAACCTCTCCTCTTGGAGGAGGAGGCAAGGCAGCCCTCCCTCCTATCCCTCCTATCTATAGTGGAGGTTTTAAGCGAAAACTTCACCAGAAAATAGCCACGTGTTGCCTTCTCCTTCATAGACTGTCTCCCTCGTCTAGATTAGTCCGACATAGCTTGGCGAAGCCCTGTTGGATTAGTTCACCACCACCACCACGCCGTCGTGCTAGAGAACTCATCTACCTCTCCGCCCCTCTTGCTGGATCAAGAAGGCGGTGATCGTCATCGAGCTGTACGTGTGCTGAACGCGGAGGTGTCATCCGTTCGACACTAGATCGGGTTGGATCGTGATGGGATCGTGGGACTGATCATGATGAGATCGCGGGACGAACTGCGATTTGGATCACGAAGATGTTCTACTACATCAACCGCATTATATACGTTGCCGCTTAGCGATCTATAAGGGTATGTGGATCCAATCTCTCCTCTCGTAGATGGTCATCACCATGGATAGCTCTTATGTGTGCATAGGAAATTTTATGTTTCCCATACAACGTTCCCCAACACCAAGGGATCATATGTGGTTCCACATCTAAACAGAAGTCCCGAGTTAAGCGTGCTTGGTTTGAAGTAGTTTTTGGATGGGTGACCAAGCGGGAAGTTGGTTCCGTGTACGTACAAGTGAGGACAAAGTACGCATAAAAGACTAGTATTGATCTGTAGGGTCAGTATAGATCCCGCCAGAAGTAACCGTGAGTGGCGGGTGTGCCCGAAATGTTACAAGTTGGTATCAGAGCCGACCCTCGCGGTAGCCTCGCTTATTAGGGTTGGTAGAATACTCATATCAATAAGAAACTCTGGGAGCCCATTCCAACAGAGCTCCCAAGTTAAACATGCTTGGCTTAGAGTAGTTTTAGGATGGGTGATTGACCAAAAATTTGATCCCGAATGAGTACGAGTAAGGACAAAATGTGCAGAAAAGACTAGTATTGATCTGCAGGGCCAGTCTAGATCCCGTCGGGGGTAACGGACAATGACGGGTGTGCTCGGGCGTTACACTATAGACAAGGAGAGAGGACGCCGGCGCCGGAGCGACCGTCGGCATGCGAAGGCGGCGGGCGTCGGGACCGGAGTAGCTTCCGGCGAGGGGAGCAAGATTTTTTTGTGATCCTGCATAGGAGTCCAACTCTACTTTCCCTTGCTACACAACAAAATCTTGACAAAGGAATCAACGGTCAGAAAATTGATTTACCTAAATTTAAAAACCAAAGTTTGTTACATATAGCTAAAGTGGTTGAAAAAACCATCTGTTTCTAAGTTTATTGAAATTTGTTAAAGTCCCAATTGGCTATTGATTGAGACTACTATCAATTGATGAGGTTTTAAGAATCTTTGTCAATTTTGAATTAGAAAAACCAATTATCTAGTTGTGTTATATAAGAGGCATGAAGGTGAGTGGAATTAATATCCGGCTAGGTCGGAGGATACGCTGAAGGTTCTAAATTTGCATTCCTATGTCGGGTGGGCACTAGGCAACCACTAGTGGGGACGGGGCCTTTAGCCCCGGCCCGTAAGGGGCTTTAGTCCCGGTTCACCAACCGGGACTAAAGGGGCGGGACTAAAGGCCTAACCTTTAGTCCCGGCCCTGTTACAAGCCGGGACTAATGGTGCTCCACGTGGGCGCCTCGTAGCGCCCCAGGGGCAAGACCTTTAGTCCCGGTTCGTTACACGGACCGGGACTAAAGAGTTTCAGATTTTTCTTATTTTTGGGGGGTTTTTTTGAATGAAATTATTTTTGGGTTTTAGGGTTTTAGGGTTTAGGTGTTCGGGAGATTAACGTGATGCCTCGTTTGGTGTTTGGGAATTAGTTTTCATATAATTTAAATAGAAATAATTATGCATATATATATATATATGATTAACTTATCTTACAAGCGAGCATATATATACAATTATATGGAGATCTAAATTATCGGGACTAGAGCCCGTCTATTCGATTACATGGACGAACATCAGTAATGGTCCCTAGCTACACTAAATCGTCCTTTGTCATCTATAGCTTCCGTCCTCAGAAATCCCGCAAGCTCCTCTGCAACAGCAATCGCGCGTTGCTCTGGTAGGACCTTCGTCCTCATGGCCGTGTGCTATATAAGAAGAGGAGATGAATATGAATATCAATCATGATAACAAAGAATGACAGGTAAAAATAGAGGTGTGAATGTTCATTGCTTACGTCGAATCTGTGATCCTTGTGCTCAGAGGTAAACGTGTGAATGGTCTCGCAAACATAGTATCCGCATAGATGCGTTCCCCGTGGCTGCTGTTGGGGAACGTCGCAAGGGAAACAAAAAATTTCCTACACGCACGAAGACCTATCATGGTGATGTCCATCTACGAGAGGGGATGAGTGATCTACGTACCCTTGTAGATCGTACAGCAGAAGCGTTAGTGAACGCGGTTGATGTAGTGGAACGTCCTCACGTCCCTCGATCCGCCCCGCGAACAATCCCGCGATCAGTCCCACGATCTAGTACCGAACGGACGGCACCTCCGCGTTCAGCACACGTACAGCTCGACGATGATCTCGGCCTTCTTGATCCAGCAAGAGAGACGGAGAGGTAGAAGAGTTCTCCGACAGCGTGACGGCGCTCCAGAGGTTGGTGATGACCTTGTCTCAACAGGGCTCCGCCCGAGCTCCGCAGAAACGCGATCTAGAGGAAAAACCGTGGAGGTATGTGGTCGGGCTGCCGTGGAAAAGTCGTCTCAAATCAGCCCTAAAACCTCCGTATATAAAGGTGGGAGGGAGGGGAGGAGGCAGCCTCAAAACCTAAAGGTTTGGCCGAAATTGGAGGTGGAGGAGTCCTACTCCAATCCTACTTGGAGTAGGATTCCACCTTCCCACTTGGAAACTCTTTCCACCTTGTGTTTTTTCCTTCTCAAACCTTATGGGCCTTAGTGGGAACTTATTCCAGCCCACTAGGGGCTGGTTTATCTCTTCCCATAGCCCATGAGACCCCTTGGGGCGTGACACCCCTCCCGATGGTCCCCGGCACCCCTCCCGGCACTCCCGGTACACTACCGATGAGCCCGAAACTTTTCCGGTAATGCACGAAAACCTTCCGGTAACCAAATGAGGTCATCCTATATATCAATCTTCGTTTCCGAACCATTTCGGAAACCCTCGTGACGTCCGTGATCTCATCCGGGACTCCGAACAACATTCGGTAACCAACCATATAACTCAAATACGCATAAAACAACGTCGAACCTTAAGTGTGCAGACCCTGCGGGTTCGAGAACTATGTAGACATGACCCGAGAGACTCCTCGGTCAATATCCAATAGCGGGACCTGGATGCCCATATTGGATCCTACATATTCTACGAAGATCTTACCGTTTGAACCTCAGTGCCAAGGATTCATATAATCCCGTATGTCATTCCCTTTGTCCTTCGGTATGTTACTTGCCCGAGATTCGATCGTCAGTATCCGCATACCTATTTCAATCTCGTTTACCGGCAAGTCTCTTTACTCGTTCCGTAATACAAGATCCCGCAACTTACATTAAGTTACATTGCTTGCAAGGCTTGTGTGTGATGTTGTATTACCGAGTGGGCCCCGAGATACCTCTCCGTCACACGGAGTGACAAATCCCAGTCTCGATCCATACTAACTCAACGAACACCTTCGGAGATACCTGTAGAGCATCTTTATAGTCACCCAGTTACGTTGCGACGTTTGATACACACAAAGCATTCCTCCGGTGTCCGTGAGTTATATGATCTCATGGTCATAGGAACAAATACTTGACATGCAGAAAACAGTAGCAACAAAATGACACGATCAACATGCTGCGTCTATTAGTTTGGGTCTAGTCCATCACATGATTCTCCTAATGATGTGATCCCATTATCAAGTGACAACACTTGCCTATGGCCAGGAAACCTTGACCATCTTTGATCAACGAGCTAGTCAACTAGAGGCTTACTAAGGACAGTGTTTTGTCTATGTATCCACACAAGTATTGTGTTTCCAATCAATACAATTATAGCATGGATAATAAACGATTATCATGAACTAAGAAATATAATAATAACTAATTTATTATTGCCTCTAGGGCATATTTCCAACAGTCTCCCACTTGCACTAGAGTCAATAATCTAGTTCACATCACCATGTGATTCCAACGAATCCAACACCCATATAGTTATGGGGTCTGATCACGTCTTGCTCGTGAGAGAGGTTTTAGTCAACGGTTCTGAAACTTTCAGATCCGTGCATTCTTTACAAATCTTTATGTCATCTTATAGATGCTGCTACTACGTGCTATTCGGAAATGCTCCAAATATCTACTCTACTATATGAATCCGTTTCACTACTCATAGTTATTCGGATTAGTGTCAAAGCTTGCATCGACGTAACCCTTTACGACGAACTCTTTAACCACCTCCATAATCGAGAAAAATTCCTTAGTCCATTTGTTACTAAGGATAAATTTTGACCGCTGCTAGTGATTCAATCATGGATCACTCTCTGTACCTCTCAACAGACTTTGAGTCAAGGCACACATCAGGTGCGGTACACAGCATGGCATACTTTAGATTCTACGGCTAAGGCATAGAAGACGACCTTCGTCTATTCTCTTTATTCTGCCGTGGTCGGGTTTTGAGTCTTACTCAAATTCACACCTTACAACGCAACCAAGAACTCCTTCTTTACTGATCTATTTTGAACTCCTTCAAAAACTTGTCAAGGCATGCATCTTGTTGAAACTTCTATTAAGCGCTTTCGATCTATCTCCATAGATCTTTGATGCTCAACGTTCAAGTAGCGCAATCTAGGTATTCCTTTGAAAAACTCCTTTCAAACAACCTTGTATGCTTTACAGAAATTCTACATTACTTCTGATCCACAATATGTCAACCACATATACTTATCAGAAATTCTATAGTGCTCCCACTCACTTCTTTGGAAATACAAGTTTCTCATAAACCTTGTACAAACCCAAAATCTTTGATCATCTCATCAAAGTATATATATTCCAACTCCGAGATGCTTGCACCAGTCCATTGAAGGATCGCTGGAGCTTGCATACTTGCTAGTATCTTTAGGATCGACAAAACCTCCTGGTTGTATCACATACAATGTTTGCTCAAGGAAACCGTCGAGGAAACAATGTTTTGACATCCTACATGCAATATTTCATAAATAATGCATCAACAACTAACATAATTCTAAGAGACCTTTAGCATCGCTACGAGTGAGAAAGTCTCATCATAGTCAACTGTTTGATCTTGTCGAAAACATCTTTGCCACAAGTCGAGCTTTTCTTAATAGTGACTTATCACCATCATCGTCTGTTTTCCTTTAAAGATCCATTTTTACTCAATAGTCCTATGACCATCAAGTAGTTCTACCAAAGTCTACACTTTGTTTTCACACATGGATCCTCTCTCGGATTTCATGGCTTCCAGCCATTTGTCGGAATCTGGGCCCACCATCGCTTTCTCCATAACTCGTAGGTTCACTGTTGCTCAACAACATGACCTCCAAGACAGGGTTACCGTACTACTCTGCAGCAGTACGCGACCTTGTCGACCTACGAGGTTTGTAGTAACTTGATTCGAAGCTCAATGATCATCATCATCAGCTTCCACTTCAATTGGTGTAGGCGCCACATGAACAACTTCCTGCGCCCTGCTACACACTGGTTGAAGTGATGGTTCAATAACCTCATCAAGTTCTACTACCCTCCCACTCAATTCTTTCGAGAGAAACCTTTCCTCGAGAAAGGATCCGTTTCTAGAAACAAACACTTTGCTTTCGGATCTGAGATAGGAGATGTACCCAACTGTTTTGGATATCCTATGAAGATGCATTTATCCGCTTTGGGTTCGAGCTTATCAGACTGAAACTTTTTCACATAAGTGTCGAAACCCCAAACTTTCAAGAAATGACAGTTTAGATTTCTCTAAACCTCAGTCTATACTGTGTCATCTCAAGGGAAATACGCGGTGCCCTATTTAAAGTGAGTGCGGTTGTCTCTAATGCATAACTCATAAACGATAGTGGTAATTCGACAAGAGACATCATAGTATGCACCATACCAAATAGTGCGTGGCTATGACGTTCAGACACATCATCACACTATGATGTTCCAGGTGGCATGAACTGCGAAACAATTTCCACATTGTCTTAACTGTGTACCAAAACTCGTAACTCAGATATTCATTTCCATGATCATATCGTAGACAGTTTATCCTCTTGTTACGACGAACTTCACTCTGAAACGGAATTGAACTTTTCAACATTTCAGACTTGTGATTCATTAAGTAAATACTCCTGTATCTACTCAAATCGTCAGTGAAGTAAGAACATAATGATATCCACTACGTGCCTCAGCACCCATTGGACTGCATACATCAAAATGTATCACTTCCAACAAGTTACTATCTTATTTCATCTCAATGAAAACAAGGCCTTGCTCATGTGGTATGATTTGCATGTCACTAGTGATTCGAAATCAGGTGAGTACAAAGATCCATTAGCATGGAGCCTCTTCATGCAATTTATACTAACATGACTCAAGCAGCAGTGCCACAAGTAAGTGGTACTATCATCATTAACTCGTATCTTTTGGCACCAATATCATGAACATGTGTAACACTACGATCGAGATTCAATAAACCATTGAAGGTGAATATTCAAGAAAATAGAGTAACCATTATTCTCCTTAAATGAATAATCGTATTGCAATAAACACGATCCAATCATGTTCATGCTTAACGCAAGCACCAAATAACAATTATTTAGGTTTAACACCAATCCCGATGGTAGAGGGAGCGTGCGACGTTTGATCATATCAACCTTGGAAACACTTCCAACACGTATCGTCACCTCACCTTTAGCTAGTCTCCGTTTATGTCGTAGCTTTCATTTCGTGTTACTAATCACTTAGCAACCAAACCGGTATCCAATACCCTCATGCTACTAGGAGTACTAGTAAAGTACACATCAACATCATGTATATCAAATACACTTCTTTCGACTTTTGCCAGCCTTCTTATCTACCAAGTATCTAGAGTTGCTCTGCCTCAGTGACTGTTCCCCTCATTTCAGAAGCACTTAGTCTCGGGTTTGGGTTTAATCTTGGGTCTCTTCATTAGTGCAGCAACTGTTTTGCCGTTTCACGAAGTATCCCTTCTAGCCCTTGCCTTTCTTGAAACTTAGTGGTTTTACAAACCATCAACTATTGATGCTCCTTCTTGATTTCTACTTTCGCAGTGTCAAACATCGCGAATTGCTCAAGGATCATTGTATGTATCCTTGATATGTTATAGTTCATCACGAAGCTCTCACAGCTTGGTGGCAGTGACTTTGGAGAACTATCACTATCTCATCTGGAAGATTAACTCCCACTTGATTCAAGCGATTGTCGTACTCAGACAATCTGAGCACATGCTCAACGATTGAGCCTTTCTCCTTTACTTTGTGGACAAAGAATCTTGTCGGAGGTCTCATACCTCTTAACAAGGGCACAAGCATGAAATCACAATTTCATCTCTTTAGAACATCACTTATGTTCCCTGACGTTTTACAACGTTTTCGGCGCCTTGCTTCTAAGCCATTAAGTATTTTTGTACTGAACTATCGTGTAGTCATCAGAAACGTGTATGTCGGATGTTCACAGCATCCACAGACGACGCTCGAGGTGCAGCACACCGAGTGGTGCATTAAGGACATAAGCCTTCTGCATAGCAACGAGGACAATCCTCGGTTTTACAGACTCAGTCTGCAAAGTTTGCTACTATCAATTTTCAACTAAATTTTCTCTAGGAACAAATAAAAACAGTAGAGCTATAGCGCAAGCTACATCGTAATTCGCAAAGACCATTAGACTATGTTCATGACAATTAGTTCAATTAATCATATTACTTAAGAACTCCCACTCAAAAAGTACATCTCTCTAGTCATTTGAGTGGTACATGATCCAAATCCACTATCTCAAGTCCGATCATCACGTGAGTCGAGAATAGTTTTAGTGGTAAGCATCTCTATGCTAATCATATCAACTATACGATTCATGCTCGACCTTTCGGTCTCATGTGTTCTGAGGCCATGTCTGCACATGCTAGGCTCGTCAAGCTTAACCCGAGTGTTCTGCGTGCGCAACTGTTTTGCACCCGTTGTATGTGAACGTTGAGTCTATCACACCCGATCATCACGTGGTGTCTCGAAACGACGAACTGTAGCAACGGTGCACAGTCGGGGAGAACACAATTTCGTCTTGAAATTTTAGTGAGAGATCACCTCATAATGCTACCGTCGTTCTAAGCAAAATAAGGTGCATAAAAGGATTAACATCACATGCAATTCATAAGTGACATGATATGGCCATCATCACGTGCTTCTTGATCTCCATCACCAAAGCACCGGCACGATCTTCTTGTCACCAGCGTCACACCATGATCTCCATCATCATGATCTCCATCAACGTGTCGCCATCGGGTTGTCGTGCTACTCATGCTATTACTACTAAAGCTACGTCCTAGCAAAATAGTAAACGCATCTGCAAGCACAAACGTTAGTTATAAAGACAACCCTATGGCTCCTGCCGGTTGCCGTACCATCGACGTGCAAGTCGATATTAACTATTACAACATGATCATCTCATACATCCAATATATCGCATCACATCGTTGGCCATATCACATCACAAGCATACCCTGCAAAAACAAGTTAGACGTCCTCTAATTTTGTTGTTTGCATGTTTTACGTGGTGACCATGGGTATCTAGTAGGATCGCATCTTACTTACGCAAACACCACAACGGAGATATATGAATTGCTATTTAACCTCATCCAAGGACCTCCTTGGTCAATTCCAATTCAACTAAAGTTGGAGAAACTGACACCCGCCAGTCATCTTTGAGCAACGGAGTTACTCGTCGCGATGAAACCAGTCTCTCGTAAGCGTACGAGTAATGTTGGTCCGAGCCGCTTCGATCCAACAATACCGCAGAATCAAGAAAAGACTAAGGAGGGCAGCAAAACACACATCACCGCCCACAAAAACTTTTGTGTTCTACTCGAGAAGACATCTACGCATGAACATAGCTCTGATACCACTGTTGGGGAACGTCGCAAGGGAAACAAAAATTTTCCTACACGCACGAAGACCTATCATGGTGATGTCCATCTACGAGAGGGGATGAGTGATCTACGTACCCTTGTAGATCGTACAACAGAAGCGTTAGTGAACGCGGTTGATGTAGTGGAACGTCCTCACGTCCCTCGATCCGCCCCGCGAACAATCCCGCGATCAGTCCCACGATCTAGTACCGAACGGACGGCACCTCCGCGTTCAGCACACGTACAGCTCAACGATGATCTCGGCCTTCTTGATCCAGCAAGAGAGACGGAGAGGTAGAAGAGTTCTCCGACAGCGTGACGGCGCTCCGGAGGTTGGTGATGACCTTGTCTCAACAGGGCTCCGCCCGAGCTCCGCAGAAACGCGATCTAGAGGAAAAACCGTGGAGGTATGTGGTCGGGCTGCCGTGGAAAAGTCGTCTCAAATCAGCCCTAAAACCTCCGTATATATAGGTGGGAGGGAGGGGAGGAGGAAGCCTCAAAACCTAAAGGTTTGGCCGAAATTGGAGGTGGAGGAGTCCTACTCCAATCCTACTTGGAGTAGGATTCCACCTTCCCACTTGGAAACTCTTTCCACCTTGTGTTTTTTCCTTCTCAAACCTTATGGGCCTTAGTGGGAACTTATTCCAGCCCACTAGGGGCTGATTTATCTCTTCCCATAGCCCATGAGACCCCTTGGGGCGTGACACCCCTCCCGATGGTCCCCGCCACCCCTCCCGGCACTCCCGGTACACTACCGATGAGCCCGAAACTTTTCCGGTAATGCACGAAAACCTTCCGGTAACCAAATGAGGTCATCCTATATATCAATCTTCGTTTCCGGACCATTCCGGAAACCCTCGTGACGTCCGTGATCTCATCCGGGACTCCGAACAACATTCGGTAACCAACCATATAACTCAAATACGCATTAAACAACGTCGAACCTTAAGTGTGCAGACCCTGCGGGTTCGAGAACTATGTAGACATGACCCGAGAGACTCCTCGGTCAATATCCAATAGCGGGACCTGGATGCCCATATTGGATCCTACATATTCTACGAAGATCTTATCGTTTGAACCTCAGTGCCAAGGATTCATATAATCCCGTATGTCATTCCCTTTGTCCTTCGGTATGTTACTTGCCCGAGATTCGATCGTCAGTATCCGCATACCTATTTCAATCTCGTTTACCGGCAAGTCTCTTTACTCGTTCCGTAATACAAGATCCCGCAACTTACATTAAGTTACATTGCTTGCAAGGCTTGTGTGTGATGTTGTATTACCGAGTGGGCCCCAAGATACCTCTCCGTCACACGGAGTGACAAATCCCAGTCTCGATCCATACTAACTCAACGAACACCTTCGGAGATACCTGTAGAGCATCTTTATAGTCACCCAGTTACGTTGCGACGTTTGATACACACAAAGTATTCCTCCGGTGTCCGTGAGTTATATGATCTCATGGTCATAGGAACAAATACTTGACATGCAGAAAACAGTAGCAACAAAATGACACGATCAACATGCTGCGTCTATTAGTTTGGGTCTAGTCCATCACATGATTCTCCTAATGATGTGATCCCATTATCAAGTGACAACACTTGCCTATGGCCAGGAAACCTTGACCATCTTTGATCAACGAGCTAGTCAACTAGAGGCTTACTAGGGACAGTGTTTTGTCTATGTATCCACACAAGTATTGTGTTTCCAATCAATACAATTATAGCATGGATAATAAACGATTATCATGAACTAAGAAATATAATAATAACTAATTTATTATTGCCTCGAGGGCATATTTCCAACAGGTCGCACTTTACGAGAATATAATATATATAATCAAAATAATAATCTAGCATCATAAATGTATTGAAAATAGAAGTATATCATACTACTACTTACCTGAGCCGCTCTAAAGGTCAGCTTCTCAGGAAAGTTACCGGGAGTCACGCACTTGAACCGCTTCCAAACCCTGCCCGACAAGGATAATGATTTGCTAAGTTTTTCATTAATTGATATATCAGAAAATCATCGAAAGAGACCGATAGAGCGCAAGAATGATTGAAATTACCCTTGGAGCATGTCCTGCAGGCTTTGGAACTATTCCAAGGGTCTCGATAATGGGTCGAAGGCATCAACTCTTCCCTCATCAATTTGAATGTCCAACAGAATCCAATGGAAGCTGCACATGTATATATATATATATATATATATCTGTGTGTGTGTGTGTGTGTGTCAGTAACTTATCAATTACACTTATAAGGGAATGGACACAACAGAGTAAAGACCCTCACCTAAAGTTGTATGGAAACAGTATGTGGTCACAGAAATTTTGATCTATTAGAAACCTTAGAAGGTTTTTCTCCGTCTCCTTGGGTTTATCAGTTAGCGTCGCTATATGTATTTTATCTGGGTCAATAAACCCAATATTTAGGATGTTCTTACTTTTACAATCCAGAATCTTCATTCTGCATAATAGAGTACAAGTTATATATAGACAATGAATTGAAATAACTAAACAAGTTATATGTAGACAACGAATTGAAAAACTTACAGACAATAGCAACTCATAAGCGATTTGTCGAGGGCGTCGCCATTGTACATCTGGAAGAGTTCATCAAAGTCGATATGGATTTCTTCTTGGCGGCCGTAGTACTCCCGTGGGACACTCAGCACGATCATCGTTCTCCCATTCTTTGATTCACTTAAGTACCATTTATGCAAGTAACACATATTTGTTGGGAGATCATCTTTGCTAACCGAAGGCTCTCCCATGACAAACTGTGGCTTAGGGGCTACCACAGCCTTGGGTATCCTGTCGTCTTGGGAAGCCAGCAAATCTTCAACCAAGACACCACATTCAGCCGCCCACTCCTTTGCTCTTTCAAAAGCTTGCCCCTGCACCGGAGGGGGAACATTCTCGGTTAACACCTTGAGGGGTGGGATCAACTGTTTGGCCCGTTGTCCAAGCTGAGGAACGTCTGATTTTTTTCTTGCTTGTAGTTGAACTTGATTTTCTCCCACTTGCACTTGCACGTGATCTGCTCTTTTTCACTTCCTTCTGCAATGTGCGTGTATAGTCATCAGGCTTATGGTTTAAATCATACTGTGATGGAAGGTCATGAAGTCTTTTGCCCATGCTATTTGCTTCTCGATGTATTTCGGGCGGGGCTCGGGTTCCTTCTTTTTCATCTGCGCATCATGATGTTCCTTTGCTATCCTGGTGTTTTCCTCGGGGGTACGATCATAAGGTCTGATAGGAAGATTAGCATGTGGTACCTTTGGGAGGGGCGACCGTTTGCGCTTTGGGGGGCTCCGTCGCTTAGGAATCGTCGGCGGAGCATTCTTGGTGGCACGCTTTCGCTTAGTATCCTGTGCGGGCGGCGGCGGAGACGGACGACCCAAGTCCGGCGGCGGTGATCGAGATGGACTCGTGTTGTGCTGGCCGACGTCATGTGGAGGGCTTGGAGGTAATGGAGGTGTAGGTGACCTGCGACGACTCGGAGGCGGTGTTGTCCTTGGGGCCGAGTGTGGAAGATTGATGTAGTTCTTGTCCCATAGGATGACTCCACCCAGTACTTCTCCGAGTGTCCTCTCATCTTTGGGTCCATCTATGTCGAGCTCCATATCATGAAACCCCGTCATGATTTCATCCACCCCAACTTTAGCAAAGCCAGCTGGAATCTCACGGCCATGCCAGCGTGCATCAGGTCCAGAAGGTAAAGCTTATCCGACGGCCACCTCCATGGATATGTTCTTGAATTTCTGATGGAGTTCACATGATGTTGACTCCTTGATTCCATCCACGGGGTAGCCGGGACCGCCCTCTATCATTCTTCATGCATCGTCGAGCGGGGCCTCAGATTCAGCCACGCTGCTTTTCCGCTTAGATGGGGCGCCGGTAATATCAAGTGCAGGATCTTCCTGGCGCGCTACTCCTCTAAGCTCATCAATCTGCTTCTGTTGCTCGTTAATCCTGGCAAGCAACTGGTTGAACTTGTCATTCTCCTCATCCTGTTGCCGCTTCTTTGCTCTCTCTCGGCTTCTGTAAGTGTCTTGGTCTCTGGCAAACCCAAGCCACCACGGGTAAGAAGGACCGAAGCCTCGTGTTCGTCCTCCATGTTCGTCATTGCCGAGAACCAGTGTGAGCAAATCTTTCTCTCTATCTGCAGTGAACTTTCTTTTTCCCTCCTTAATTTCTTTCACTATCCTTTTCCAATTCTCCCTGGGAATCCTAAGACCGTCATTGCAGATGAGATCCCCTGTTTTTTCGTCGTACGACCCACCATGCGCAAGGAACCAATTTCTTGCTCTCAATTCCCACTCATCACGGAGTGGTTCAGGTACGATGCCTTTATCTAGCAGATCTTGCTCTTTCTTATCCCACTTTGGGATGGCAGTCTCATAGCCCCCTGGCCCCAGCTTGTGGTGATA